>NC_141689.1:614703648-615288648 GCF_964263255.1 Lissotriton vulgaris | reverse complement strand
TTCCATTACCAAACCCACCCCCCTCTTGTAGGCTAGAAAGTGGAGCCCCAGCTGATACTCTACGGGGATCAATTGATAACCTTCTTTGGGTGAGCTCGATCTCTTTAGTGAGTACAGATTCAGCTCTCAGAATGAATGCGTCAAGTGTTCCAATAACCCCCTTTTGGATGATCTTACTCATATTGTACTTTTGGGTTTGGTACCAAATTACTAGAGAAGAAACAAGGGACTTCAACAAATATCAGTCACTGACCAGCTCTGTGTAAGTGCCAATTTGAAGATGAAAGAGGGGGGTAACCCAGCCCAGCCTCCTCTGGGCTTCGACGGGCTCGGATGGGCCTTCCCTTGGCCCGGGCTTCGCCCAGGCAGTTGTGACGTCCTTGCTGTGCAACCCCGGGCGTGCTGGGGAGTATAGTCCTGAGCCTTTCAGCGGAGATAGGAGTGCTTCCGGGCAGCTTTGTTGGTCCTGCGGCGATGCAAGGATGTCCCCAACAAACAGGTAAGGGCAGAGAAGAGTGTCCAAATAAATATAATGTCCCTGAAACTTAGGGTTTTTTCAGTGAATTTCAAAGGTTTTTTAAATGCTATTTTCTAACTATAACGTCCCTGAAACCTATGCTTTTTTCAGTGAATTTCAAAGGTTTTTTAAATGCTAATTTCTAAATATGATGTGCCTAAATCCAATTTTTTTTATTGACTACATATATATGTATATATTTAAAAAAAGTTTATAATAATTTATAGTAAGGTAAGCAATATTTCTATTTTTTATTAATATTTATGTAGAAGTCGCGCACCCTTCGCACACCCTACACGATGGGTGTGCGCGTAGCTATTTTGAGCGGGGGTCGCGACTTTGTGAAGTATGAATTATCTTTAAATATATAATGAATAAAAGTTTTGCATTAAGTGTTTGCCTAAATTTATTTACAAAAGTATTTTTAAAGTATTATTTTCGATATAATCTGTTTTTAAGTAATTTTGCAATATGCACGATGTATGCGTGTAGTGTGCGCGACCCCCCACACATATTTCCAGGGTTGCGCCGTGATCGCACCAGGGTCGCGACCTCAGCGTATTTTTAAACCTGAAAACTTTGAATATGATATTAGAGTGAACAGTTTTGCTAATATACTTATTTAAAGTTTATTCAAATTTCTGTATATAGTGTATAATCATGTATTTGCTATTTCCCGGGTGCTCGTTGGGTGTGTCACGGGTGCGCGCACCTTTCGCAAATTCATATCAGCACAAAAAAAAGAATCTGATTGGTCCTTCCTCTTGCTATTCCTCTTATTTTTTTTCTTTCACAGAGACAAGACCTGTTTCCTATTTCTCTTCTTAACTTTACCTTTTTTGTGTGTTTGTTTATTTTACAAAAAAACTATGGCTTCCAGTCTTGCTGAAGTTGATCTTTGGCCATTGAGGAGGAACAACATATGGTGGACCAAGGCAAGAAGAAAAAAAAAAGCATTGTATGGGCTTTTTTCACCATTCCTCAAGGTGAAAAAAAAGGGGAATGCCAGAAAAGTTACTTGCATTATTTGCAAAAAAGTAAGAAAGTGATGTTTCGAGGGTCTGAAAAGAAGTATTCGTGCAGAACTAGAAGCATGAAGAATCATCTGAAGACAATACATCCGGTACACCTGGCAAGAGGGGAGAGGAGACGAGAGTTTAATGCTGCTGCCGAACGTGATTGCAATGCTCCATGTACATCAGCACATGTTCCACTTGCTCCAAGGCCCCATATTCATCACAAATTTTTAAGGGCAGCAGTTGGTTGCATTAAGTGTGACCCAAAACTCTGTATTGGAGAGCAGTGTGTGGACGTCATCTCTGCTGCTGTAAAAGAACATACATGTTAATTTTTATTTTTAAAATATGCTTTGGTTTTTGTTAGAGAGTTTGTTTCCTGATCTTAATTTTTGTCTGTTGCTTTTAAAATAAAATAACACACAAAAAAAGTTTAAAATGTTAAAAAATAACAAACATTTTTATTACATTGTTCAGAAAAAAGAAAAAGATTCTTATGGAACCACCGCTACTGGTCAAAAAAAGAAATATTACTTAAATGACTTGTGATTAGAGTACTGCAATGAGAGTGCGTGGTGAATTTATAAGTGCTTGGGTATTGGTGGAGTGTTTGGATTAGTACATAGTAGTGGCTGGGTAACTGGAGGAGTGCACGGGGAGTGACAAAGTGATTGCTGGACTGCATGGGTAGTACCAGGGGAATTAAAGGAGCGAATGAGAAGTGTGTAAGTGATTAGAGGACTGCATAAGAAGTGCATAGGGAATTGCAGCAGTGCATGTGTTTGTAACTGGGTCAATGCATGAGTAAATGGGTCCCGAGTGGATGATTAGAGTACTGCAAGGAGAGTGTGTGGTGAATTTATTAGTTCCTTGGGTGTTGGTGGAATGTTTGGATTAGTACATGGTAGTGGCTGGGTGATTCAAGGAGTGCATGGGGAGTGACAGGGTGAATGCTGGACTGTATGGGTACTACCAGTGGAATTGAAGGAACAAATGAGAAGTGTGTAAGTGATTAGAGGACTGCATGAGTAGTGCATAGGAGATTGCAGCAATGCATGCATTTGTGACTGGGTCATTGCATGAGTACATGGGTACTGAGTGGATGATTGGAGTACCGCAAGGAGTGTGCGTGGTGAATTTATAAGTGCTTGGATATTGGCGGAGTGTTTAGATTAGTACATGGTAGTGGCTGGGTGACTGGAGAAATCTGGGTCACCATCACCTCCCTCACACCAAACCTCGTCTTCCTCAGCGAGACGGGGCTGAACTAGGCATGGGCGGATTTTGCGGATTGGCAATCCGCGAATTTGCGGATTTGCGGATTGCGAAAATCCGCAAAATCCGCGAATTCTCGCGGATTTGCAGATTTTTTTATTTTTTTTGTGTTCGCACGGGTTTCTGCAAGTTCGCGAGGGTTTTGTACAATTTCGCAAATTGCTAAATTGTACAAAACCCTCGCGAACTTGCAGAAACCCGTGCAAACATGCCAGTAACCCGATTCAAGGCCCCATTCTCCCGATTTTTTTTTTAAATCTCCCACTTTGCTCTTCTGAAATGTTTTTGCGGATTTTTTTATTTTTTTTGTGTTCGCACTGGTTTCTGCAAGTTCGCGAGGGTTTTGTACAATTTCGCAAATTGCGAAATTGTACAAAACCCTCGCGAACTTGCAGAAACCCGTGCAAACATGCCAGTAACCCGATTCAAGGCCCCATTCTCCCGATTTTTTTTAAAAATCTCCCACTTTGCTCTCCTGAAATGTTGGCATGTATGATGTAACTATTTTACAATGGCGCCAGCAAGCTGCCAGCGCCGTTGTAAAATAGTTACAAAGTTAGCTTGCACAGGAAGCACTTAGATACAATAAAGCAGCACCTGCTTCGTTTTATCTAGTGGTTCCTGTGCAAGCTAACTTTGTAACTATTTTACAACGGCGCTGGCAGCTTGCTGGCGCCATTGTAAAATAGTTACATGAGTGGGGGTTCAACTTTTGAACCCGTTACGTCCGCGGATTTTTTTTTGCGGATTTTGCGGGAAATCCGCAAAATTTGCGGATTGCGGATTTCCCAAAAATCCGCAAAATCCGCGGGCGTAACGGATTTCCCGCTCATGCCTAGGCTGAACCCGGCTTTTGCACCCAACATCGCCACCACCAAACCACACAGATACAAAATGACCGCACCAACAGCAAGGCCGTGAAATTGTGGTAAATATAATTTACCGTACAAGTTTTTCCATATAATTACTGACAAGTAAAAGAATAGCTCAATCAATGAGAGTCAGAGTCCGTGGTGTCTGAGTCATACGGGCTTTAATCGGGATGGCTCGAGCCATGGAAATCAATTCCATCAATACAAGGGTTCGGGGGTATATGCAATGATGGCAAAAAGATGTCAACGATTTATTAACAGTACATGACATATATAGTAAAACTGTACAATGGCAACGGATACAGTAGGCGTGACAAGTGAAAGGAATATGATAAGAACACATGTGCGTAGCAAAAAGGCGTGTACAAAGGTGTGCACGGAGGTGTGTGCTGGAAACGTCACAAAAACGTGTCATAAGTGGGTGGGTGCATAGAGGATTCTGCAGAGTCAGCTGAAACCTATGACCTGAGTGCGCGCGCAGCTGGTATGACGTGTGATTGACGTGTATCTGGAGAAAACTGAGGGCTTGACTTTAGCACTAGTAGGGGAGACAGTAGTCTGGCATGTCAGATCGACCTGTTCCTATAACCTGTCTGACATCTTGTGTTTGGGGGATGTTTAATCTGGAGTAAAAGGACTCTCGGGCAGAAGCTATTCCATACTAAATGTATATGTGTCTAAGTGCAATGCGCGGGGCCATGGGCCTACCATGGTAACGGGAGCAATGAATTACATGAAGGAGACAGGAAGGCTTAGCCCTTTGCTCTGCAGCCGGGAAGCTGTTTACCTATTTCATTAGACTGGAATGTGTTTTCGAGGAGGCTGGCTGATAACTTGAAGGCAAAATACTGTTTTGGCAGGCAGGCCAGGCCGAGCCAGGCACCGCTTCGCTTGGCAGGAAGTAAGGCAGAGGTCAGGGATGCATCTCCATGCTGCAGCTTTCAGAGGCAGAGACAGAAGTGGTTCGAGGGCAGAAATCAGGGCCTGGCTCTGCAGAGCCAGGAAAAACGTGAAAGTGCACCATGTAAAGACGTTGGCATGGCATGGTTAGGAACTGAATTATCAATCCATTCATAGTGGATCTGATAGAGGACATGTTAACGTTGGACGCAAATGTATTTGCGTCTTCAGATTCGGTTGCGGAGGGAAGTTACATGCACTTTAAACTCGTACATGGAGACGTTGGGGTACACGTTAGGGGACATACTTGACCATAAAATTTTCAATTACCTCAAAATAGCCATCATTCATAAAGGCAGGGTCAAATGCACTGCCACCACAGACACTGCAACCCCCATCATGGAGCACCAATACCAACGGCAAGACTACCATGAGAGGCACCCTCACCTACAGACCCCGCAAACCCCTCCCTGTCTTCTGCGAGGCCATTGTGGACATCATCACCCTGTTAGCCATTAACTTTAAAGATTTCCTCTTCCTAGGGGATCTCAACTTCCATCTGGAAGATGCCTCCAATACCAACACCGCTAACCTCCTAGAGATAATGGGCATCCTCTGACTCTCCCAGCGACACCACCCACATCGCCGGACACATGGTGGACCCCATATTCTCAGGCAGCAACAAGATCAGGTACAGCAATGCCAGTGAAGTCATCTGCACTGACCACTAAATCATCCACTTTTCCATCTCCTCCACCTACAGCCCCAGCCATCCCCTACCAACACCTCCCACAGGAGCTTGAGGAAATAACTGAGGACCTTTGGACACTCACCCTAAACCCTTGTTGCCTCCTTCCTCCTCCAACCCATAGGAAGCCATCAAAAACTTCAGCACCTGGATCACCATCTGCACCAAAAGAGTTGCACCCCTCCAACCCCATAAACTCAACAGACCCCACACCAACTGGTTCACAGATGAACTCAAAGCCTTAAAACGCAACTGCAATAGACTGGAAATGAGCTGGCGCACCAGCAAAGCACCCTCTGACAGAGAACAATTTAAGCAAAAACTAAACAACTACCTCTCACAATTGAAGAACGCCAAGAAGGACACCCTCAACACCCATCTGGAAGCCAACGCCAACCACATTAAGGAGCTCTTCTGCATCATCAAGGAGTTCTCCAACAGTACAGAAACTGAGAACATCATCACCTCCTCCCGGACCTCTGCAACACCCTCAAATAATTTTTTCACAACAATATAGTAACAATATATGAACACCTTGAACCCCACCCACCCCTTGCCGTCCTCAAATGACTCCCCACCAACAACAACCACAACCTAACCACCATCACCACGTGGGACCCTAGTCCACCGCCACCAGCATGGGTTCATTACACTAAGGAGCCTCAAAGATCTCAGCCCCCATCACAAGTTTAATAAGGGAATCACCACCATCAGCAAGGAACTCACGACCTTCAACACCTCCATTGGTGCTGCCAACTTCCCAGCCACCTGGAAGCACACAGAGGTCAATCCGCTCCTAAAGAAACCTCTGCAAACCCAGCAGAACTCAAACACAACAGTCTGATATCCCTACTCCCCATCCCAGCCAAAGTGCTAGAAAACACTATAAACATCCAACTAACCAACCACCTGGAATCCAACAAACTCCTGGACCCCTCGTAGACAGGCTTCCATGCAAAGCACAGCACGGAGAAGGCCCTGATCACTGCCACTGGTGATATCAGAGCTCTCATGGACAGGGGAAGAACCACAGCCCTGATCATGCTCGACCTATCCACAGCTTTTGACACTGTGTCTCACTACTCTCTCCTACTTGGCCTCCACTAGATGGGAATACAAGTGAAAACCCTCATGTGGATCACTTCCTTCCTTATGGGAAGAACCCAAAACATCTGCCTCTCCCTCTTTTCCCCAGGCCCAAAAGCCAGCATCTGCGGAGTTCCCCAAGGATCATCTCTAAGCCCAACACACTTCAAAACTTATATGGCTCCGCTAGCCGCCGTGACCAAAGCACATGAGATGCACATAATTTCCTACTCTGACGACACACAGCTCATCATGTGCCTGTCTGCTGACTCCACCACCACCACCAAAGCGAACTTTAACAGATGTATGACCGACGTTGCCAGCTGGATGCAGAACAATTGCCTCAGGCTCAAATCTGAAAAAAATGGAAGTCCTAATTTTCAGGAGCAACACCTCCCCCTGGAACGACACATGGTAGCCAACCAAACTTGCCCCCTCCCAAACCCACACAACATGCAAGAATCCTAGGCATCATCCTCGATAGCAAGCTCTCGATAATAAAGCACTTAAAGGGCGTCTCCTCAGCACTTTTTCACATCCTCCGAATGCTCGCATGCTAAAGAATATTTTCAGGTCGCTCCTCACCGATACCAGATACACAGTCACCCAGGCACTCATTACCAGCCGCCTGGACTACGACAACCCCCTCTACATTGGGATCACCACGCAACTTCAGAACAGACTCCAGATCATACAGAACACAGCAGCAAGACTCATCCTCCACCTCCCGAGATGAGCCCTCATGACCCCCACCTCAGAACAATGTACACTGGCTCCCTGTAAACCAATCACGCCAGGTCAAACTACTCACCCATGCCTTCAAAGCTCTCCACAACTCAGGCCCTGCTTACCCCAACCACAGAGTTAACTTCCACCAACACACCAGACAACTCCGCTCCGCGTCCCACCACCTGGCCCACACTCCCCACATCCAAAAAAGCATGAGTGGTGGGCACGCCTTCTAACTCGTGGCCACCAAACACTGGAACAAACTCCCTCTGCAACTCCGATCAACACTCACCCTCCAAGAGTTCAGAAAGAAACTGAAAACCTAGCTGTGCAGCTGATAGGCCGCAACACGACCCCCATCCCCCTTTACCCCCTCCACCCTCCAGAGCCTAGATACGCTCAGGGATGATAAGCAGAACTTTTCAAATCCTATTGTATAACGAGAGTAACTAATTATTTCTGCTTTCGCAGAGATGATTCTATTCCATTGACAGTAGGGGGCAATAATCTGAAATTAAGATCCCTTACATTTTGATAAAGCTTATATGGTACAGTCTATTACATTAAAAATTAACAAGGTCAAAGTACCTGTATTTTTATTTTGTAATTTCTTGTTTTCTTATGGGACAATGTTACAGTTAAAGACAATGCAGAAATAAAATTGTATATTACATACTAGAGTGAAACCCTCATTATAGTACGGATTAACAGCCTGATTCATGTACTGGCCGTTTTGCGTGTCCCTAATAGCGAATCATAGCGATTCGCTATTGAGGACACGCAAAACGGCATTCATGTAGGAATTGCTACTTAAATAGCGATTCCTACATGTTCTTTATTTGCGAGTAGCAGTTTGCTACTCGCAAATACTCCCCATTCATTCCTATGGGCCAAGAGGCCCATTGGAATGAATGGGGATTTGCGAGTAGCAATTTGCTACTCGCAACTGAGATAGCGATTTTAAGGTTGACAGGGGTGTCCAAAGGACGCCCTGTAGCACCCCTAAAATGCACTTTTGGACAGGTGTTGCGCACACACATGTCCAAAGGACATGTGTGTGTGCTACATGCAACTTTGAAAAATGCTTTTAAAAGCATTTTTCGGAGTTTTTGCTATTTACCGACAGGTCTGACCTGTCGGTAAATAGCGGCCCCAAATGTCCAATATCGCTATTTTGTTGTGTGTCATGAATAGCATTTAAGGAATCTCTATTAGAGATTCCTTAAATGCCATTCCACGCAAATATGCGAATTCTTAAATAGCGATTTTTGCATTTGGTATCATGAATACCAAATGCAAAAATTGCGCTCGCAAAGGGCCAGATTCTGAGAATCTGGCCCTTTGCGAGTGCAATTTAGCTACATGAATCAGGCTGTAAATGCCTTCTGTTGTCTGACATATCCCCATGGATCATTATCAAATAGGTCCGACGCGATTGAAATTTTAAAAAACAGGACTTTGTGACCTGAATGTCGTGTAGTCCGATAAATGTTTGGATACGCGATCTTCATTTTTCCGTTAAAAAAAAACACGTCCATTCCAATCTCCATTCCCCCATATTAAAAGAACACATGGGATAATGTACACCACTAGCGGGCCACTAGATGGCACTGCAGACCAAAGTCTTGAAATGAGAGCATTTCTAAAACTTGAAAAGGTTAGAATCAACAAGGTTTCAGCAAAGTGTACTTTTAGCCACACTTGATAATAAAGTGATAACATTTAAATTTTACATTGAAATGCAGTGGTAATCGCGTATCATGGTAATATTTTGCCTTGACGTGTTTGCATAGCATAATCTTAGTATATGCTAACCGTTTAAACATTTTATGATGTGCCTTTTTTAATAGAAACATTGATTTAGGAGGACGAACTTTTCATTTATTTCAGCCATACTTTGCGCATCTAAACGTATACACACCTGCCGGCAGAAATGGCGCTGAGCTGCATAAATAAATGAATGCAGATTTGTACCGTAGGGCAAAGGCCAGGCTTAATTAGATGTGCAATTAATTAAAGTCTTGGCAAGGCCGTGACAGCGCGAGGCAGAGCACCTGTCCCTGCAATCCAGTTCCTGATCAGAACGACTGATACTGACCGTTTCATCATAGAGGTAAGATCCGCAATAGCAGGGCTGGGAAACTAGAATCACAATGGCTTTTATGAGTTCGAAGAGAGGAATACTTAACAGCCTTGCAAGCAGCTTCTGGTAAGGAAACATGATAAATCGAGACAACGACGCGCCATGCTTTAGTGGTGGAGTGGCAAAGCAGATGAGACCTCCATAAGCAGATAATTTAAACATTGCTGTAATTACCAGGGAGATAAACTCAGGTGGAAGACAACTGCACTACACAAAACTCCGAATATTCTGTTTATTCAAACATATCACTAAGTCCTTTCTAAAGGAGAGTTGTAGAGGCTCGAATAAGGTGTACATGGAAATGTGTAAAAGGGTCATTTTAATTGAACGACTACCTCAAAAGCCCTCAATTTACCTTTAGGCTACAGAAAGTGGACTAGAATTAAAGTAACCATATTTTATGGCGTTTTTTTCAGTTTCAATAAATCCAAGAAATACTTATCAATCAGTCCAGGGAGCTCTCTTGGCAAGCCAACATTGCCACATGTTTAGTGCATGTGTGCTCTTGACAGCCACTAAACAATATAACCAACTATAGCCCATTAAATGCACACTTAAGTATACAAAAAGCGATGGAGGGGATGCTTGAATTAATCTGAGTCACTGATAATAACTCGAACCGCATTCCAGTCCATTATTATTCGACAAACAATGCTGCCTCCGTTAGGACCCAGCCTTATGCAAATCAGTCTTGACCCTGGTTCAGTAGGAACATTCAGCCCGAAATGCAAGGCCAGGTGCTTTCTGAACTGGAACACAAGCAACCTAAGACGAGTTTTGCCCTGATTGGGGCTCATCTGTCGGGACAGCTTGGTTACTGTGGCACAGCAGCACAAGACACACATCTGGGCGTACTAGGCACATTTAGCGCATTGCACATAAGTATACTGAATAATGAAGGATGGAATGCTTAAATTAATCTATGCAATTGGTAACTGTTGTGGTCGCATCCCTGTGCATCGTTATTTTGGAATACAGCCCAAGCGATTGCCAGTGGCTGAGATGAATTAAAGCATTCCATCCATCGCCTTATTGTTGTTGCAGTTGATGCCCTAAATTTGATGGGGATGCCGAGTTGACAGCGTTAGGGTGATGGGTATGCCCATAGGACTCAAGCAACACTCTGCCGACAAGCCTCAAGGAGGGTGAAACTGGGGTAGGGTTGCTTGAAGTCTCCTCTGGAGGTGAGACTCACCTGGAAGTTTTGGATGGACTGTTCCCAAGAGGAGCAGGGTAAGTACTGATTTTCATAAGGTGGATCTTTATCTAGAGTGGCATGTTGTGTGAAAAACAATGGCAGGACTGTGGCCCAAGCGATTGCCAGTTACTGAGATTAATTCAAGCGTTGCAGTTGACACTCTAAATTCAATGGGTATGCCTAGTCGACTCCCTAAGTGCAAAGTGTATGCCCAGACGTGGATCCTGTATTCATTGTGCCATAGGATTCCAGCTACACCTTACTGAAGAGCCCCGAGTGTGGTGAAACCGGTCTAGCATTGCTTCTGGTCTCTTCTGGAGGGGGACCTCACCAGGCAATTCAGGATGGACAGGCCCCATGAGGAGCAGGTTCAGTACTGATTTACATAAGGCATGTGTAGGAAATTAGGTTATTGGTTGAGGGGGTAAACCCTACTCAAGCAGCAATTCCTGTCAGGGTAAAGTCACAAGCAAACCCATAATAAAAATAGAAAAAGCTGTTGTAACACACACAGTACCTGACAACATTAGAGAAGAATCTGATCAATTAGCACCACCGGGTCAATCACACCCTGAAATAGATCTGATAAATGGGGATGTCAGCTCAATGAGCCTTGAGGCCTCTGCCATCCTTGTGGGTGATACCGACACTGATGAAGTCGATGGGCGACTTTTAACTAAAATGGACAAGCTACTTAAATTCCATCTTTCCCCTTTAGAGGTTAGACTGTCTTGTGTAGAGAATCAGTTATCTGAATTATGTGCCCTTATTAAAAATGGAACAACTAAAATGGTACCCAAAAGAATGGTCAATAAAGCTAATCAACCATCCAAGCCACAAAGCAAAAATCCGGGGGGGGGACCCCACAAATATTAAAATTATACCTACCCCAGCGTTGCAGTTAAAACCAAAGACCCCTGCAGTTATAGATAATAATAAGCAAACTAGTATCAAGAACCTTACTACTCACCCTAGCCAGGAAGCGAAAACAAATGGGGCTCTGTCCACACCTCCTACCAGAGCACGGTACAGGGGAGGAGGAGATGGCAGACCCATTGTAAACTTACTGCCCGAGTCAGCTCCCTATGTGGTAGTGATGACGGGGGTTCCAGAGCTCAACGACCATAAGGAAGAAGCAAACTGGTCACTGAAAAACAAGGTCATACACTGGTTAAACATTAACAGACCGCCCGCCAAACCACTCTAGCAGGATCTTAATGGTCCATAGGGACACTGGATAGGGAAGGAAAGGAAAACCACCCAGGGTGATTGCATTGTGATACATTTTGTGGACCCTTATATGGTTGACCACATCTGTTCTTGGAATTTGCAAGGAGGAAACGAAGGGATTGAGACTAAACGTCTCTCTTTCTTCTACCCCCCTAGCTGGCGTCCTGGTTTTTGACTATGATGCTTATGAGGGAAATTGGTGAAGAGTAGGTAGACGTGACTGGGGGGGGTGATTGGGGGGATTGGAACGGTAACTTTAATTTTAATAGAGACCGAGCCTTTAGAGAGCCTTGGAGAGGCATTTAGACTACCAACAGATTTGATTGTCTAGAGATGGTAGACTGACTGGCCCCAGTCCCCGAGGGTAAGGTAATGGACCAAGTAGTACCCTCCAACCCTTCATGCCCCATAGTAAACATAAAGCTAAGGTTAAGTTCACCAGCTAAAACCTCAACTGAGACGCCCAGGATAAGTAGCCCAACTGTTGAGATTATGAGGGACGATGACGTCAGTTTGGTTCACATATATAGCCCAGGTCAAATTTCGAATCCTACCACGCGAGACATAGGGCCACCATGACATGCCCACGACATGCCCAAAGGGTCAGGATGGGGTTATTATCATGGAATGTAGCGGGCCTTTCAAATAAAATAAGGGACCCAACTTTCCTGGAACTTGTAGATAAGTTTGAGGTAATCTGTCTGCAGGAATGTTGGGAGAAGGTTGAGATACATCTAGTGGGTTATCGCACACATTTTCTTGCAGCACAACCTAATAACAGAGGGAGATGTTCTGGGGGGTTATGTACCTTCATATCCAACAAAAGCAATATAACCACCAAATGTTTATCCAGTGGGGGAGCTCAGTATTACCAGGCCCTCTCCCTAAGGTCAGGCGAAAACCACTCCATTCTCTTGATTAACTTCTACAATAACATCCCAAAGGCCGATCTACATAGGGCCTTAGAGGAATTAAATGATGCCATGCACAGGGGACTGGGATCCGACCAGAAAGAACATTTTATCATTCTGACGGGGGACTTTAATTCCCACTAATGCATGCATAGTGATACGGAGATATGTGGTATGGTGAACCTTAGGGGTGTTCCTAGAAATCAGTTAGATATTAGAGCAGCCAGAGCTTCCTATAAGGATGCCTTAAAAAAACGGAGGAAGGAATTGAAGCAGTCTGCTTGGGAAGCACTAATCAAGGCGAGTGCATTAAAAGATACTACTGCATTCTGGAACGCAGTCAATGCCCCATTCTTTGTGGAAAGGAACTCTGACCAGGTAGAGATTGCTATTGAGGAAACTCTCTGGGTCAAACATTTTACCGAGCTATATCAACAAGAGATTCGACCTGGACTGATGAGTTCAGGAGTGGGACAGACGAGTATCACAGAACCTGATGTATTGGACCTATTTCCCCTCAATGTAGTCTTCTCTTTAGCAGAGGTGGAATCAGCATTAGCAGATTGCACAAACAGCAAAGCACCGGAACCAGACGGTATACCAATTGACATCTACAAGGATAACGTTGCCCTGTGGGCACCGCTCCTGGCCAATGTTTTAAACAGTTGTAACATCAAGGGTTTTCCAACTACCTGGCAGGAAGCTATTGTAGTACCAATATTTAAGAAGGGGGATAGAAACGACCCCAAATGCTATAGGCCGATGTCCCTCCTCGACTCGTTGATGAAGGTGGCGGGTAGAATTCTCTTAAATCGTCTCCAGATATGGGCTGAGGAGAAAGCCGTCCTTTCCAAATTCCAGTACGGTTTTAGGTCAGGCCTTGGTACTGTCGAACAAGGCTTAAACTTGGCTTTAGTAATAGGTAAATACACAGCAGCAAAGAGGGGAAACCTATTTATGACTTTTGTAGATCTCAGCTCGGCCTTTGACTGCCTGAACCATGATATTTTGTGGGCTACCTTAGCAGATATTGGTATTGATTTTAACATTCTTAACTTTCTTAAAGAGTTATACAGAGGAGCAGGGGCCAAAGTCCGCTACTGGAAATTGGGCGAATGCACGCCCAAATTCCCAATTGAGAAAGGCGTCCGCCAGGGATGCATCCTGGCTCCTTTTCTCTTTAATTTATATATAAATGGGGTGGCAGACCATTTATTAAAATTAGAGGTGGATTACCCACAAATTGAAGGTGAACGTGTCCCTATTTTTCTGTATGACAACGCCGCGGTCATTATGGCTAGAACTCAAACTGGCCTCCAGAAGGCTTTAACCAGCTTCTCGGCATGGGAGATAGGGGCCTCAGGATTAATATAGGAAAGACCTTCACCATGTGCTCCTCGAACAAGGTAAATATTACTTGTAACACTCACTTAGAAAAATCAAAGATAGGCTTAACTGACACCTTTTCCTACCTAGGGATTGTTTTTAATAAAAGGGGTACCTGGAGATCAGCCATTACGACTAGGAATCTAGCTTTTTCATGGGCCATTGGTGTTTTGAAGCAGTTCGCAAATAAGCTAGGGGACAGGCCAGTACGCATCCTGATTGACATATATAGGGCTAAATGTGTATCGACAGCTGTGTACGGAGCTGGTATATGGGGGGTGGCAGATTGCCACGAAATTCAAACAAAGGAAAATGGTTTTCTCTGCTACCTGCTCGCTGTTCCCCGTTCCACCTCCACTTATGTCTGTCATAAAGAATTAGCTTTGCCCTTTATCTCAGATCTAATTAAAATTAGCCCTATGTTGTTGTGGCATAAGATCTGGACTTCAACAGAAACTGCTTTTAATAGGGCGATTATTGTGTCCTGTACTAAACTTGATGGGTCTAAAAAGATCAAGGGGCTCTTCTATGTTCAGCAATTTTTTAGAAATATAGGGCGCCCTGAATTTTATGATTCTCCTGCGACATTGTCTTCAATCTCCAGAAAGGCATTGAAGGAAGTTTGGAATAAACAGAATGGAGAGCAAGGGTTTTTTTGGGGGCGAGTCCCTACCCCTGAGGTATAATCAAATAAACAACGATGACTGGCCCACTGTGTTGGAGTGATGGAATCTTGTTAGTATTCCATGTCACCTTGTGAGACGGCGTCCCGAAGACCCCAACCGGGAGGCCACTCTCCCCCACACGTACCTCGTTCGTTTCCACCGGGACTGCGACCCCGCAACCACAACGCCATAGCCGAGACAGGACTCGGTGAACCAGCAATAACCCACGAAACCCCGCCCTTCTCTCTCCTGCAGGGACCAACCCGAGCACCAGATCCGGAGGAAACATATCTCGCTGACCCCGGAAGTCCCGCCCCCGAGGCAGCGCCAGCACAGGATAAAACCGAGGATCGAGGACAGCACGCCATCGGAATTTCGTGGCAGGACCCTCGGACTGGAGGTGGTGAAGGAGAAGGAGCTGGAGACGGAGAGCAGACGTGCGACGCAGAGGTGTGGACTGAAGAGTGGTGGAGTCCACAGGAGGTGGCTGAAGAGCGGCCGTAACTCACTGGAGAGTTACGGCGGACCGCGTGAGTGCCTTAAACCTTCCTATTCCCTGCTCGCTAGGAGCCCCTGTAAAGTCCCTGTACATTCTCCCCTATCTCTTTAGTAACACGTCCCCTGCACTGTAGTATAACTGTATAGCACCCTCACTGCATGCCCCATCCGTTCCCTTCACGTCCCGCCTCAGCACCCTTTCTTTCAACCGACCTGTGTTCCTACCTCCCGATACCTCCCTTTCCTCACTGTCTCTTCTTCCCCCCCCTGTATTCACGTCCCGGGTGACGGTGATCGGTACATAGAGTCCTGAAACCAGGATAGGACTAACGGTCCCTTGTTTTTCTTTTCTCTTACTGCCCTCCGTGGATCCTCCGCGTCACCGGAGACGTCGTTGGAGGAGCTGAAGACCGGGAGCCAAACCCAAGACCCGGAGAAGATCCCGTCCCCTGGAGTCTTCTTTGTTTTCCCCTGTGACATTTCCTCTTTGTCTCTCTACAATAAACAACCAGTATAGCACACTACATACGGCCCCCTCGCCTGCTTTTCCGGCCTGCTGCACACCCACCGTCACATCTGGTGTCAGAAGTGGGATCAGCTGGAAGCATGGAGGCCGTAGTTAAAAAGATGGCAGAATCCCAGGAACAGTTCGGTAAACTGATGGAGCAGTTCCTGAAGACCGCTGAAGACGACAGAGGACAGCTCCACGATGTCCTGAACGGCCAGGGGGTGGCCCATGAGCAAACTATGGTAAAGTTAACAGATGCCCTGGGACAACAAAGGCCTGTGACCTCTCTCCCCTCCGTGGTCCTGCAAAAGTATGTCCCGGGAGAGGATCCGGACTACTTTTTCACTAACTTTGAAAGAATAGCCCAAGCCGCCAATTGGCCAGTGGACCGTTGGGGCCAATACTTGGGTCCCCTCCTCACCGGCGACCTACAAGCTGCCTATCAACAGGCCAACATACAGGGCAACACCCCGTATGCAGACATCAAACGGTGCATATTAGAACGCCTTGGCATTGACGACGATACCTATAGGGTGAAACTACGCCAAGCCAAGGAAAGACCCCAAGAGAATCCAAGGGCCCTCTCATTCCGGATCCGGGATCTCGCAAACAGATGGCTTCGACCCGAGACCTCCACAAAGGACAACATCCTGGAGAAAATATATCTGGAACAATTCCTGAACTCCTTATACCCGGCCACACAGCGTTGGGTGAGGCAGCACTCCAGACTCACCCTGGAGACGGCCATCGAGATAGCTTCTGCCTATAGCCGTGCTCAGGAACTCCAACGGGGTAAGGAGGAACATCCCCACAGGGCCCCGACTGCTATGACCACTCGTCCTACCCGGCCACCACCGGTCCGCAGACCTGAACCATCACCCCTTTTTCCCTCCCCGGTCGTGTTCCGAACCCCTACTCCTGGACCCCAGTGTTATTCGTGTGGAGGGTTCGGACACATCGCCCGGATGTGCCCACAGAAGGAAGAGCCGATGGAGGTCGGCTTTGTAAGGAACTATTTGTGCACCCCTCCAGGGTCCACACCACCACCGTTCCACTGCCCTGTGTCAATTGACGGTCAACGCCTTATGGCCCTTGCCGACACTGGTTGCCGTCAGAGTGTTCTAAGACCACAAGACCTTGCACACCCGGTCAGTAACACTACGGGAGTAGTAGCCATCCAATGTGTCCATGGTGACACCAAACAGTATCCCACTACTCAGGTACGAGTCCAACATCCCAAGGACCCCGGAACCTGCCTCACTGTAGGTCTCGTACCCGCTCTTCCAGAACAAGCCATTTTAGGGAGCGATTATCCGGGACTACCTACGCTCCTCCAACACACCTCTGACTCCCTGACCCAGTGGTGGAAGGACGCGCCTTATCCAGGACAGACCAATCCGGTGACGGTTTCCAAACCACACAAACCTAAAAGCCAGAAAAGAAAAGAGAAGAAAGAGTACGTCAGCGCTTATCCCGCAATTGTGGAAGACCACCCTTGGCAGACCGACCGGGAGTTCCGGGCGGCACAGCAGGAGGACCCTCTCCTACAGGAAGCCTGGGGAAGAGCCCTTGATCACGAGGACCCCTTGCAAGTAGGTCCTTACTTCTATAAGAAAAATGGGTTGCTATACCGAAAAGGGGGAGCACAATAAAACGCACAGTTACTCATCCCCGGTCCCTTCCAGGACAAAGTCCTCTTCCTGGCTCACAGTCACCTTCTAGGGGGTCATTTCGGGGACAAGAAAACCAGCCAAGCCATCTTGGAGAAGTTCTATTGGCCGGGGGTATATCAAAGGATCAAAACCTACTGCCGTGAATGCGTTGTATGTCAGAAAAACAGCCGTCATAGACCCCCCCCCGGGTTCCGTTACAACCCCTCCCTCTCATAGACGTCCCCTTCAGCCGCATTGGGATGGACATCATAGGACCCCTCTTGCCCTCCCGTAGTGGGTGTCGCTATGCGTTGGTCATAGTTGACTATGCCACCCGCTTTCCGGAGGCCATACCCCTACGCCAACCGACTACCCAGACGATAGCAAAAGCCCTGATCTCCCTATTTTCTCGGGTTGGGTTTCCCCGGGAAATACTGACCGATCAGGGTACACCTTTTGTTTCTGCTCTTATGAAACGAGTCTGTTCTGAACTTGGGATAAAACAAATCAGAACATCCGCATATCATCCGCAAACGGACGGATTGGTGGAGCGTTACAATGCCACTTTAAAGCAGCCTCTGAAAAAGCTTCTGGGCCTAGAAGCAAGAAGGTGGGAAGACATGCTGCCTTTGGCCTTATTCGCCATCTGCTGTAAAACACAGAGCAGCACCGGCTACTCCCCTTATGAGTTGCTGTACGGGAGCCCCCCTCGTACCCTGCTAGACATGGCACAGGAGGCCTGGGAAGCCGAACCGGACCGCACTCGTCCGCTTCCCGAATACCTGGAAAATCTAAAAACCCACCTATCCATGATCCGGGACATAGTCAGACAATACCTAGGGAACGCTCAGGACAACCAAAAGAAGCAATATGACAAGGGCACTCGCTCCCGGGTCTTTGCTGTTAACGATTTGGTTCTCCTCATGATGCCCTCGTCCGACCAGAAGCTTCTGGGACAGTGGCAAGGGCCTTACACCATCCTCCGGCAGGTGACCCCAGTTACCTATGAGGTTGAACTAGACCCCACACGGGGCACCTCCCAGATTTTCCACGTGAATCTGTTAAAAAAATGGGAAGGACCCCGTCCGGTACTGTCCGGATCCAGCGAATCCCTCCCCTTCTCTTTCGACCCCTGTCTTGACCCTGAACTAAACCCCGTACAAGCCCAGGAACTGCGACAAACCCTAGAGTCTCTGAAAGAAGTCTTCTCCTCTTCTCCGGGTCTAACCCACGTCACTGAACATACAATAGAAACAGAACCCTGGAAAGTAGTCCGCCTGAGACCCTACAGAATACCAGAGGCCCACCGGACCGTTATCCGTCAGGAGATAGAAGCAATGCAAAAGATGGGAATTATAGAGCCCTCAGTTAGTGACTGGAATTCCCCTATCGTCCTTGTGCCAAAACCTGACGGGTCGGTCCGCTTTTGTATTGACTTTCGGGAGGTCAACAAGGTGTCTAGCTTTGACACCTATCCCTTGCCCCGGGTGGACGAAATGATTGAGAGGATAGGAAAGGCAAAGTATATTTCCACGCTCGATCTCTGCAAAGGGTACTGGCAGATACCCCACAGGGAACAAGACAAAAAGAAGACAGCCTTTTCTAGGCCTGAGGGGTTATACCAATTTTTAGTCATGCCCTTTGGTCTTCATGGAGCCCCAGCCACTTTTCAGCGTGCTATGAACCACATCCTGCGGCCCCATTCACAGTACGCCGGCGCCTATTTAGACGACATCATCATCTTTAGTGACAGCTGGCCCCAACATTTGAGGCATCTTTATAGCGTCGTCTCCTCCCTGGGCTCCTTCGGATTCGCCATCAATCCAGCCAAAACCACCTTGGCGGCAAAGACAGTCAAATACCTGGGGTATCTTCTGGGGGATGGCCTGATAAGACCCCAAGAAAACAAAACAGTGGCTATCCGATCCCTTCCCTTTCCACAAACAAAAAAAGACCTTCGAGCCTTTTTGGGGCTTTTAGGGTACTATCGGCGGTTTGTGCCCAATTTCTCCCAGAGAGCTGCCACCCTTACGGACCTACTGAAGAAAACAAACCGCTCCGAGGAGATGCTACGAAACCCCTCTCCCGAAGCGTGGCATGCCTTCACGGACTTAAAAAACGCCTTGACCTCAAGTCCTGTCTTGGTACCCCCTGACTATTCACTGCCCTTCCTCCTGCAAACGGATGCTTCCGATCATGGGTTGGGGCCGTGCTATCCCAGAAAGATTCCCTAGGCAACAAAAGACCCATACTCTATGTGAGCCGCAAACTATTTCCCAGAGAGAAGCAATACGCTGTGGTCGAAAAGGAAGCCTTGGCAATAAAGTGGGCGGTGGACAATCTGCGGTACTACCTGGAGGGCAGAGACGTTGTCCTCTACACCGATCACGCCCCCTTGGAGTGGATGGCCCGGAACAAAGGTCAGAACGACCGGGTCCTGCGCTGGTTTCTGTCCCTACAGCCTTTTCATTTCCAAACAAAGCACCGGAAAGGCTCAGACCAGGGTAATGCCGATTTCCTTTCACGGTACCCTCCTTCTCCATCCAGTACAGGAAGGACTGCTAGGGGAAGGGGATGTGAGACGGCGTCCCGAAGACCCCAACCGGGAGGACACCCTCCCCCGCACGTACCTCGTTCGTTTCCACCGTGACTGCGACCCCGCAACCACAACGCCATAGCCGAGACAGGACTCGGTGAACCAGCCATAACCCACGAAACCCCGCCCTTCTCTCTCCCGCAGGGACCAACCCGAGCACCAGATCCGGAGGAAACATATCTCGCTGACCCCGGAAGTCCCGCCGCCGAGGCAGCGCCAGCACAGGATAAACCGAGGATCGAGGACAGCACGCCGTTGGAGTTTCGTGGCAGGACCCTCGGACTGGAGATGGTGAAGGAGCTGGAGACGGAGAGCAGACGTGCGACGCAGAGGTGTGGACCGAAGAGTGGTGGAGTCCACAGGAGGTGGCTGAAGAGCGGCCGTAACTCACTGGAGAGTTACGGCGGACCGCGTGAGTGCCTTAAACCTTCCTATTCCCTGCTCGCTAGGAGCCCCTGTAAAGTCCCTGTACATTCTCCCCTATCTCTTTAGTAACACGTCCCCTGCACTGTAGTATAACTGTATAGCACCCTCACTGCATGCCCCATCCGTTCCCTTCACGTCCCGCCTCAGCACCCTTTCTTTCAACCGACCTGTGTTCCTACCTCCCGATACCTCCCTTTCCTCACTGTCTCTTCTTCCCCCCTTGTATTCACGTCCCGGGTGACGGTGATCGGTACATAGAGTTCTGAAACCAGGATAGGACTAACGGTCCCTTGTTTTTCTTTTCTCTTACTGCCCTCCGTGGATCCTCCGCATCACCGGAGCCGTCGTTGGAGGAGCTGAAGACCGGGAGCCGAACCCAAGACCCGGAGAGGATCCCGTCCCCTGGAGTCTTCTTTGTTTTCCCCTGTGACATTTCCTCTTTGTCTCTCTACAATAAATAACCAGTATAGCACACTATATACGGCCTCCTCGCCTGCTTTTCCGGCCTGCTGCACACCCACCGTCACACACCTGTAAATGTAGCTGTGTCAGCTGGGCACAAGCAGTCTTTGTTTAAAAACCCCTCACACACCAACCTGGTTGGTGTCATGCTTCATCATCGGGGTCCAACCAGGCAGCCGAGTGCCGCCTGGTTGTGCTTCAATTCCTGACTACAGCGGAGCGGGCGTCGTGCAATAGTGTGAAGTGAATGAAAGTGAATGTTAAAATGCACCTCTGGGAATCCTGGCCCAGGGTGTCAATTAAAAGCTATGTGCTGCAACTAATAGTAAAATAATTATGATTACTAAGTTGGCTTAATAATGGTCTACATGTTTCAGTCCCAATAGAGTCTGGGCGGGACTTTCTTCAGGACCAGGGTGAGTGAGTTGCAAAAGGAAAGGCCACGTGTTTAAATCTCCTACACATGCGCTAAGGTGTGTGGAAAAAAGGCGGTGGAAGGTGCACCTGTGGGTTACAGGCACCTTCAGGGAAGCGAAAAAATCCGGGCCACTGAGGACTACTGAACAGGTTCTCTGCAGAGTATTCTGCATTCACAAATAGTGACATGAGTGACTCCCCCCCTGTGCCCCGATTCTCTGGACCTTCCTAAGTAGCGATGATTTTTTCGCTTCCCTGAAGGTGCCTGTCCCTGGCAGGTTTACCAATCAGTCCTATGTCTAGAGGAGTATGGTCAGGGCACGAGTCGGGGTACAGGCAGATGGATGGCGTCCACCCACTTATTTCACAGGGGAGACGCCGTCCTCCCTCCAAGAAGTTGGGCCTCACTGATAAAGATACTGAATTTGTCCCAGTGTAATTTCAAAACACCGGGAGACTTTCAGCAGCGCCTGCACGTTGTTATCTGCTTTCGATCGGAAACAGCATGCATGCGGGGACGGGGCTCTCTTATTTCTAACTCCTGCTGGCTCTTAACAAAGGCCTAGACTAAGGGATCATCAGGCCTCCTTTTGTTCGAGAGTCATGGCTGGCAGCAGTCTGGATCCTCACACCCAGAAGCAAATGCAGCAGAGGAGAAACAAAGGCTCACACCTTGTTTGAACTTTACACATACTTAGGAGAGGCAGGTTTTCACTTTGTTCAGGCTCTATTTAGGAGATATTATTTGCAAACAAGGGAACCTGATAGGTAGCGTAGGATCGCGGGTAATTGTTTTTACAAGAAACAATGATCCTGTTTAGGAGATATGCATGCACTGTAAAAACTGCAGATGTGTTGGCTTTCCCAGCATTTGCACTAAATAAATAGCATTTATATAGTGCTTACTATATAAATAGTGAGGAGGCGTTGTAATAATTTAAATATCACTATATTTTCTTTTAAAGGACTATGGCTAGAGGAAGCTTTACGCTGACATAGGCAACATTACTTTATGTGTAGAGTACAAAAGTGTGAATATTCTGCCTAATTCAGGAGAGTTTACAAGTATACTCGAAATGTGCTTCAATGTACTCATGATACACCTGCTAAATATGTATGTGAGGGCTTAAGATCTGATGTCACTTCTTGTGATACCACTTACTGTGATGTCACACGTGTCACATGGCGTGATGTCACGCGGTGTGATTCCACTTGCTTACTGATTAACTAGTTAGTCCCCCACTTCTTTTTTAGGACTTGTGCCCTGGATATGGTGGGAGAAAAAAATATAGACTGGAATGTGATTCAAGAATTCCCTCCATCACTTGCTGTTTCATAAAATACACAGAGTCAGTCAATGCAGTATCTTGTTAATAATGAGATTGTTACAACATCTTGTCGAGCCACGTTTTGGCTCGATGTGATGAAATGTTCTTCAGGACTAAATGAAGACAGACAGACAGACAGACAGACAGACAGACAGATAGATAGATAGATAGATAGATAGATAGATAGATAGATAGATAGATAGATAGATAGATAGATAGATAGATAGATAGATAGATAGATAGATAGATAGATAGATGTTCCACCTTTGTCAAAGAACAATCATGGCTACTGTATACAACGGGCTAGAATTTAAAAAAGGCACGCCAGAAAAAGTGCTTCTCGATAGAAAGGCATCACCATGGAGCGACACCCATGGCTTAGCATATTATACTTTCATTTTAGCTTTCTTCCGCTTAAAACTGCCTTCACTCCAGTACAGTTTAATTGGGAAATTAAACGCTCCCTACCTTTTACTATCACAATCTCCTTGTGGCTGTTTCGAAATTTCGAGGCGTATGTGCAAAGGTGGCTAACGGTTGTTAAGGGATGAACATTTACAATGTATATTTCATGAACCGTTCTATAATTTTCAGAATGAACTGTATAGCTAAACAAAGTTTTTCTGTAATATCATGTGTGTAAGGAGATTTCTTAACTCAACTTTTACGGTCATCTTTAAAGAGGTTGACACTATAAAACGTCATTTTGGCTTAGCGCAGACGAATGTGCCTCTTTCTTTGAGATCTCTCCTTTGTGTAAGGTTTATTTTATTAGTGTATTCACCCCGTTTTTATGTTGTTTTATTTTTACTGGTAATACAAATGTGTAAAAAGGATTATGCACATAGTTTGATTAACACGTATTTCTGAAATAAACAAAACTCCATCGAGATAAAAGGAACCCAGTGTAATTTAAAAAGTCGTTTGTCCATTTTTTGCATATGATGTTATGTTGTACGATTAAAGGAAACTACAGTCCGTAGATTTTTCACTCCCAATGCAAAAAATACAGTGATCAAAAACACATAATTTAATTTCAAATCAAATAATTAGAATGACACTAGGTGGCACTGCAGATCAAGGTAGACAGGACTAGAAAATCACAAGTAGCAATTCCTCGAGACAGAATCAGTGACACTGATTCAAACAATCAATCATTCTGTGTGTAATATTAGCAAGGCGTAAAGCTGGTATTTAATCCTTGTTTATGATGTTCTTAATATCCATTGACATTGGGATGCGTAAGTACATGTTCATCATTATTGCTTCTTTTTGCTTCATTGTATGTACTTCACTTGTAAAATTACGCAAGAGAAAGTCATAACACATAAAATGTGCACACTGCCAAGGGACCTGATAAAAATGGGGAATCACTGCACAAACATGAAAAAAACATGGGAGATATTAAAAAATGTCCTCAAAAGGACAATGCAAATCAGCATAAACAACCACTAGTGAGGAAGCCAGCCGGGAGGAATGCAGATAGACAAAGAAATAGATACAAAGAGCTCAATAATAATAATAATAATAGGGGCATTTATATAGCGCTGGGTTATTATGCGCACCGGCGTGTCCCCGCGCTTCGACCGCTGCGAAACCCTTCCTGGCTTCCCTGAGAGATGGTCCCTTAATGGGTATCTCCAGGGTGAGACCAGGCATCCCCAGCGGTCTGATGGGGCCGTTAGTGAAGATGAGGCAAGCTAGTGCCCAGAGTTGCCGAGTGTGATCGCTGATCAGAGTGGGCACCGAGGCGAGAGAATTATCGAGTCCGCTGACCCTGGTCCAGAAACCTGCCGCGTCGCTCATTCACAGCAATCCATATACCTACTCTAATTATATTCATCTTCATATACCTTCATTAAATATATTCATCTTCATATACCTACTCTAACTATATTCATCTTCACATACCTACTTTAGATATATTCATCTTCATATCCCTACACTAATTACATTCATCTTCATATACCTTCTCTAATTATTAAGTATGGGCAAAATTTGCGAATTCGCGGTACGCGAATTAGTGCAAAAGCGAATTCACGGTCAGCAAAATCCACGAATTTGTGCAAATTTGCAGATTTTTTTATTTTCGCGTGTTCTCTGGGGTTTTTTTTAAGCGCGGCTACCACGTAGTTAGCCATGCGGTCGTACATGGGCGCGGCCATCTTGTTTTCAGTGTTCGCGTTGCGTATTCCGTTTCCAGGCGCTAGTTGCATGCTCGCATTGTGCATTTCCTACGTCCGGGGCGCAATTGCGTGTTCGCGTCTGTTTTTGTGTGCTCGCGGGGGAAATATCGCGCAAACTTACCCACGTGGTCGCAATGGGTGCGGCCATCTTGTTTTTCATTCATTGCTATGGTTCTGGGCATGCTTTTTCAATCCTCCTTTATTCTTTGTAATCCTTTGTTTGTTTGAACTTTTTAAAAATCTTTTTTACTCATTATCTATCTCTTTCTTTTTGTACATCTATATTTTGTGTTTTTTTCTACTTTGGGTTACATTAAAACTACTTTTTTAAACTCTCTTTTCTTTTACTTACTTTCCCTGTTCTTTCCTATTTTATTTTCCTTTTACTGTCCAGGACCATGGCAAAGGGAGGCCGCAAAAACCTTAAGGGGAAGGGTCCCGCACCCGTAGCCGGCTCCCTTGCGGGCGCATCAGGGGGGAGGCAGTAACTGCCCGGGAGATCTTCAGTGCGGTGGAGGTGGCAGCACTGGTTTGCTTTGTCCAGCGCCACTTCCCCAAGACCGTCGCGGCAGGCGGCAGGCCAGGTACCGGGTACGGGCTCTGGGAGCGTCGTCAGCTATGGGGGAAGGTGTGCCGGGCCATGTATCGGGAGTCTGGGGTCCGGCGCAACTATAACCAGGCGACGCACCGGTGGTCCGATATCCTGGACGAGGAACATGACCTGCTCGACCTGCTTGGCATTGAGATCCCTGGGCTTGGTGAGTACTAGTAGCTATTTAATCACTACTTTGTTTTCTCCTGCTCTGTGTTATGATATTGCAAATATTTGTTTTTTCCGAAGAGCAAGAATGCTGCTGATTACATTGCAGGTAAATTATGTTTCAAAAGCTTCTGTGATTGCAAGTGCTCACCTGCTCATTGGCGGTGCTACTATGCTTACTTGTTTTCAATTTTGTGCTCATTTGGCCGGAGTGAATATGTATGAGTGTACTTTACAGAACTGCGTAATGCTAGACACTAGAGATTACATTGCAGGTAAATTATGTTTCAAAAGCTTCTGTGATTGGAGGTGCTCGCCTGCTCACTGGCGGTGCTACTATGCTTACTTGTTTTCAATTTTGTGCTCAAGTGTACTTTACAGAACTGCGTAATGCTAGACACTAGAGACTCAAGTCCAGTCCTTCCTTTGTACTCCTGCCACTAAGAAGAGGTAGTGGTGGTGGATTGATAGTTTGAGTATATTATGACTGGTTATTTAGTAGGAAACTTTTTAGTGGTCTGCAATCATGACGGACTGTGTCTGTCACTTCGCGTGCTGCGGAGTGCTGCCTGCCAGTCCTAGTAGAACCTTTTTGTAGTTGGTTTAGTGAGTTACATAACTTTACAAGTAGACGGTCCGCGAATCCAGCAATACTAATATCCTAGTAGACCACATCAGATAGGTCAATACATTTAGTGCAATTGTTGTCTATTTCCCCGAAATAATTTTCTTGTTTTTTTTAAATGTTTTTGATTTGGTTGACAACAATCATCCATGTTTGTGTCTTTCTTTCATGTTGTACATCAGCTCCCCCCAGTGGCATGAGGACATAGGAGGAGGTAGTGGTGCTGGCGGAGCAGGAACAGGAAGGCCAGGATAGGTCCCCCGAGGGCTCCTCTGCTGGCCCCAGTAAGTTTTCCTGTTAATATTATTAATTATACTTCCCTATCTTTTACAGCACCTATTTATTCCAAATGTTCCTCAAAATCCTATTTTTTCCTAAATCGTCTTTGATCTTATTGTAGACTGTTTCTAAATTCTTATCCTGCCTGTACTGTGACTCTCTGTGCTACTACTAGATTATTATTAGTCTGTCTGTGTAGCTAGCTAAGCTTGCACAGTTGGCAAAAGGTGTTAAACAAAACTCCGATTCAGCAATAGCTCTAGGCACTGAATGTAGTCCTCTGGGTTTTCAATATTGTCTATTGAAGTATTCTAAATGTTTATGCTTTGACAATTCCCAACAATAAAATGTCAATGGCCACCAAGAATAAGATACTAGTTTACTTTTTGATTGGATAGGAGGACATACTACTACTGTTGCAGGGACTATTCGGCACATACAGAACTATGGACAAGAAATAGGGCTTTGGTGATAATAGGCGCAGGTAGACTTTCCACATACCTCAGTCATAACAGAAGTTGAACCCCCAATCTCCTTACTGACTAGCTAGTGTATCAGAGTCAATATTTAGCTCCCGAATGCAGCGATGATCCCCAATGATTATACAACCCAGAACATAAGACTACGGAGTCAGAGTCCCGACCTCTCAGAGTCACAGACTCATGCTTGCAAATTGCAAACCCTTTCGCTCACTTACTCATGACCAAAAACCACAGAGTCTATGTAAGTTTTAAAGCTTTATTAAAAGTAAAACAACTAGCTCTGTGTGTACTATGTATAAAATTGTGCATTAAAAACAGTTATTAAAATTAACTTCATAGAAGATAAATGGTGAAGTCATGAAAACTCAACAGTGGCTGATTTACACAGTAATTTTGGGAGACCCCTCACCTAGTTGGAACTTAAAGTCTTGGTGGTGATAGTGACGACTCCGACTAACATTCATATGATCTTGCTCTTGTTCGTAGAAGGGAAGCTTCTGTCTGTTATGAGAAAAATGGTGCGTGTTAAAAAGCAAGCTTTCATCAGTTGTGCCAAAAAGTGTAGCATCACATGTTATGGCTAAGCATAAATAAAAAACACCATTCCCTGAAGAAAGGGAAAATTTTACTTTAGACTAGAGAGTCACAAATTATTAAATGTGTTTATGTAGTACTAGAAACATATTTTTTCATTCCTAGACAAAATAGGGAGTGGTGTATATGGCATTTAAAAATATTAAATGTATTTTCTAGGTGTAACACCATCGACACAGCCCACCACCAGTGCCGGGGCCAGCGCGGAGGCGGTCACTCTGGGGGCGGATGCGGTGCCAGCAGGAACTGCTGTGGGGGATGCCACGGTAGTGGCGGGCAGTGTTAAGCTATTATATTCCTTACTTATTGAGATTGCAGAGTAGGCTTGCTGCAGGGGTGTATATGTTGTACAGTACAAGTACACTTTACTGTTAAGAAGACTTACAAATTTAGAACTAAGTTTTTGTCAACCAGGTAGAAGACATTCACCCTTGACTTCGCATTAGCAATAGCATTAGCGGCGGGAGTTGATGAGTAACCAATGGCCTCCTCAAAATTTGACTTCAACTCAGCTGTGAAAGTTTTATCGAGAAGCCAAGTCAGATCAGAGATGAACTTGATGGATGGGATGAATGAAAAGGGAAAGAAGGGTGTAAGGAAGGACGAGCGAGTAAAAAAAATTAATGACTGGCAAAGAATGATACGTGTTTTTGAATGCTGCCCGAGGTGGCTGGGAATCTGATGCATGGCCTGTTGAAGGCTGAAGCAAGGATGGGTGGAAGGAGTAAGAAAAGAGGACTACCTGGGTGGGTGAAACAGAAACTGTATGTGTGCGCAATATATCCTTTGGATCAAATTCAAATGCAAGTCAAGCACGGATGCATGGCTGGTGGTTTACAAAATAAAATAAAAAGGTTGTTTTCCGGTGAGAAAAAGTAAGTTTTGTCCAGTTGAGACATTAAGAAGAATTATTGACATTTACTTTGAATGGATGGATGCCTGGATGGTATCTTCCTCATAGATAGCAAAGGTGTATGTAGACAGAGTAGACGGTCACCAGATGAAGAGTATTACTTTGAAGAGCATGTAACACCGCACGTCCGTGCCAGAGTAGCAAAGCCAAGGAAAGAAGTTGTAATTTTTCAGAATACTACCATGACTAGTAACAGTAGTTTGCAAGCACAGCATATATTCGGCGATTACGGGAACCACTCACTACCTCTGTTAATAATATTTCTACAACTCTGTCATTCATGTGTGGCCTATCAGTGTTTACTCAATCAAAAACAAAGCACCTAAAGTCACCCCATATGTAAGCAATATCATGTGAAGGGATAGAAGATCATATTATTTATCTTCTTCATTTTCCTTTTGTAGAAGTCAGGGGCAGGGCAGGGTGAAAGTTAAATTAATTGAGCAGTAGCCCTTGTAACAGAGTATGCCCAGTGCCACCCCTAATAGAAAAGTAAGAGCTTCACCACCTGCATGTACTGGACTGGTAACAGTAACGCAAGTCTGTGTCATCATGGCTTGTGTCTGTTTTTCTTGGGTGCAAGCTGACTGCGCTGGCATTTTGTCGACTTCCACAAGTTTACGTACTAATTTCGCTAAACAAGAGAGAAGAAGACTGGTGTACTGTCTGAGTCAAATTTAGTGAGTACATATAGTGCTAGTAGAATTCCTGAAACTCCCACTAATGTTAGAGCAGAGGCTGACGAAGTTGGAGGTTAGATAGATGCATGCCACACAAATGTTATGTACTGTGCTTGCAAGTTGCTAGTGCTACTGTGACACAACTTTCTGTTGAAATTGTCAGATTCCACGCTGCCGGATCCGGTTGATGCACATATGACTCCACCTCCCTATCTCACCAACACGCCCGTAATAACAACACAGCGTGTTCGAGTGATAAGGCGAGGGAAAAAACAGGAAACAAACAAGGAGGGGACGGAAGGGGGCTGCAGGGAAGGGACAGCTGGAAGACAAGAAAACAATAATACAGGTTATTCGTATTCTCCTTGCATCCCTACACTCTCTCGGTCTTACTGAGCAAGTGTATCTGTTCACCTTTATGAAAAGAAGAATTCTCCTCCTCCTCCCTGTATTCCTCAATGTTGATGTCCGCCACACTAGTCCCTAGAGAACACAAACACTGTTAGTGTCAAGCCACTTCCTATTTCAACATATAATACTGTTCACAGTGATGAACCTACCCTGCCTTGTATTGAAGAGTGTCCAAATTATAACCAAGTGAATATCCCCAAACCCTATGTGAATTTTGCTACAATCCTTTTCCTCAAATGAGTCAGTTTGCATATGTACAATACTCTCCAAACGATACTTGAAGGACACGGTAAGACGTAGCCTCAATACTACTGTCTTCCGCTCTCAATTTCAGTCCCTGCTTCCCTGCTTTCCTGGTTGTACAGCTCCAAATACGGTAAGGTGTAGGATCTCCCCCCACTACCTTCCGCTTTGGCACTTGCCTTAATAAGCACTAGTGTCTGTCTTCGTAACGGAAGTACGCAGAAAGACCATACCGCCGTACTCCGTTCTCTAAGGGGCAATCACAATCCTTTGATTCACTCCCTCGATCTAGCGCCTTATTCTTTAGGCTTCTGAACCAGTCCGCCTGAGTCAGGATACAACACAGCCTTTGACAACTGACGCGTTAACTGCACGCGTTCTTGCTCTTTTACTCACGGTACTGTAACGGCTGAGTAACCCTCGGGGGATCGAGATGTCCTGGAAACGCCGAGCCCACACTGCCGGTGAAATGTCCTCGGGCGCCGAACCTCGCGCTCCGAGGGAAACAAACAAAAGCGCCGACCTCGCGCTTAACCAGCTGTTCTTCGCGCTAAGCGCCAAACGATCAATCCAAAAACCAAAGTCTCCTCAACCAGGATTCACCTGCAGTTCTCTACTCCAGTATCTCCCAAACACGGGAGAAACACAAAATCACGAACAACGTGATGAGGGGCCGCCCTGCTTTTATGGTGCCCCGCCCCCACACTAGAATTCTGGGAGATGTAGTTCAGGTTTTAGGTGGCGCATCTTGGCAAAGCCTGACAGAATGCCCCCCTCCCTAGCGCCTTCTAGGGCCAGACTTAGCATGAAACCTCTTACGAACAGACAGCACCATCCCTGGAGCAGGCACCTCGGAACAGCCCACCCCTTGCATGTACTCTACCCTGACCTTGTTCAAACATCCCTGCACCCTATTATGATCCCTCTGCAGCATTAACACCTTTTCCTTAACTACAGGCTGAAATTGGAGATCAAAAGGGATATCAACCGGCAAAGTGTTGGTATCGATTCCGGAATTAGCAAGGAAGGGGAACATTCCAGGGGGACTACGCCACTCATTCTTACTAGACCTCTCCGCCCTCATCATGCGTTTAACCTTCCCTGGAGGAATGATAGACTGTTTGTCGTCCACTCCCTCCTTGATTGGCAGCATCTGTTGGGTGAATGTGTCTGTATTCAGACTGCTCAACCTATGGCTAACGGTGACCACCTCTTTCTTTGCCAACGTGGCCACCTTGAACTGACATGCGACTACCGCTAAAGGTGATGATGCATACGACACCAGATGTTCCTGACAATACCCAGACAAAAACTGAACTGTTCGAGTTCTCCAATCTATAGAAGGGTTGTGGTACGTAAACCACGGCATCCCCAATATGATCTCGTATTGGGGAGCTTCTATGATGTTCAACGTTATCTTTTCCACATGTCTCCCTTCGGACACATCTATTGACAACATTACCTCAGCTGTCTTCTCCACTATTAGACCTGATTTTATAGGCTGTCCATCTACTGCCAAAACCTCCTCTGGTATATCTCTAGGGACTCTGAGTATAGCTAAGCGAGACACCAACCCATTATCAATAAAATTGCCTGTGGCTCCTGTGTCCAGCATAACCCTAACTGGATGACTTTTTTGCTCATACTCTAAGGACATGTTAAGAACCAGGTGTGACTCATTCACTCCTATACCCGGTGAAGATAGGGACGTGAGTCTCCAATCAGGTATCACTTTCTCTATGGATGAAGGTGCTAACAAGTTGTCTGTCTCCCTTCCCATAGTGGAAACAGCTATTCTTTTATTCTTGTTCCAACTAGAGGAGTTTTGGGGCTTAGAAGGGCATTCACGCACGTAATGCCCTTTCTTGCCACAGTACATACAAAGACCGTGTACTCTTCTGCTTTCTTTCTCATCATAGGACAGAGGGGATCTAACAGCTCCTATTTCCATAGGTTCTGCCCCGTCTGCCGATGTCTCTAGAGCTATAGGAGGGGAACTCACTATACTATTGTAACCCATGTCCCATTTTCTTCTATCCCCACTCAGCTCAGTCAGCCTACCATCTAATCTCAGGACCAAGTTCACCATATCTACACAAGTAGTGGGTTGAGGATCTATGTAGGCCACAGCGTTCTTCAATTCATCTCTCAAACCCTGATAAAACAAAGACATTCTTTTTCCCTCGGGCCATTCCGTTTCTGCTATCAACCTGTTGAAAGTTGTTAAATAGGTAATTAAATCACTCCTTCCTTGTCTCAAAGATAGCAACTCTTTATCAGCACTGAAATTGGTGGCCCTTCTATCAAATACTTTTTCGAACTCTTCCCTAAACGCTGTCCAGTTAGACAACATGGCATCATCTCTCTTTACCAGCGGAACCGCCCAATTGGCTGCATCCCCCACCAGATATGATATAGCAAATGCCACCCGGGAGTGATTCGTAGGGAATGAAGCTGGTTTGCACGAGAAGTGAAGCATTATTTGGGTCATAAAGGCTTGCGTCTTACGTGGATCCCCCCCATAACGTTCAGGGGTGGCCAAGAGAATAGGGGGAGGAACCGTAACCTGGATCTGAGAAGGGCCAGATGAAAAAGGGTTCTTAGATAGTTGTTCAACCCTATCTTTAAGAGCCACTGCCTCAGCTTTGGAAGAAGCCAATTCCTGTTGAACCGAAACCAACGCCCTCAACACATCATCCAAGGTGGCCATATGTACCCCGACCGAACCAGGCAGAATGCAATTCGTGGGTTCGTGATTCTGTCAGATTCCACGCTGCCGGATCCGGTTGATGCACATATGACTCCACCTCCCTATCTCACCAACACGCCCGTAATAACAACACAGCGTGTTCGAGTGATAAGGCGAGGGAAAAAACAGGAAACAAACAAGGAGGGGACGGAAGGGGGCTGCAGGGAAGGGACAGCTGGAAGACAAGAAAACAATAATACAGGTTATTCGTATTCTCCTTGCATCCCTACACTCTCTCGGTCTTACTGAGCAAGTGTATCTGTTCACCTTTATGAAAAGAAGAATTCTCCTCCTCCTCCCTGTATTCCTCAATGTTGATGTCCGCCACACTAGTCCCTAGAGAACACAAACACTGTTAGTGTCAAGCCACTTCCTATTTCAACATATAATACTGTTCACAGTGATGAACCTACCCTGCCTTGTATTGAAGAGTGTCCAAATTATAACCAAGTGAATATCCCCAAACCCTATGTGAATTTTGCTACAATCCTTTTCCTCAAATGAGTCAGTTTGCATATGTACAATACTCTCCAAACGATACTTGAAGGACACGGTAAGACGTAGCCTCAATACTACTGTCTTCCGATCTCAATTTCAGTCCCTGCTTCCCTGCTTTCCTGGTTGTACAGCTCCAAATACGGTAAGGTGTAGGATCTCCCCCCACTACCTTCCGCTTTGGCACTTGCCTTAATAAGCACTAGTGTCTGTCTTCGTAACGGAAGTACGCAGAAAGACCATACCGCCGTACTCCGTTCTCTAAGGGGCAATCACAATCCTTTGATTCACTCCCTCGATCTAGCGCCTTATTCTTTAGGCTTCTGAACCAGTCCACCTGAGTCAGGATACAACACAGCCTTTGACAACTGACGCGTTAACTGCACGCGTTCTTGCTCTTTTACTCACGGTACTGTAACGGCTGAGTAACCCTCGGGGGATCGAGATGTCCTGGAAACGCCGAGCCCACACTGCCGGTGAAATGTCCTCGGGCGCCGAACCTCGCGCTCCGAGGGAAACAAACAAAAGCGCCGACCTCGCGCTTAACCAGCTGTTCTTCGCGCTAAGCGCCAAACGATCAATCCAAAAACCAAAGTCTCCTCAACCAGGATTCACCTGCAGTTCTCTACTCCAGTATCTCCCAAACACGGGAGAAACACAAAATCACGAACAACGTGATGAGGGGCCGCCCTGCTTTTATGGTGCCCCGCCCCCACACTAGAATTCTGGGAGATGTAGTTCAGGTTTTAGGTGGCGCATCTTGGCAAAGCCTGACAGAAATATTTTGTGTTAATCTTAAAGAGTATTGGACTTGGTTACAGTATTTTTCTTTTTCTTCATCTAGATACTCCTTTTTCTAAACTATCTCGGAAGGAGTTGACTATCCGGGCCAGGCGTCGGAAGCTGGAGGCAATTGTCGCCGAATATCGGCGGCTGGTGGCCCAGGAGGAGGAGGAATCGCAGTCGACATCGACAACAGCTGCATCCTCTCCCGCTGCCCCTGGGTCATACGGTCAGCGCAATCCTCCAGCGGTACGGTACCGTGGTCTGGCAGCCACCCGCCGCCGCCGAGCAGCGGCAACAACAGCTGCCCCCCACAGTGCCTGCAAGGCAAGGATGCACCGTTTGTCCCTGTGAGTGGCCTACCTTGAGCAGAAGGTGGCCCAACTGTCGAGGCAGAAAGCCCTGCTCAAGGCCCTCCGTCGAGCGCTCCCCGACCACCAGGCCACAGGACACCGCTGGCGGAAGTAGATCATGGAGAGACTGTCCCTTGCCCTTTTTTTAGAGACTTTTGGAGGGGTGGCAATTGGGCGCTCGGGTCTTTTGATTTCATGGACATTGGTTGGGATTAGGGAGGGGGGTGGGTTGGGTCTTGCAGGATAGTTTATTTTTGTTAGGGACAAAATAATTATTTATTTTCTACTTCAACATAGCATACGCGTTTTATGTTTTGTGGGGGAGGCAGGGTGGAGTTAACTCAACTGTACGTTTGTTTTACTGAAACTTAACTGGCTGCTTGATTCTAATTGTCTAAGTAATCGCCCAAATTTCTACAAAAGTGCCACTGACAGAGTTAGCGAATTCAATTGTCCTACTACTTTACTAGTACTACCGTCAGTCTCTCCTCTTCTCCTACTCCATTATTCTTCCTCCCACAAAATGCTTATTTTACCTGTCATTAGTGTTTGAGAATAGGGCTTGGCATAGGGCTGGCTGCATGGCAAATGGCGATTAAGGTTGGCAATGGAATGCTGGACGGATTAAAATTGGCATTGTTGTGGTGGTAGTAGTGGGTTGTGGTACACACTGGCAGTAGCAGCATATGAAAAAAAGAAATGAGACATTGAATGGCCTGAGAGGAGCATTAGAACAGTATGATAGTACAGTGTACAAGAACAGTGCCATCAATTAAATTGTAGCCTAAGCAATGCTAAAGTATTCAATCAAAAGTTAAGTTTACTAGTAGTTGAGTGGATTATTGCTACTACAAGAACTAGTACTGAAGGACATAGCAGTGTAAACTTTTGTCACATGTAGGAGGAGGTTGTTGTTGATGAATCCACTCGATGGCGGACATGAAATTCTGAAATGATTTGCAAATACTCATGGGTGTGTGTCAAGCAGAATAGGAATATATCCTCGGATTCCTTCACCTGCCTTCAAATTGATTTTCTGTTGCTTTGAACTTATCCTCCCCAGCAAACGTGTGGAATTATTGCTCTCATTTGCTCACACATCTTAATGAAAATCACACACCCCGGGGCAAGAGGGTTAGGGTTTGAAAAATGGATGGGAATGGGAGTTTTTGGGAACGTTTTTTGGGGAGAGAAAAAGAAAACATAGCATGGAGAAACAACAAATGAAGAAAAACAAATCTACGATACGACCATATCCATAAATCTTTTAAGGGATTTAATGGAAGTGCATGCATAAAGTTGTTTGCTAAGTGGACGGTTAGGTTAATGAAAAGTAGTACTACTTATACTACAACTTACTAACTAGTACTAAACAATTAGACAGTACAAGGCTGCAAGAATTACGCAATTTCACTTGCATATCTGTCCTCAGAGAGAATAAACACTTAGTAGTACATTACAATAGTTTTACAAACAGCAAAGAAACTTATCAAATAGCTGTAGGGAGGAATTTGAAGCAGAGAGCAAACGCACCGAGTCTCACACTCATAGAAGTTCACAAGCAACAATAACATTATTTTAAAGATAAGGACAAGTGAAGTGGATACTGTAACTGTATGTTGTAGTTGTCATGGTCAAATTGTGAATTTGCATGCATCCAGCTTTTCCTCTTATTCGCGATACTCCTCCATTCTATCGGGCGCTCCGTCGATCAATCTTGGTGACCACACTGTCCACTGCCTGCCTGGTGGATGCGGAATTGCGGATTGCTTTGGTAAGTAATGTGTTTCCCATTGCACAGGGTAAGTACCGGCCTCTAAATGTTGATGGAAAAACAGAAAGGGAAGGGCTATTAAGACACCCTGGAGGAAAAATATAAGATACAGTGTGTAGTTCAAAAATAACACTTTCACTTTCAGAGGCGACAGTATTACATACATACATCATTTCTAAAGTGCCTACTCTGAGTCTCTGTTTCCAGGATGTGAATTAGCACACAGCAGGCCAGGCCCATGCAGACTGTCAAGGCAGGCACCACTGAGTGAACCAACCTCCATGTAGCATACCTCTTGACACAGACTAGACAGACATGTAGTTCTGCTGTGGTTGTTATTGGCTTGTTTACCTGTTTGCCACTCACGAAATGGCCATAGTTCTTCCGTAAACCGACGATGATGATCCATCTATCCCAGAGAATGACTGTAAAGATATTATGTAACTTTGATCATCAAGACTCATCATCATCATGGTATTGGTAAACTCAATGTTGTTCATGCAGTCACAGTCTACACACAGTGAGTCCAAGGGCATTTTCCATATTAAAAAATACAACGTAGTGGCCTCTGCAGTAGAAGTACAATTTGCATTAAACAAGGTAAAAACAGAGTAGACTTGAGTTACATTTAGTGTGTAAAAGATTAAATAATAACAGAACACATAGGATTAGTTTCATGCACAACAAACAAACAGCAGTTGCTTTCATCAGAGCCAGTCAGCCAGTGTTGTCCAGTGCATGCCATCTCACCATTCATTCATTCATTACCTGTTCTACTTTTTGTCAGCATCTTATTCTTAAGTGAAGGGCCACAGGGCAGCCTCTTGTGTCAATTTCAGAAGTAACAGTCAGCATAGTCAGTAATTCCAGTCCCGCTTCTTTTGAGGGGACTCGTCTACGAAGCACAGTTTCTTGATTCTGCGTAATCCGGCCATCTGCCTTGAGGGAAATGGATAGGGGGAGTTTGGAGAAGGAGGATAGAGGAGCATGACTGAGTTGTGAACTTGTGAACTTCAGGAATGCAGACAGCGGCACCTTCAATATGGAAATAAGACGAAGACAGTGCTGCTGATGGATTTGTTGTGATTAAAGTTTTGTTGTGCTAAAAGTTGTAAATCAAAGAAAGACACACAGAGTTAAGAGTCAATGAGGACGGAAGAAAAAAAAGTAAGTATTTCAAGCCTAGTTATCAGCGAAGTAGAGCTCGTCCTCAAACTCTGTGAATTTAACATGGAGTAGGTAAACTAACAGAGAAGAACTTCCGTCACCTAAGTCGGTGTCCTCTCCTTCCTGTGTGGATTCACGTATTTTGTAATCTGGTGGTATGAAGTGCTGATTCATCTTGATCATTGTTAACCTCTCCACATTTTTGGGCGAGAGGCAGGCCCTTTTTGAAGTAAATGTATGTATGTCTCTTGTAAAGCGCACTGCTGCCCTGAGGCGTTGTGGCGCTGTAGACCGCTGGGGAACCCATCCTGGCTATACCTGTGAGATTGTCACTACTGGGTATCTCCAAGGTGAAACCAGGCCTCCCCGGCGAATGTGGGGGGCCGTTGTAGAGATGAGACAAGCTAATGCCCAGAGTTGCCGAGTGTGATCCCTGGTTAGAGTAGGCACCGAGGCAAGAATTATCGAGTCCGCTGACCCTGGTCCATGACCCTGCCATGTCGGGAATTGAACCCTGGTCCCGGGCCGTTCTCTGCTTCCGGGTCTGCCGCCTCTAACCAGTGAGCCACACCACTCCACAGTGACAATGACACCAGCAGCACTGAAAACACGTTCAGAAGACACACTTGCGAGTGGGCAAGCCAAATAATTTATAGCCAGCCTGGTGATCAGTGGCTATTGAGACCTTTTCCCATACCAATACACCAATGGGTTATGATCAATGAAGATCTATGTTGGGTCATCCAGATAGGCCTGCACCATCCGCTCAAGGTCCTCCAGGGGTGCTCCAGTTTGCGTACCATCTGTTGCCTTTGCATCAATACTGGAACAAGCAAACCCTTGATGAGTTATCCAATCTGCTTCCGACAATAATATGGCTGGGCCTGGCGCAGTTAATGATCCGGTTGCCGGTGTCTTTAACGGCTCTGAGGGAAAGTGACTGCCTTCGGCCACAGAAGTGGACCTTGACGCCGGATGTTTCAGTAGTACTTGTGGTGGTTCCTTCAATTTTCTGCCGCTCTTTTTCGAACCGAGTGGCTGACAGAGCTAGCCAATGTTTGTACTTTGAAACATCTTCTTCAGAAAAAGGAATTAATGCATTGCTGGACAGTGCCTTTTTGTACCGTGGATCCAGAATAGTGGCACAAATGTAATGTTGTTGTGAATGTATGCCTTTAAGCCTTACATTTTCAACTAGGCAGCTTATTAAGCTCTCCGCCAACAGATATACGCCTTGTTTTACAGCATCAACTCGGAACGTTGAAGACACCACCTTCAGTTGGTGCTCTAGCATGTGCAACAATGGGATAGCTTTGTCCAAACTACAGTACTCCCTGCTGAATTAACGGGTGAAGACCGCAAAAGGGCGAAGCATGTCTGTCAGGCTTTTAACTTGGTCCCATTCCTCCAACTCTAGCCTCATGTCTTTTATAGCAGCAGCCTGTGCGTTAAAGACTTACTCATTGATTACCAAGTACTGCTCAAACAGACGCTCAAGCATGTAGAAGGTTGAGTTCAAACGTGTTGCCACCTTTGGATGAGTCCTCTGACTGGCCCTCTACGGTTACGTTGAATGATCATCAGTTGCTTCCGGGCCTTAAAAGAATGGCTGAAATGTGTGCAGATTCTTCGGCAGGTGGTCAGTAATTTGCTGACTGTGTTTTCTTTTTTCAAGAAATCTTAAACAATAATGTTAATGCTGTGCGCCAAACACAGCACTCTGAAATAGCCACCATCATTCATGGCCTTAAATATATTACGGTCATTATCCGTGGAAACATTACCAATCATGCGCCTTCTTGGCAGCAGCCATTTAAAGACCTTACTGTTAAACTCCTCCAAAATGTTTACTGCAGTATGAGATTTCTCCATGGCAAACATGGCTACTGTTGCATGTTTCCGGGTAGCTTGAAAAATTGTGCCACTGTCAATACCTGCAAATATCTTATCTCTAACCCCCGCAAAAGAGACCCAGTGTGCAGTGATGCACATGTAATCAACGGCTTGGCAACTGGTCCACATGTCTGTTGTCAGGTGGATAGCGTGAACAGCACTCTTCTGCTAAGCTGCCCCAACTCTTCCAGCACATCTTCATGTAGTGCTGGAACCGCAACTCTGGCAAAATAGGACCGGCTAGGAACCTTCCATTTAGGGCATACTGTTACCACTAATTCTAGAAAACCCACCCCTTCCATGAAAGAAAAAGGGAGAAGGTCCAGCGCTAGCATTTTAGCCAGCATTGCATTATACAGAAGTGCCGTTGGGTGGTTGAGTTCAAATGGCGCCTCCGACCAAAACATGCTTTTAATGGTGGTCTGGACTGTTTTCATATGTGATGATGATGATCCAGACTTCTTCAACCCAGTTAGGATCATTGATGTACTTTTTCGCATTGGTGTTTCTACCAGACTCTTACTGTGCCTCATAGATGGTGCTGGGGTAGAGGGTGTGGACGCTACCACTGCAGTGCTGCTGCCAGGGGTACTGTGTGTACCAGAAAAAAATGTCTCTCGCTTCTTCTCCTCCCCCACGCACGATCAGCTCCTTGTCATCAGATGCAATATCAATGGCTTCATTTGGATTTGTACTTTTGGCTTTCCGGATGTTACTTAGGTGCTCCTCCTACTGGATGCTGTGGTGTTTTTGAAGATGACCTCTCTGGCCTCCAGTACCATAGTTGGTACCAACCTTACCCCGACTAACTACTTGTTTACAAATCGAACAAATAACTAGGGTTTCCACCTTTTTGCTAATACTAAAGAAGTCCCAAACTGGGTAGTTGAGATTTCTGGTAGTGGTGGTAGAGGTGCTACTTTCAATGCCAGATGAAGTAGAGGATGGGTGTGGCCGAATTTGACTCTGTTGTGCACTTACAGTTACAGCACCACTACTTGAGGTAACTGAGGTAGAGCTGGATGGAGTTTCTGCTGGCCCTTCTGAAGAGAAAATATGGCAGCTGTAGGTCGTGTTGGTGTAGTAGTTACCTGTGTTGGTGGTGGTACCAGTGCCACGCTGCCCACATCCCGCTCAGCAGCATTTCAGGATAGGGTAAAAATGTCTGTCTGCTGCATGCCGCTGGGGCTGGTGTGACGACTGTGATGACTGGGTCATCATCGTCAGACTCTTCATCAGCAGCAGAATATACCACTTCTACTGCTTCTTCGTCGTCACCCATAAGTGGAAGCCTTGCGGGAACCTTCCTTTTACCTAGCTTTGTTGGCTCATGGCGTGCCTCCCTCTCTGACTGAATTGATGGCTGCCAATCAAGATCTAGAGCATCAGAAGGAAGGGGGCTTGAAGAAGAACTTGTACTAGCCCTCCTTTTGCTTGCTAGGGATCTGGAAAACAATGGATCATCAAGACTCAGAGTGGCTTGCTCGGCTGAAACCTCCGCATGAATCTTGATTTCCTCATGTGGCGCTACTTCTAGAAGGAACAAGCATTGTGGGCAGTTGTGCCTCTCCATGCGCCTCTCCATGCGACTCTCCATGTGCCTCTAATTGCGCCTCTACTTGCGCCTCTACTTGCGCTGCTACCTGCGCCTCTACTTGCGCTTCTACTTGTGCCTCTCCTTGCGCCTCTCCTTGCACCTCTCCTTGTGCCTTTCCTTTTTGAAAAAATGAAATAAAATACAAAGATATTTTTGATAATGAATTAGTTTTGACTTAATCCATGTTGTTCTGGGTCGTAGTGAGTATATTTACTACCAATCGTATGATGGGACTCTTTTGAGCCTTGGCTATTGAGTAGAAGGGCGAGACTATTTTGTGCTAGCTTTTGACTGTATTTCCCCTGCTAGTCTGCCCTATATCCGTCTTTACAGGGGGCCCCTTTTTTGCCTATTGACTGCCTCTCCTTGTTGCACCTGTGGTTGTCGTTGCGGCTATGGTTGAACACTCATCAGATGAGTTACACCCTGAGTTGATTGGATTCTACTTTTCAATGAGTCAACGCCAACATCACTAGTCGATGGTGAAAGAGCAATTAAAGTGGCTGCCTCTGCGGCACTCATGGGCTTGGGCCTAACTTGGCGTGGTGGCACTGAGACCAATGAAGCGGAGGTGCTGCTCCCAGCTTGGTCCCCGGCAGACACCTCTGCTGCAGGCGTAGTTTTTTTCCCCCTCAAAGTGTCTGTCGGCACACCAGTCTCCTTGGTAAGTGGCGCCACTTGCTTCTTCTGCCCCTTCTTACTGGCAGTGGCACTGGGAACTTTCTTGGTAGAGGAGCTACAACCACCTTTCTTTTGGCCCATCTTCTTCAAATGTCAGAACAGCAGGACGCAGTTGCACGAGTTGTAGAGTTGTCTATGGCCACACGTGACGTTGTGCACACACCACAGCAGGACTTCTTCCTGGCACTACAACAAGTGAGGATAATGAGGATGATTCCTGGTTCTTCTCAGTCTTAGTGCACCTAAAAGCAAAGGAAGCCAGAGGAACATCAGTTAAATACATTTTGCATATGTCGTGTTTCAATTATTATTTGCAACTAGGCATTTATTATTATTAACACAACACACCCAAAAACGGAAAGACCCAAAATAAAAATTGCCATTCTAATCCAAAATGGATGTTTAAATTAATAGAAGAGAATTGTTTCATGCACCACTGAGTACCACTGGGCATAATGGATGAAAGCAAGGCAGACTGGGTGCAGGCCATTCGCACAAAGCACACTGCCTGGCTTCAAAATGGCCCTAGACCCCCACCCACATGGCGAGACCCTGGATCAGGCCTCAAAATGGCCCCCACCACATGGCCAGGCCCTGGACCAGGCCCCAACAACACCCAAAAAATCGAAATACACACTCAAATCACCCCATTCCAATGCCATCCATGCCCTAAATGATGTTTAAAGTCAAGAGACCCCACAGAAAGACTTGTCCCATGCACCACTGACTACCCCTGGCTCTACTGGCTAGTGTGGCTTTAACACGCACCCCAAAATTTAAAAAAACTTCCACATATAACAGTGAGCTACTCAATAACATGCCATAAATGATATTTAAGTTCAACAAAACTCACAGAAACAGTTGCATCATGCACCCATGACTAACCCTGGGCCTACTGGATAATGTGGCTACCCACAATATATTTTTTTTAAAGTTGTGAAAAAGTTCATAAATTGTAGTTGCAGCAACTGCAATGCCCCAAACAAAGAACACCAACTTACTTGTAAAATCTCAAATCCAAAAGTGATCCCCCCAAAAAAGTCCTCAAATACAAATATCCAGCAGCAGCCACAAAGAGTAATCCTTCCAGCTCCAGATCCAAATGAAAAGTGACCAAGACATTGACAAAGCACTGGGAGGAGCCTGCTGGACTGGAACAGGAAGTTGGAGACTGTGGGGCACTTCCTCCCTCCCCCACCCGCAAAAATTGACTCTTTGCACACAAAAAATAGAGCCCAATGTCAATCTGAGGAGTTATTCTAATCCAAATCATCATTTTCAGGAGGTTTATGCTGCCAGCGACAGATTTCTTGTGCAGAATTGCAATTTGTGCAATTTCGGGAAAGCGATCTGTTCAAATCTCCCGCCGGATGTCAGCTGCTCATCGCATCTACGTCTTCACAATTGTTTTCTCGCGCTTTGCATGATCGCGGGCACTTATGAAGTACTCGCAGTGCAAGGTAGCCGGACACTATGACGTAGTCGCGGTCGAAAAGTCTTGCGCGATCTCGCAGCAAGATCGAAAATGGCCCAGCACACGCAAACGGGGAGGAAAACAACTCGGCGGATTCAGAATCACGGTAAGTCAACGCCGCGCACGTGAGATTGTATTTTTGAAACGCGACCAAGCAAAAAATATCGACCAACTCGCGAATTGCGAATTCTTTGACTATTTTGCGCGATTCGCGGACCACGATATTGTCAAAAATTCGCAAATTCCGCAAGCGGAACGGATTTTCAGCCCATACTTACTAATTATATTCATCTGCAAATACATACACTAATTATATTCATCTTCATATACCTACTCTATTTGTACTCATCTTCATATACCTACTCTAATTATAGTACCTTCATATACCTACTCTAGTTATATTCATCTTCATATACCCACTCTAGTTATAGTCATCTTCATATACCTTCTATAATTATATTTATCTTCATATACCTACTCTAGTTATATGCATCTTCATGTACCTACTCTAGTTATACTCTAGTTATATTCATTCTTGTATACCTACTCTAGTTATATTCATCTCCATATACCGACTCTAGTTATATTCATCTTCATATACCTACTCTAGGTATATTCATTTACATATACCCACTCTAATTATATTCATCTTCATATAACTACTCTTGTTTTATTCATCTTCATATACCCACTCTAGTTATTTTCATCTTCATATACCCACACTAATTATATTAATCAGCATATACCTACTATAATTATATTCATCTTCATATACCCACACTAGTTATATTCATCTGCATATACCCACACTATTTATATTAATCTTCATATACCCACACAAGTTATATTCATCTGCATATACCTACTCTAGTTATATTCATCTTCATATACCCACGCTAGTTATATTAATCTGCATATACATACTCTAGTTATATTCATCTTCATATACCCACACTAGTTATATTCATCTGCATATACCCACTCTAGTTATGTTCATCTTCATATACCCACCCTAGTTATATTCATCTCTATATACCCACTCTAGTTATATTCATCTTCATATACCCAGACTAGTTATATTCCTCCGCATATATACCTACTCTAGTTATTTTATGAAAGGGAAATGGAAGGTGCACTCATTGTAAAGTCAATAAACGCACGTCGGAATCTGTTCCAGAATTGCTTCTTTTTATTCAATCAATCTTTTAAAACTGGCACACAGCCAACGCGTTTTGTTCCCGATTTTTGCCAGAGAGAACTTGGTCAGGGCTGTAACATTATAGACAGGACATAACATCAATAAAACAACAACGAACATAAATAAGAAAGACATAAATATTATCAGATGGCCCACAAATTCACATAACAAAACCTCACACAGGTAGTGCATATATCATTAAAACATGTAGAGAACATGTACAGAACATCACATAGTGTATATATCAAAGAAACATGGAAAAAAAAGAAAAAACCCGGCAAAGGGAAAAATTATTTTTCACATACACATATTCAAATTTTTATGTACAGGGGTAGATATCATTTGTTCTTAAAAGTAGAATGACATAGAGCAAGACCATGTACAAAAAATTTCGGAACAAGATAAATCGGTACAAAAATGGCACTTCCACCACATGAAACTGAAAGGAACATTCATGTGGTAATTGTTATTAACGAATCCCTCTATTGAAGTTAGTAACCCGTTTGACTATTAGATCGTCCAATTGTCTTCAAACCATGCCTTGTTTTTATTTTTTTGAAATTAAGTAAAAACATTGGAACCTAATGGGTATCTTAGCGCTTCTTTTTATACTTTTGGTTTGAGTTTGTTTTTCTCAGTCCATTAACTTTGTGTAATGGTCGGTCGCAGAGGGCTTTCCATTTCACTTTTACGAACTGTTCGGCTTAGGACGGCGGTTTCTTTCACACTCCGCCCTCGTTCCCTCTTTTGTCTAGGGTTTTCGGCCCCCTACTCTTTGGTATTGCACAGCTTGAATTTTATGATATATTCTTCTTCTTAATAACTTGGATGTATATAATTTTCGTTTCAGGGCATTAACCTAACAGGCCATCATCGGCCATTTTCGGTTTTATGCACATGGTTATTAAAGTGCAAGTATCTCATTGTATTTATGTTATTTACAGAGTTCCCCTGATGAAGAGTCATCCCGAAATGCATTAGGACAGAAACACTAGATAGAAAGTGTAAGGCCACGCTACATGGAAACTTGATGAACATGTAAGCTGATGAAATCATTGAAATAAAAGTATTAGAAGTCCAATACTACAAAATTAATGATTGTACATGTGATGATTTGTTGTTTTTGAAGAATTCTTTTTGACTTTTTGATTAAATGTATTGATAGTAGGATTGTTACTGTAATTACATTTTTACATTACTTTTTTTATACTCGCTCAAATATTGAAGTAAGAGTGCCAGGATTGGCTTGTGAATAGTGCACCTTGTTTCATTGTGACATTTTTGTGTCTCAATTTTCAGCTTTAAATAATGGTGCCATCCAACCCAGGTCAGGACTGCCGGTTATCATGCCGCTGTACGAGAAGACGCTGCTTTACTAAGTAAAAGGAACGCGATTTTCAGCTTTAGCACAGGGCTTACTCTTCTGCCTCTCAATTTAGAGTACACTTTCTGTTAGCTTTTAAACTAGACCCTTATGGGGATTGGTACCTATATCCTTTACTACGGGACAATGGGTAAGCATTATGTACATTATACTAGCGTTATGGATGCTACTTTCGGGCTATTTTAATTGATTACTGTGTTGTTGTTTCAAGACAAAAAGTTGTTTAAAAAACGATTTTCACTTTGTATTTACTGTCTATGCCTGTGGTTGTTAAAGTTACAAATCGTAGTTTTAGCCTGCCTGTAATTGCATATTTTATCACCTGTGTTGTGTTTTAAATGTGTGGTTTGTCTTGCCCATGATTGCCTTCATTTAGTGTGTTGAATTGTGGGATTTGCAGTCCAACCTCTGTAGTTTGTCCCTCTCATTCCTTGGTGGCAAATCTGTTTTCCCTCCAAATTTCTCCTTTGCTCTGTACTTAGGCCTGTGTGCTCAAACAGTGCACCCCCAGCCACCATTTTGTGTTCACAAGCAAGTGAGGCCAGCCCCCCTGTCCCCCCACCCCCCAGCAACAGGGATTTTCTACATCAGAGGGTGCTTCTGTGAGCTGTTTAAACTGTATTTACAGGGGCCTGTGCACTTCGTGTTTTGGCCAGCAGGGGTAGTAAAGCTTTATTCAAACAGTATTGTTCGATTTCGAGTTAGTGAAGCCTTTACCTACTGAAGTCCAAAGTTGTGGATTGAGCCTGTCTGTCTCCTAGGAGATTCTGAACAGGAGCAAGCAGCTGCCCAGACCCCACCCCCAGCCCAGTAGACCATTGGCTATTCAGCTACCAGGCAAGTCTGAGCCCTCCTCTCACACCTGCCCAGGCCCCTTAAGGCCTTGCTGGGTGCACCCCAAATCATTCTCCTCCATCTTGTGAGTTGCAGCCCACATGTGCCCCAGATGGCAGTGAGCAGAATCCAGGAAGTGATAAGGAGACAGACTAGTGCTGTCTCTTCCCAAGACAAAAAGTTGTTTAAAAAACGATTTTCACTTTCTGTGTTTACTGTCTATGCCTGTGGTTGTTACAGTTAAAAATTGTAGTTTTAGCCTGCCTGTAATTGCATATTTTATCACCTGTGTTGTGTTTTAAATGTGTGGTTTTCCCTGCCCATGATTGCCTTCTTTTAGTGTGTTGAATTGTGGGATTTGCAGTCCAACCTCTGTAGTTTGTCCCTCTCATTCCTTGGTGACAAATGTGTTTTCCCTCCAAATTTCTCCTTTGCTCTGTGCTTAGGCCTGTGTGCTCAAACAGTGCACACCCAGACACCATTTTGTGTTCACAAGCGAGTGAGGCCAGCAGGAAGTAGGGACTAGGGCTACCTGTACCATTGGCTGCTTGGACTTGGGTTGGGACTAGTGGTAGGGCTAAGGCCTTTATTGGACGTAGAGATCAGGGATTTTGAACTGATTGGGTGCTTGGACTAGGGTTAAGATTGGCTGCAAGGTCCTGGTCTCCTATTGGTTCTAGATGTTAGGGCTAGTGTTGTGATTGGATAGTGTTAGGGCTAGGGTTCCCATTGGCTGAAGGGGTCACCTGATTACTAGGGCTACAAAAAAGGCCAGGCTTAGGGCATCTCAGCCCGGGTGTCGAGGCTAAGGGTGGAGAGGACAAGGGTAGTTGCCTGTTTGAGCCTGGTAAGGGTGGAGAGGACAAGGGTAGTTGCCTGTTTGAGCCTGGTAAGGGTAGAGAGGACAAGGGTAGTTGCCTGTTTGGACCTGTTCAAGACTGGTCGGGACTAGGGCCAGAAATGCTGCCCTTTTTCTCATTGAACAATATCCAGCCCACACCATCCACAACCACAAACAGAGCAACACACTCCCACCAAATATACACCACGCACAACACTATGCACAGATTAATGTACCATCATGCACCACCAGCCCAACCAAACCACATCTACACACCATACTATCCCAACTACCACACATATCCACCATCACCCACAAACAGTACACAACTCTATCCTATACCACTAACCAATACAATCATTACTAACACACCAATCAACACCATAAATAACTACATCCCACTCAGACACACTCTCCCTACTGTAATTACACCTAACAGTCCACCTTTTATCACTAACAAATATATAATGATCCTTCCATCAGTTGACTTAAAAAATAAATAAATAAATACATTTTAAAATATATATATATATCCTTCACTCTTTTATCCCTCCACTATCCTTTTTCTATCAAAATTAACAGACTAACATGTTCACTTCTCAAATTCCATATTCCATATTCAACTATCCAAATATACTGCCCAAATAACTGAATAACATATCTACTACTCAAATTATTTCATATTTATACTATACTAATTTTCAACAATAATCCTTTATGGGTTCCGTAGTGGCGTGCTATTCGCCAAAAAAGCGCTTCAACACCCATCACGGGTAACAAGTGCTATATGAATGCAAATCTTTCTTCCCCTTTTATCCATCCGCTATCCTTCTCACTCCAAGTAACAGACTAATATCCACCACTGAAATTACCTCATATTTCACCATATCAATTCACCACTAATCTTTATAGGCTCCCTGAATAGCATGCGTGAACAAGCGAGCGATAAATAAATACAAACTTTTGTCCTACTCTATCCTTCTGCTATCATTCCAAATCCAAATAACTGACTAACCTATCCACCACTTAAAATGTACTTGCATGTTTCACTATACTAATTCAACACTAATCCTCTGTGGGTCCCGGAGTAGCGTGCTACCCGCCGAAATAGCGCTTCGACACCTCGTCAGGGGTAGTAAGCGCTATATAAATGCAATTACAATACAATACAATATTCGTCCCTATACACCCACTCTAGTTCTATTTATCTGCATATACCTACAGTAGTTATATTCATCTGCATATACCTACTCTAGTCATATTCATATTCATATACCTACACTAGTTATATTCATCTGCATATACCTACACTAGTTATATTCATCTGCAAATACCTACTCTAGTCATATTAATCTGTATATACCTACACTAGGTATATTCATCTGCATATACCTACTCTAGTCATAGTCATCTGCGTATACCTAGTCTAGTTTTATTCATCTGCATATTACTACTCTAGTTATATTCATCTTCCTATGCCCACACTAGTTATATCCATCTGCATATGCCCACTCTATTTATATTCATCTTCATATGCCTACTCTAGTTATATTGATATGCCTACTCCAGTTATATTCCTCTTCATACGCCTACTCTAGTTATATTCATCTTCATACGCCTACTCTAGTTATACTCATCTTCATACGCCTACTCTTGTTATATTTATCTTCATACGCCTATTCTCGTTATATTCATCCGCATACACCTACTCTAGTTATATTCATCTTAATACACCCACGCTAGTTATATTCATCTTCATACAGCCACTCTAGTTATATTCATCTTCATATACCTACTCTAGTTATACTTATCTTCATACACCTAATCTAGTATATTCCTCTTTTTATACCCTCTCTAGTTATATTCATCTTCATATACCTACTCTAGTTATATTCATCTTCATATACCCACTCTAGTTATATTCAGATTCATTCACCCACTCTAGTTTTAGTCATCTTCATACTCCCACTCTAGTTATATTCATCTTCATATACCCACTCTAGTTATATTCATCTGCATACACCTACTCTAGTTATATTCATCTGCATGTACTTACTCTAGTTATATTCATCTTCATACACCTACACTAATTATATTCATCTACATATACCCACTCTAGTTATATTCATCTTCATATACATACTCTAGTTATATTCACCTTCATATGCCCACTCTAGTTAAATTCATCTTCCTATGCCTTCTCTAGTTATATTCATATTCATACACCCACTCTAGTTATATTCATCCTTATATACCCACTCCAGTTATATTCATCTGCATACACCATCTCTAGTTATATTCATCCTCATACACCCACTCAATTTATATTCATCTGCATATACCTACTCTAGTTATATTCATGTTCATACATCCACTCTATTTATATTCATCTTCATATACCCACTCTAGTTATATTCATCTTCATATGCCTACTCTAATTATATTAATCTTCATATACCCACATATGCCTACTCTAGTTATATTCATCTTCATATATCTACTCTAGTTATATTCATCTTCATATATGCACTCTAGTTATATTCATCTTCATACGCCCACTCTGATTATATTCATCTTCATATACCTACTCTAGTTATATTCATCTTCATACACCCACTCTAGTTATATTCCTCCTTATATAGCTACTCTAGTTATATTAATCGTCATACACCCAAACTAGCTATATTCATCTTCATATACCCTTTCTAGTTATATTCATCTTCATACGCCTACTCTAGTTATATTCATCTTCATATGCCCACTCTAGTTATATTTATCTTCATATACCTACTCTAAATATATTCATCTTCAGTTATATTCATCTTCATACTCCCAATCTAATTATATTCATGTTCATATACCCACTCCAGTTATATTCATCTTCATATACCCATTCTAGATATATTCATCTTCATACACCTACTCTAGTTATATTCATCTTCATACGCCCACTCTAGTCATATTTATCTTCATATACCTACTCTAAATATATTCATCTTCAGTTATATTCATCTTCATACTCCCACTCTAATTATATTCATATTCATATACCCTCTCTAGCTATATTCATCTTCCTACTCCAATTCTAGTTATATTCATCTTCATATACCTACTCTAGTTATATTAATCTGCGTACGCCTACTCTAGTTAGATTCATCTTCATATACCTACTCTAATTATATTCATCTTCATATACCCACTGTAGTTATATTCATCTTCATATACCCACTCTAATTATATTCATCTTCATCTACCTACTATTGTTATATTCAGCTACCGGCCTGTACATCGTTACCCCTTCTAGCCTTGATCCACATACCTCGAACCGGAGACCATTGCTCTTGAGGGGCAGTAACTGCTATGTTACAAAAGGAAGCAAGGGTCTGAGTTTGAGAAGGAGGCGCCCAGAAACCCTGTAAAAGGTATCTTCTGGTGAGGCCCCGTCATCGCATCACCTCTCCTGTTTCTTCTCCACCAAAACATGTAACTTGGATTCCATGGTCATGAAAAGAGTCCCTACATCTCTACTGCTTGTGACATTCTAGGAGGCCACAGCCACATACTTAAAGAACCTCCTGAAGTCACAGCCATGCTGGACTGGTCCATGAGGGGGATGCTTTGCTGAGCTTCAAGAATAGCCTTAAATCCAGCATAATGATAAGAATGACTGGTGTCCTCCTGGATCACTGCCCTATCTTACCCCAACTTCCACAACCATCCTAACCTGATAACCTAAGAGCCCTGATTTTATGACAAGACTGGTTGCTCATATGCTTTTCTTTTCTTGCTTTAATTGAACAACAGCAAAGACAAGCTACAATTCCCATGATGCTTTTCAGAAAATAGCCAATGGGAATGTAACTGCAGTAGACCAATAAAAAATTAGAAATAAATAAAAATATCTTGACTCTGAGCAAGAGTACTCTTTTCCTGCTGTTGACACTCAAGATAAGTGCATACATTTTCTGTAATTTGCTGAATAATAGTGTATTTATTAATGTATCTTCTTGAATATCAGCTTTGTTATATTTGTTCACTCTTACTTGCAATGGTGCACGTGCTCCTTTCACGTGGCCCATTCATCCCACTTCCAGGCTGCTTGCTCTCAAGCAGTACTGTTCAGCTCTAGACGCAGCAGGGCTCTGCTTGCTTTTCCTTCAGGGCTGCCGCTGCTACACGCGTTTGTCGTTTTAATGAGCACAGGTAACTTTCAAGTATCAGTACTGCTGCCCTTCCCCTTGAAAGAAAGTAGGCGGCCCTAATCAGCCTGCCTAGTAGCTTCATGGCAAGCACCTGCCTTCCGAAAGTGTGTATGAATGTTCATCATGTTTTCTAAAAAATTAACCCCGGAAGGGCTTTAATTTCTTTATTTTAACAATAAATTCTCATTTTTTACTGTATTTCTTGTTTTTTTCTTCAGCAATATACACGTTATGCAACTTTTTTCAATACCTAATCATTTGTTTTGGGTTTATTATTTTGTTCCTCTGGTTTAGCTTCTATACTTTCATTATGGTTGATCATTAGATTGCTTTTATACTGAGTATGAAGAGTGTGAATCCTTTAGGAAGGATTTAAATTTCTTTATCAAAGCTTCTGTCAAACACGCAGTGACTTCTTCCAGGAGGTACATTTCTAAGAACACAGAACCATCCCTAATGAATATTTTTCAAAAAACAGTTTGGTCAGACTCCTCTTGAGGTGAAAATCAGGAAATGCAAAGTGCCAGTGATCCAAGAAGCATAATACTGATTCCTTCATTTCCTTTTTGTTTAAGGTAACCCTAAGGTCTCTGTCATAATCTAATTTACAACCAATTCCTCATTGTAGCAGCCTGGAAGATTTCAGTAAGACCTAGAAACCCCCAGGCGTTTCCACAGAAGCTTCAGTATATCAAACATTCCATGGCCCTGAGTACCTCCAAAGCTTATCAATCTGCTTGGTCATTATGGTCTAGATGATGTCTGGGATGGAGTACAAATCCAGTTTCATCAATTACAATGGTAGGTAATTTCCTCACTTCTTTAGCAAGTCAAAATAAGGCATAAAACCTCAAACAAATTGGATGAGAGGCAACATATAGCAATAGAACAACGTGTATGCACTCAATGAGATGACATATTAAGATGCTGTTATTCGTCTTTTATTCTCAGCTGTATAAAGTATGCAGAAGATGAAACCAACCAACGCGTTTTGGATTCTGCCATGGCCGTCTAATTGGTGGATAAAATCGTATAGAATCTGAATGAAACTATTTATTTATTGTGGATAAGCTCCCCAGTAGGAGGAGGATTCTCACAGAGTACAGCTAGAATCCTGTGTCCGTCGCAATAGATCTATGGAGCCGTGTCCCGAATACGTCTTACAGGGAGTGCAGCCTGTGCCAAAGGCATAAAACCTGTTAATACTTACAGATGAGACATTTCTGCAAACCATGTTTGAGTGGACGGTAAAGCAGTTAAACAGTGTCCGTTCATTTGTTGTCTAGAAAAGGAAGTACGAATTTCTAAATCTCCTTGTGGAGATGTATTCGAATATGGAATGTGTGAGGAGGCATTGATGATGCTGTTTGAATGGGGAATGGGATGATGTTCTAGGAAAAGCTGTTATCTAGTCATTCAGCTGGAGGTTACTGACGTGACAGCTTCACATCTTGGAATGAAAGAAGGTGAAAATGTTAAAGTACAAGTGCTCCTGTTGTAAATTGTATTATAGATTGGTGTTTCCATGATTGACATATTTTATTTACTGGTAAGTCCCTAGTAAAGTTCACTGAGAGCGTCAGGGCCTGTAAATCAAATGCTGCTAATGGGCTTGCAGCGCTGATTGTGTCACCCACAGAAGTAGCCCTGTGGTCACGTTAACAATTATCCATTACAGGTTCTCATAAGATAATTGTTTGCATCTTCTGAGTATTCTAGTCCCTATCAGCTCAACAAAAAAGATCCGTCGGAGGGCCTACGAATAAAGGGATTATAAAACCTGGATGTGAAAGAAAATGGGCCTAGTGATATTGATTTATTGTGAGTGGCAAGAAAAATTCTGTAAACTTTGCGCTGCATTAGGAGCCTTATGCTCTTTGAATCTGCCTGATTGTGGCCTTGATTCTTGTGTGATGAGGATCGCGTAGCTAACAGGCCTCCTGCACTGGAATCAGCTTGCTCGTGTGCACTGCTGCATCCTGTGCACATGTTCCCTGAGACTGTTCATGGCTGTCACACGCGCTGCATCACCCCATGGTTACATTGCCAAAGCCTTTTCAGGAAATCAGCACATGCAGACAAGCGTTGCATGTCACTAGAGTATTCATACTGCTGTCACAAACGGTTGGCACAATTCTGCCATTTGAATAAAGACAATTGAATATGCAGTAAGCAAGGAAGAGAGACTTGCTATTGGGAAACAATACAGTAAACACAGAAGAGGGACTCACATTCGATAGCATGATAAGAAAAGAAGTTGGAAGCAAAAGAAAGACTTATAACAGGTGAGGAAGTCCTCAATACAAAGAAGGTCTGGGAAACAAAGTTTTAAATAATTATTTTAGATGATTATTTTAATTTATTATTCTAATTTATTATAATAATCCGTTGTTTTAGTATTTTATTGTGGTTTTTTAATTTAAAATTTTTAAAGGTGTGGCAGACCAGAGCATGGCAGCACTGCCTCGTTTTTTTTTACCAATGCCAGCGGAGCAAACAATATCTTGCAAAAGGTTGGAAGAATGGACAATGCCAAAGGAAGAATATTTATTTACATATATGTTAGCCACAGGAGGAGACAAGTATGGCCCTGTGAGGAAACAAGTTATCCTCTTGTATTTTAGATGATCTTCCAGGCATTTTTCAGGGTATGGGAAATGGCCAACCCATATATCTATCTGAAATGTCAATACAAATGCTAGAAAAGCACTTCATGCCTTAAGTGAGTGTAGTTTTTGGGAGACATACATTTTTTTGTCAAGTGCAAGGTCAAAATGAGGACATAATGAGCTTTGTCAATGCCTTTCGAGGATTGGCAGTAACTTGTGATTTTCAAAATTTCATTGACTCTTTAATTTGTGATCAAATTGTTAGATACATGAACAATACGAAGGTGAAAGAAAAACTGTTATGCATAGATTCCACTTTAAAGCAATCCATGTGAGAAGTTGGCATGGCATATGCTATCCACTATTCTAGTTGGTACCTTGCACTAGTCCAAACGACCCTTATTGATGGTAGGTTTAAAAACAACCTATATAGATAGCTATCCTAGTGGTAGCTGTGAAGAGCAGCCTTCAGGCTAAGTCTTAAAGGAATGTAAAGCAGCTTGTTTTACCAGTCTATAATCTCATGAATGACCAAATGAAAGGAGAACCACACCAGGTATATATATAAAATATATGTATTTATTCTAAACACATCCCTCTAGTCTCTTTATGAGGCTAGAGGCAAAAGTATATTTAGTAAACTTATTTAGCACACAGTAAATTAGCACAATATACGTTGAGCCCTAGGGGCGTAACACACCATATATTAAGCAAGTGGTATAAGAACCAGAACTGACATAGATACAAGGCCTAGAGCCTTTAGAACCGCTGGGGCCACCAGGAACCACTCAAGGTAGTGACATTGGGGACATACGGGGGACACGTGCAGTGTCTAAACACAGCTGCGAATCACCATTAACTTCTATGGGGAAAGTCGCAGTCGGAATTTTAAAGGTTAAGGACACTTAGAAGCAAACCTCTTTAGAACTAGGAGGTTCGAGAGTCAACGCACAGGGGAGAACCGGAGTACTCAAGTTACCTCACCCAGGTGCATAGGTGTCTTTTCGTGTCAGGTTTCATTGTCAAATTCAATGGAGAGCTGCTGCAAAGTGCTGCTGGCGTCCATGTGGTAAGTGTCCGGGTGGCTCCAAGGGTGGATCGGAGATGTGAAGAACCTGAAAGCAGAGGGGAAGGAGTCTGGGTCACTTGCCAGTGACCAGGAAGGCCCACTGATGTCGGGTGATTTCAGGTGAAGAATGTGAAGCTTGACTCTTCAGCCATGAGGACCAGGAGGCGTCGAGTTCAACAAGGAGCTGGATTTGAGCTGTCCTATGAAGGATGTCAAGTGCTGCGGTGTCGGTTTCCGGATTGGACCCAAAAAGACTTGGCAACAGCAACCCAAGCAGAAAGCAATGATTGGCTTTGGTGCAGACCAGCAAGGTCTGAGGGACTCACATCTTGGTAGGGAGTCAGGGCACGTCTGGAGCAACCAGGCTTCCCCTGCCGGAGTTTCGTCCAGCAGTAGGAGGTCAGACCCGTGTCTGTGGCATCCATTTTGTGATGCCAGGGCACGTTTAAACTTTTACCGGTCAGACTAGTGTGTGCATGTCTCTCCCTCTAGAAGGGTGGAATTCTACCCCTGCCGCCAGGACTTGCGGGGGTGGGTAGGATTCCAAAGTGTTTGACACCAAACACAACATGTTTCCATGCAGCCATTCCAAAGTTAGCATTTACTGCGAGGTTATAATGCACTTAAGAGTATATGGTCTGGCTGCATCACAGAAGAGCCTCAGAGAATAGGCTCTGAACGCAGCGGAGGGGCCCAGCTCATGCATGGGGCACCCTCTCACACAAAACCAAGCACTCTGCCTTCAGGACTGATAAGGCCTGCCATAGGAGTAACTTATAGGTTTATATGTGTCAGTGATTAAAGGTAGATATAGGTAGCCTATATCTTAGTAAGGGGTGCATGCACCACCTTACCCAGGCTGCAGTAGCAGACCTGTGGTGACCTTTTGTAAAGCTTCCCAGGGGTGGCATTATACATGCTTCAGCCCCTGGTAGGCCTCTGGGGTACCTATGCCCTTGGTACCTAAGGTACCATATATTAGGGACTAACAAGGGTAACCCAGTAACCAATCTGGAGTGCACCAAAAGTACATGCAATTAATTTAGAGAGGAAGCAGCTAGGCTGGCGTCCTGAATAGCAGGGCCCCAGGCAGACTAAAGTCGGAAAGCAGTGAAACACCAGCAAAAAGTTGGGGTAACCATAGTAAGCAGATCCTATCCCCTACAATCCATACAAATTCCAAGGAATATGGAACATGGGTAAACATTACATAAAAAACCCAGAGAAAGCAACTGCAGTAGAGGTGAAAGAAGTCAAGCTAAAGAGACCCATTAAACAGGTAAGTTCTGATAATGTTAAACCTGAAGAAAGGAGGAGCATAACATGCTACAGATGTAGGTGTTCAGGACACATTGCCTCTAGTTTCACATGTGGGGCAAGAAATGTAGCATGTGGGTCTCGTGGGAAAAGAGGGCTCTTTCTGAAAGTTTTCAGAACAAAAGGGCGGGTGCAGAGTACTAGTGTGAAAACAGTAGAAGATCAGAGTGAGGTTCAATAGGCACTTATACTAACTGTAAATGAAAGAGAAGATTCAATTTAACAAAAAGATGACAATATTAGCGATAAGGGTGTAAAAAAGAGAGTTCAGGAAAGTTAGAGAAATCTCATATCATATCGAAGACTGTGAAGGTTAAGGTATTGGCTGACTTCAGATGCTTATTTACTTTGATTTCCAAGAACACTGATGAGAATGGGCTGAAAGCGGAGATCAAAGGCTTACAATAAGCAGATGTGAAAGCAGTGGGGTGTGGCGACAAGAGGATCAATATTATATGAATGCAATGAATGAACATATTTTTAACACAATTGTTTGCACAGAAGATTCTACGTAACTGATTAGGGTTTGAATCTCTTAGGGTGGCGCCACCAGAGAGATGTAAATATAGTGCTTGATCCAAATGTCTCGGAACCGGTCAGGACAATAGAACTAGTGAATGAGAATAATGATGTAAAACATCATGTGGCTACTGAGTGGGGCAAAGAGTTGATGGTAAAACTCCCACAGGTGATTACCGATAAGTTAGGGGTGCTGAAGAAATTTACACATCTGGTAATTTTAAAGAAGAATGCTACACCTACTGTGTGTAAGATGATCTACACCATTTTTTTTATGAGAGAGCCACTTCAGCAGGAGTTGGATAAATTGTTGGAGAAGCAAATTAACAAGCGGATCGATTCATCCGAATGGTTGGCTCCCATTGTTGTGGCCCAAAAGAAGGGAACAGAATATGTCTTTGCAAAGATGAGGGATCTCAATAAGAACATATGGGTAGATTGGCAACCCATGCATAACACTGTAGAAATGCTGAGTATGATGGGGGTGGCAAGGTGTTCAGTGTCTTGGATATGTCAGCAAGCATACCACCAGGCTAATAAACATCCAGACTCCTAACCTTTGACTTCATTTTTACACCACTAGGGGCGTATTGTTACTGCAGGATGCCATTTGGCATAGCATCAGCCTCAGCAGTCTTTCAAAGGATCATGTTGAATATTTCTCTGAGAATGCATAAAGTGTGGTGTTCTCAAGATGACATTATGGTGGTGGGGAAGTCAAGGGAGAGCATGATGAACTGTTGGTGGATGTGTTGAGGAGAATTAGAGATCATGGTTTAACCAAAAAGAGAGAGAAGTGTCAGTTGAGGAGAGAGCAAGTAAACTATTTAGGACATGAAATATCTGCGAGAGGAATAAGACCAAAGAAGAGCATTGTGAAGGACGTTGAGGATGCCCGCAGCCCAGTAACAAAGAACAATTAAAGTGCTTTCAGGGTCTTGCGGAATATTGTTCAAAATTTGTGTCCAGTTTTACTGATGTGGTGGAGCCTATGAGAGTGTTATTTATTTTTTTTTTTTAAATTTTTGAAAACCTTTATTGTGCATTAGCAAAAGAACAAATACGGGCCCACAACCATCAGGCCGGCCACGGCTACTCTTGAAGCACAAGCGCATGCAATACGGCGACACAGTAACACATTGTTACAATAAGCAAGCATTTAAGAGTTACACTGTAGATCATCGTGATACCATGTCCCAGGAGCAATGAAGGTTTATTTTTTTAAAAAATTGTTGCAGCTATTAATGTTCGACTTTTCTTGTGTTGGCATGAACAATAGACTAAGAAAGCGGAGTCCGTGCAGGCGTAACGTGACATTAGCGACAAATTTACCACGTAATTCAACTACCCAAAAGTCAAGTCCCCCCAGGCGGTATGGCGGCTCGAAGTTCGTGCAGCAGGAGTATCAGTCCTAACCTCATGCCCAGTGTCCACCGCCACACACCCCTTAGCTGCCCCAGACACGGACCCAAGATAGAATAAAGAAGAAGAAACAAAAACGAAAGAAAAAACAAGGCACCATAGAAACTGAAACCAGGAAACTAAAATCCCATCCCCCAACCCCCACCCTACACGCATGCAGAGGCTACGGCCTACCCCCCCCCCCCCCCCCAGCAGTGTGTCTGTCGCCCAATAAACCCGAAATATAGAACAAGGAAGAAAGAAGAGAAAAAGAAAAAGGAATAATTATAATATCTGAAATATAGGGAGTAAGAAAAGAGTATCCTAATCTATAACTCCCATAAAAGAGAAAAAGTGGGGAGGAGCCCGCCACCCGTCCCTCGGCAGTATTCTCCAACAATACAATAACAGCACATAACAGAAAGGCCGGTGACATTAAACAATACTAGCAAAATGGTAGAAAAGCACAAGGGCGGCACAGGACGCAATCAAGAGCAACAATACACCGCCCACATGCCCTGGTCAGCAACGAGGAAATCGCCAAGCTATAGAGAAAGCGTACATCACTGTCCAGTTTTCCCCCATCCAACCAACAGGAGTGTAATCGGCCACCACTGCCCCGACCCCAATCAAACCATATCCAACGTCCAGCATCCCCGTCCGTCCATCACAATCTTGTTAATGTAGGTAACGGTAGTAAGGCAAGAAGAAGGCAGAATCAACCCTGACCCCTACGATCCAGTGCACCAGCGAAGTGCAGTAGCGGCGTAGCCCCATGGAGCAGGAGAAGCAGCCGGCATGACCACCTCGAGATAGGGCAACGTCCATCAAGAGTCATCCGAAGCAGGACAGTGTGATCCACAAGAGTACAGTACGGACAGGCACACAACAGTAGTCCGCCGAAGTCAGGCAACTCAATCCCAAGCAATATGCCCAGAGTAGGCGGAGCAATCTTGCCGACAGAACCCGCTGGTGGTAGTAGATATGGCGTCCGACATCGACCTCCTGGTATCTGTCCAAGTACAGAAAGCACACTGTCCTCCATTGTTGCAACAGTCAGTGTCGCGGTGATGTTGAGTTCACTCACATTGAACACCTCCACGTTTCTCCGAAGAGGCTGCACACATCTGCCGAGCCCAGGGTGCGGCGATACGCTCCGCGTACAGTCGCCCGCTTGGTCAGCCGAGGAAAGTGGGGGCAAAACGTCGTCCAGCCGGTGCTCCAGGACACGGGCGTCGTAGCGCAAGGCATCCCGCAGATCAGCCAAAGCACCCAGGACATCGCCGATACTCAAGGGCATAACGGGAGAGGATGATATTTTAGTTCCCTGTCCATTGGGCTCACAGGCATGCGGCAACCCTCGATCCCGATCTTCGGCATCCATTTCAAGCTGCCGTTTATTAGAGCCATTCCCAGACAGGCAGAGCCAGGGCGCAGGGACCAGGGCAGCACCCTCCATTGCAGCGCCTCGCACGGGGAGAACACAGTGACTGTCCAAACAGGCGCCGTATGCAAGCGCTAATCACTCAGCCCAAAATGGCCCCCTCTAATCCGCTGCTTAGCAAGAAGACTCACAGAAGCATCCGAGGAGGGGGATACATTTGTTGCATCGGCGATATTGAAGCCATGTAGCAGAGAGACTCCAAGAAGAAACTGTTGCGCCACTTCTGAAGGCCACGACCGTCTGCCGCGTCTCGCCGGCGGTTCCAACACCTCCCGTTATGGCCGACGTTGTTGTCGTCTGGCCGGGCGCTGCCGAGAACAAAGGACCGGTCCCACTCAGCGGTCACCAGCAGGAGTTTCGGGCATACCGTCACCCCCGGTGCAGAAAGATCAACGGGGAGCACATCATCGGATTCAGCGTCGCTTCCCAAACCCGTCACCGCACCACAGACACGATTCAGCACTAAGGAGAAGAAGCGGTACGGGAGGGAAGCGGACGGGTCGGCGGAGCCGAGGGCTCAGGCGGCCGTCGCGGTTGCTGGCTAGGCTCCTCCCCGAGAGTGTTATTTTTAAAGTGCGGTGTTTGAGTGGGGTGCAGAGAGTGAGTCTCCATTTCACAAAATTAAATGATCCCTGAGTCATGCTCCAGCGATTGGTCACTTCAACATCAGTAGAAAATCCATTGTGACAATAAATGCTGGTAGTGTGGGCCTTGGTGCAGTATTAACTCAGAAAGTGAATGATGAAGAAAGAATTATAGGGTTTACATCTCTCCAGTTACAGGGGGCAGAACAGTCATACTCTGCCATTGAGAAAGAGACGTTGGCTTGCTGTTGGGGAATGAACCATTTCAGATATTATTTGTGGGGATTGCCTTTTGTTCTTAAGATGGATCATAAATAGGGCTCCCGGTTTCCATTTGAACTGATTTTTACATATAAATACAGACAGAAACAAGTTTTCCTTTATCTGTATTTATATATAAAAATGGGAAAATACTAGTACATTTTGCGGAGCTGCCGTGCTCCAGCAGATCAGCCTACAGTAACAAAGCTTTGACCGCTTCGACCATCCAGTGAGGTCTTCATTGACGTCAGTAAAATCCCACCCCAACCATCTGGTGTCTCCCCCTCCTTAGAGGGTTAAGAGGTGTCAGTTCAGGCTGAGACAGCTTCCCGGGCACACACACAGCCGCACCCTAGAACTTCACAGTCTTTGAAAGACCAATTACTTGTTGTTCTTACGCCCCTTAGAGCCCCTGCCTCTTCACTCTGCCAATTGCCCAACCACCGCTGGACCACTCACTGACATGTTCAACATGCTGTGAACAGGAGGAAACAGTTGCATATTTCTCCTCAGAATCGGATCACAACATAAGGAATCGGACATGGTGTTCCGTGTCCATTTCGATTTTCTCTATTCCACAGACAAATTCATAATTGATAGTTTTGGATGGAGAACACCAGCCGGAATACGAGAGTCTGGCCCCAGGTATCCCTGTACGAAAGCCTGCCAACCTTATAACGCTATTGAACTGCATTGACTCCTGCACCGGTGGCTCAGGTGGTCCCCTGTGGTATAGTTAACGCATTGGTGCAAATCAGATCCAGTTGTTTGAGAGTAACACCATACGGCGAGGGAATGGTAGTGAGACACATATGCTGAACTACATTGAATCCTGCACCGGTGTTTCAGGAGGGCTTTTTTCATTTAACGCATTGGTGCAATTTAGATCCATTTCTTGAGAGTAACATCATAGAGGCTCTGACGAAGACTCCCCTGTGTTTTCACTTCGACACAGGCGACAGTGACAACTTTGATTCTTATGTACCGCCCCATCATCCTTGTCGAGCAGGTAACCTGAGAGCAAGTATACCGACTTTTTCCTTGCCCCTGAGCGGTATAGGCAATCTTTCCAGCTACACAAACGGACCTTACAAGTTAATTTAGAGGTCCAAGAATAGCGGCATTCAGGCTTATATAACACACGGAATATACGCGCATCTCGAGCATACAGAAGCACATGTTACAGCAGAAATACGACAAGGTTCCCTGCCGCCTGAGATTGACTCGTGTTCCTTTACCATACACAAGCGCCCGTAAGGAACAAATTACAAGTCCCGTGAAAATTCAGGACCAATAATCTATCCCGGTCCTTCTTCTCCTGTGCGATAGGAGGTTGCCCACCCACAACCATTCTGTCCTGAAGAAGACCCCTTTTGTAAGGACTACTATCCTATGCATCTTTTGGGTCGAAACGTAGACCATATAAACTTCACCAACTCCTACCCCCAAGCTAGACCAAAGCAGCTGAAGGCGAGTTAGGTGGTCTACATCATTAGATTTCTGGACTCTATACGAGCGTAATACTGTGGCCCTTGGTCCAAGGAACCACATGAACATTGTTTTTTGAAGCTATGATGAATACCTGTCACGAATGATTCTGACTATTCCCCTAATCCTACTTTATCACTGACACCTTCCCTCACTTCACCCCCCTTCCTTGTTGTGTATGTGGGCACATATACATAAAGTTTGTTGAAATATTGTTGATGAAATCGAACCAATGAAAGGTAATAATGCAATTCTGAAATAAATCTTGTTGCATTTAATAATTTGTCTCTTTGAAATAAGTGCATAAAATTGTAATCACTTGTTCTTTGTCTGGGACCCTTTTCCCTTATACCTCATAATTACCCAGGTCCCTTGACTTTACTGGGTTTAACCCTTCCTGTGTAACACAACCTTATAACGAGGGCCTGAGGCGCCCTGGGGGCACACCACACACAACCTAATGCAAAACAGAGGCTGAGACAGTCATTATGTATGTCTTAGCAGATCATCCTCGCAAAGCAGGAGCACATGAACCATCTCCGCCAGACACTGGTGGCAAGAAGTCAAGGCAAAGAGATCGGGAACAGGATTAACAATTCAGTTCCAGTGAGAGATCGAATTTCCATATGGACTGCAAACTTTCAAGAACTTTAAAATACACACCCTTCCAAAACTCTCCCGTTTAAAGAGACTCTCCATTTTGAGTGCCGAACCAAAACCTAAGGAACAACATTAGATTGCTGAGGAGGATCTGAAATACATAGAATGCGAAAAATTAGTAAATTGAAGTAGGATAATACTCGCCTCAGTGTCTTTAACAAAATATAGGCTTTCCTTTCCGAATAGCTAGGGAAATCTGCATTTTATGACAGTTCCTCCCTAGATATCCCTCGAGTACAATCTTAACTAATCTTGCCTTCAACACCTTGGGAGGGGCAATCCGATCACACCAAAATATTCTTTCTCCCTGAATATTCAGTTCCTCCTTCATCACCATATACTGTCTCCAGGTTTCACTTAATGCAGCTGTCTGTTGCCAACCACTGCTTATATGTTCTCTCAGTTCCTCATACTCCTTGTTACTAGCTATGTTCCTCCCACTCTCCCTGTCCCAGACCAAGTTGTCCCTCGATGCAATTAGTTTGCATCTCAATTTCATGTTTGAGAGAAACATCTTTACCTTCCATGGGCATGCCTGACAAACAGTCAGCTACCACATTTCTCTTTCCCTCACATATTCTATCACAAAGTTAAAATCAATTACAGGCATCACCCACTTAGAAATCAGGGTCGTTACACTTCCTTCCAAACTCGACTACATTTAAAGATATGCAGCAATGGTTTATGATTAGGGCTCCCGGTTTTATGGTATTTATTCTTTTGCCATTTCCGTCTGTAAACGTGCTGAATTATAAACGACAACCAACAGTCCTAGCACAAATTCTACGAAGCTGAATTAAATCCTACCTGCTATTTTATAGAACTCTCTCAAGATACTTTATGGTGGATGTGAACACAGTGACTGGGGGTGAGGGTGGCCAAGAATCTTGAGAGGGTTCTCGGGGAAGAGATACTACAGAGGGACTTTAAATATTTTTTCCTGTTAATTTTTACTTTGCATTTTTAGTTACATGTACTTATGTTCTTTCTTGACAATTTGTGTAATTAGTTTCCACATATTCCAGTCCCATTATACCTACCCTAATCAAGATCATTTCCTGTGTCTCTTTTTTTAGCCACCCATGCTTGTATACACTCACTTCCTATCCATACCCCCATGTAATACTTGCTTTTTCATCCCCTTTGTCCGTTCTCACTAATGTCCCCTTTACACGCTACTCTTCACCAGGCACGTTTCTACATGCGTATCGGTCAAGGTTAAGGTGAAAGAGTGAATACAGTGTGAGTTCTTTTTAATAGAAGTGGCACATGTGTTGGCAGTACAGTAACAGAGTTTCTGTGATCTTAAAGCTCAAACACAGCATTAGCACATAATAAATCTCTATCAACATTCTCAATTACATACACGATGAGGACCATATTTGCTCTGACGGACACTGTTTTTCTTAGTCATGTGCGGGCTAATGTGCAATGTTGTGCACAGTGACTTGTGGTAAGATATGTGGAATGCAGTGGTGTGAAGTAACTGAAGGGAGTATGCACCACAAGGTATGCTCAGGGACCCAGATGGGAGGAGGCATGTTTCTCTCAACCTCCACCAAGCAGGACAGGTGCAGGTTTAGTGACAGTATTGCTCCATCACCCAAAGGTACTGGGGAAGAAGAAGCTCTCTAGGGTGGGGGGGTGGCCCTGCTTCTCGATTGTGATTTTACCTTAAATAAATGATTAGACAAGAAGCATCTGGCTAAAAAGGAACACATTGGTTTAATTAAATGCAGGGGTTGGGGGAGTATTGACAGAGGAGCGTCTGAAGCGCTACAAGCGTCAACAAGCGCTAAGTACAGAAGTTTGGGCCACACATATATACACTTTGTGGGTAAAATAAAACATTTTGACATTCCTTGAAAGGCATCATAGTCATAGATAACAAGTTTGGGCATCTTGTAAGGGACACAGATGTCTCTCGACTTCGGGGAGAGCTGGCGTGGGCCAATGTGTATGTGTCCAAATGCCTACTGTGGGGAACGCGTGAGTAGTAAGTGTGATGTGCATGTTATGTCCTGATTTGCTCAGTGTTTCTATCTACATGCATCATATAGCTTTGGGGATTTTGGGGGGAAAGCACGCCTCGGAGCCAATGTGTTTTATTGGGGCCAATTTCCTTGGACCTGTTTGTGGTGCAACTGTCTATCTGTGGGAACGATCAGGGTTTTCCCTGGGTGTGCGTTTGTCTTTAGGCTAAGCGAGACCCCACCTGTGACATGTCACTCGATAACTGTGGGTTGGGGTTGAAGGGACTGTCTGACCACATATCTCTGACTCGGGGTTGATGGAGAAGTCACCTTGGGTGAATCAGACAGAAATTATACAAGCTTGTTAGTACTCCTGCGAATAATGTGGCAGCTATTGATATCTTTTTAACCGACATCCTCAATATTGTGCATACAGTTGTCACCGCATACATTGATATTGTCTTTACTGATATTGACACTGTTATGCGTGTCTCGATCATGGCATACATTGACATTGTTTCTACTGGTATCAACACTGTAAATGCACACATGGTTTATGACCGCCATTGACATTGTTTCTATCAGTATCAGAACTGTTGCGTGGGCATAGTTCATGGCATTCATTGACATTGCATTTATGAGCTCTCCCGATGACACCACAGAAGGAGGCGAGATGACACTGCAGCTCTCTACACTTATTATGGTGTGGAACATGTGATAGCTTCTGGTCTGGTCCACTAAATATGTGCGTGGCAGATTGAATTCTTTACCTGGACTTATTTGGGCTCCATTTGTGGTTCATTACCGTTTCATCCACACTAAGGGGCTCATTATGATTGCGGATTTTCCGCATCCTCCGGGCCGGCGGAAGCCACCGCCGGCCCGGAGAATGCGGAAAATCCGCAGCGGACCCACCAAAGACCCACCGCCACATTAGGATGGCTGGTGGGTCCTGGTTTCCGTCTGCAGCTTTTCCTCCGCGGTTGGCTTACAACCGCGGAGGAAAAGCAGTAATCTGGTGAAGGTGTCTCTCAGACACCGTCCGCCAGATTAGTATGTGCCTGCAAACATGCTTTTCCGCAGCAGCTTTTCCGCCATGGAAAAGCATGTGTAACTTCACTGCGGGGGCCCGTTGCGGGCCCCCTAGGTGAAGGGAGGGTGGGGGGTGCACATGGGGGGTACCTATGGTACCCCCCTGCATTTGTATGCAGAAAGCGTCAGGCACCGCACGGTGCCTGCCTCTTTTTGCATGCAAATGCAATGCGTGCATTTTTAACATTGCTGCAGGTGCAGCTTGAAGCCGCACCCGCCGCAATGTTAAAAATAGAGGATGTGACCGCCACCCTGGCGGTCACATCCTAATCGCACAGGAGGTGACTCCGCAGCCCATGCGGACGTCCCCTCCTCCTCAATGATCGCGGACGGACGCAAGTCCGTCCGCGATCATAATCGGCCCCTAAATGTAGTGGATATAGAGTTTTTGTTTTATAAATACTGATCTATCGTGGATTTATTGACGTTAACTTAGGAGTACACTGCAGATGCCCTGAAGAAGTCCATTTCTTTGGACGAAACGTGTTGGCTGTCCAACTCAACTTTATGTGCAAACAATAAATTGAATAAAGGATGATTTGAAGAAACAATCTTGGACACTGATCTCTTAAATCTTATGTTCATAAAAGTGGTGCACCGCTTGTTCTTGTTGCGTTAGACATTGCATTTATGATTAATGACATTGTAGGGCCTGCATACATCATGGTATACATCAACATCGTATGTACCTATCCTAGCATACTACCTAATTTGAGGTCTGATTTTTTTACAGAAGGAAACCCCCGCTTGTAGGAAACCATACAACAGAAGTACAACAATGAAAACTCGAATTAGTGACGTGAATAGGTTGGACACTTGTAGGGGGATCCAACAAAATATACAATGCAACCAGTCCTCCTCTGGGGCACCTCCCTCCTTCTTCATGTCAGCTTGCAGACGATGCAATTCTTGAATGGCAAGAGCTAAAGTCCTATTGTCTATTTCATTTTCAGGGATAAAAGTACAACAGGGAGCACCAATCTTAGCACACACCCTGCCCTCCATCAAGGTCCTCAAGTCCAACACATACAAAGGTGCATCACCATAAGGCGGATGGCTCTCAGATCTTCATTGATAGCATTAAGGAAGAGCTCAGTATCATTAATAATTTTAAGCATTTCCCACCTAGTTATTTGTAACCAGCAGGTGTTCTTCTTTGTTTACATGGTGAAGAAGGGTATTGACCCCCCTGCATTTACTTGAGTCTCTGTGAACAGTCAAAAGTCTTCTGGATTACCCTTGTACTGAGCCCAGCCAAACTTATCAGCAGTTCTTCACCTTCGAGCTTGATGCAACAGAGTTGAATTCTTCTGTAATATATGTTGTCGGACAGATCTTCTTCAGGGATGACCAGAGTTGGGGTCTATATGGTTACTAGGGTTCAGAGGCCCCGCCATCGACGAACAAGCTGGGTGAGGGCAAGGTCCCCATATTTGCAGTAGATATCACTCATCGTGGAGGTGCCCCATTGCAGGTCTGGTATGTGCAGTATCACAATACAGTTTTCATTGGTTCCAAGTGGTATGGTTCTTTTGCCTCTGAAACAGAGAGAATACAGTGTAAGTTTCCACACTATTAGGGGTTGTCCTCTTCCCCTCCAAACATGTGTACCTATAAATGTTGGTGTCCCAGAATTACTGGCACGGGGCATCTATACTGAAGTTGGACCGTCGCCCCTGAAACTAATTTTCCCTAGTGTGCTCAAGGTGAGCAGTCCTGCACTGGAATTCCATGTCCGGGGTCCACTTTTCATTAAAGAAGTTGACCCTAAAGATTTTAAGGGTCACCCTGGGACCACAGACGGAGGCAAGAGCAGATGTATTTGTGCACTGATGCAGTGGTCTTGCTACCTCCAGGAACCTCTTCTCGACGACGACCGGGGCCAAACAGTGTCCTTCCCTATAGGCCCCCTTCTGCGCATCCTGTCTAACTCAGTTTGGATGTTGCTAGGATCGGTGAAAAGGTACAGTGCTGTGGGTTTGGTCTCATACCGGGTGATGTTTACTACTGCACTACGCAGTTCTACTCTAATGGGTTCAATCTTGGCCCTGATCCTACATAAGTGCAGATGGTCAATGGATTTTGCTTTTACAGGAGCTATCTTATGGGATAAGGAAAGCCGGTCTTCGCCTATGGCATGGGGCATCAGTGCACCTATGTGGCATAACTGGTTTGAGTGCCTACAGCGGTCATATGTTCGTACCCAGTGTTGTATAGTATTGTGCTGTGTAGTGTTTGAGGAATGCTAGTGTTTAGTTCAGTAGAGGTTTGCCTGAGGTGAGAGTAGCCTTTGTGCATGCTTTAAAAGAATGTCAAAGTAGAGTTTATGAAATTAGGCATGCTTCTGGCTCTGGAGGGGCGCGAGAGCACACCGGCTAAATAAACCATGCACAAAAATGAGTAACTTAGAAAACATTCATAGGCTGTTGGATCATCTTCAGGGGAGATGTCTGTCTTCTGGGCACTCAGAGGTGTCCTGTCTTGCTGCAGCACAAAAAAGTCTAAAAATGGGTGTAAAGTTAATTTATAGTCTGTTGTACTTGAGCAGTTGGTTTTGAGAAAGTCTTTTTGAAAGCTTTGATTGAAGGGGTGGCAGACCGCGGCAATGATTGTGTATGTGCAGCTCGATCGCAGACCAGTAGGATAAGAGGTGCATGCTGTAGGTTAGCTTGGAAAAAACACATTGTTAAACAATTGTTTGGGAAATTCCTGTGTTTATACCAATACATTTGATGGTTTTACTGTGAGCACATTCCTTTAATGGGTTCCAGGAAGGAGGTGCTAGGATTTACGGGGAATGGTGAGTTTTAGGCTGATTTTAGTGCTTTTTGCATTTTTGTTCCCCCTTTCCTTGCTATAGTAGGGACAGTACTCTTCCCATATGGGCTACTCCGTCTAAAGATATGATTTTTTGATCTGTATGTAGTTGTCCTCTTGACCTGTATGTGCTGCAGACAATTGTGAAGTGGAAGAGGATGCTCGATCTTTAGGCCAATGCTTCCATTGACACATGCCCGTCATGTAGCGTGGAAAGAGGTTTGCTCTAATTGGGCTGAGTTGCTGTGTTATGCCCTTCTTCTGGAAGGGTTGTAAATTCTGGGCTGTTTTTGGGCTGCTTCGTGCGGGTTCTGGTGGGCGTTTACCTATGCTCAGTGGGTTGCTAATTTTAACAAGGAATACTGAAGGTGGTTAGACGGTCATTTGTGGAACCTCCGTATTATTTTTATTTATTTTATTTATTTTATTTATGTGATTTTATATAGCGTGAAAATTGCAAATGTACAAGATGTAAAGTCACACAAGGAGATACAATGGATATACTCTAAGAGTCACATAGGAATGGTATATAGTACAAAGGTCTACTGCATATACTAGTGATTAGAGTTATCTCTATTTACATAGGGAAGGGATATGACTGGATATACTCTAAGAGTCACATAGGAATGGTAGAGAGCACAATGGTCTACTGCATATACTAGTGATTAGAGTTATCTCTATATACATAGGGAAGGGATACACATGGATATACTCTAAGAGTCACAAAGGAATGGTGGAGAGCACAGCGGTCTACTACATATACTAGTGATTAGAGTTATCTCTATATACATAGGGAAGGGATATGACTGGATATACTCTAAGAGTCACATAGGAAGGGTAAATGGTACAAAGGTCTACTGCATATACTAGTGATTAGAGTTATCTCTATATACAGAAAAGCAGAGTTCCATAAGTGGGGTCGGAGGGGGGATGCAGTCACAGCACAAAGGGAGGGTGGGAGGTTGCACACAATAAAAAATTACAAAACAGAGGGTAGGGAAATGAGAAAACTCAAGTATGGCGCAGGGTGAGGTAACGAGAAGCAGTGGGATGGTTTCAAGAGAGGCTGAAAGTAAGAGACAAGAACAATTTAAGAAGCAGGGGAAGGAAGAGGGGGGATAGAGAGAAAGGGAAACGAAGGCAGAAAAAGGACAGGAAAGCAAGAGCGTGACAAAACGAGCAATACAGCGAGGGGTGGTTCGGAGGCACAGGACAACAGAAAGGTCGCTGGGACAGGGGAAGAGGTCAGAGATCGCCAAAATGGCAGATCAGGAGAGGGGCGGTAGAAGAAGAGAGCCATAAAATGAAAATGGCGGGAGCACCAAGGTCCAAGTCCAACATCCAGTGTGGAGAGTCACCACAGCCAGCAAGTCCGGAGGGAGAAAGGCAGTCGGCCCAAGTCCACAGCCGCCCCATGCATGAGCAGCGGGGGCAGAGGTGTTAAATCCAGAGACCAGGGGTCAGGGAACAAAGGCAGCTGTCCGCAGAACGGGAGGCGGCAAAGTCTAAAAATAATGTCAAAGGAAAGCAGGCAGGAGCGTCTCACCCGGACGAAATGCAGAAAAATAGGCTCAAGAGTGGTTGCGGAGAGCCGTACAGACTCTACACTTCCCCCGTGACCCAAATCAGCCCGAGGTCTAGCAAAGAGGAGAGCGGCGAAGCTAGAAGTGTCGGAGGGGGCTCCTCTCCGATAGGGTTAAGGAGTGAAGAGCTCAGATCAACCATGGAGACTGACGCCGGCACCCTCTCACCTCAGTCGTGTCTGCAAGTCAATCCATCAGTCCCGCGACGAGGCAAAGCAGGCAGGCTGGCTGAGGAGATAGGCAGTAGCAATCGGGCCGCCCAGGGACAGGATGGGGAGTCTCTGCCCGGCTCCTCTGCAACCTTCTGGAGAAACGAGTTTAGTATCGGGCATCGGACACAGAGCCACAAAGCGAAGGGGCCCGTCCAGTGCTCCAAACCGGGCAATGAAGAGGATATGGAGGGGAGGGGTGGAGAAAAGACTAGCAGCGGAGTCTCGAGGGGAGCAATGCCCTATGCCCGGCTGGGTATGTGTCGGTCGCGGCAAGATACCTGGGCCGGACAACCCGAGCAGAGCGGCTCCACTGGACATCGGCCATGCTGGCTCAGGAACTCCGCAGGAGAAAAGCATCAAGCCTCAAGCGCCAGCTCCAGACGCTAGAGAATTTGCCTTGTTTTGGAACTAAAGGAGGATCTCCAGTTGGTGGTATACCCTGAGGTGGGTGAGACTTACAAATCCCACCCAAAGTTGGACTTGGGGGAGCGGTCCTGATTCCTCCTATATGTGCCAGCCGGGAACCGACTCGGCTCCCTCATCAGATTGTACTGCTCCTGGGGCGTGGTCAGATAACCTGGCCCTATGGGACCCACAGTAGTGGAAACCCCAGACCCCTGTGAGCACCCAGATGGCAAACTCCAGCGTGGACGAAACGTGTTGGCTGTCCAACTCAACTTTATGTGCAAACAATAAATTGAATAAAGGATGATTTGAAGAAACAATCTTGGACACTGATCTCTTAAATCTTATGTTCATAAAAGTGGTGCACCGCTTGTTCTTGTTGCGTTAGACATTGCATTTATGATTAATGACATTGTAGGGCCTGCATACATCATGGTATACATCAACATCGTATGTACCTATCCTAGCATACTACCTAATTTGAGGTCTGATTTTTTTACAGAAGGAAACCCCCGCTTGTAGGAAACCATACAACAGAAGTACAACAATGAAAACTCGAATTAGTGACGTGAATAGGTTGGACACTTGTAGGGGGATCCAACAAAATATACAATGCAACCAGTCCTCCTCTGGGGCACCTCCCTCCTTCTTCATGTCAGCTTGCAGACGATGCAATTCTTGAATGGCAAGAGCTAAAGTCCTATTGTCTATTTCATTTTCAGGGATAAAAGTACAACAGGGAGCACCAATCTTAGCACACACCCTGCCCTCCATCAAGGTCCTCAAGTCCAACACATACAAAGGTGCATCACCATAAGGCGGATGGCTCTCAGATCTTCATTGATAGCATTAAGGAAGAGCTCAGTATCATTAATAATTTTAAGCATTTCCCACCTAGTTATTTGTAACCAGCAGGTGTTCTTCTTTGTTTACATGGTGAAGAAGGGTATTGACCCCCCTGCATTTACTTGAGTCTCTGTGAACAGTCAAAAGTCTTCTGGATTACCCTTGTACTGAGCCCAGCCAAACTTATCAGCAGTTCTTCACCTTCGAGCTTGATGCAACAGAGTTGAATTCTTCTGTAATATATGTTGTCGGACAGATCTTCTTCAGGGATGACCAGAGTTGGGGTCTATATGGTTACTAGGGTTCAGAGGCCCCGCCATCGACGAACAAGCTGGGTGAGGGCAAGGTCCCCATATTTGCAGTAGATATCACTCATCGTGGAGGTGCCCCATTGCAGGTCTGGTATGTGCAGTATCACAATACAGTTTTCATTGGTTCCAAGTGGTATGGTTCTTTTGCCTCTGAAACAGAGAGAATACAGTGTAAGTTTCCACACTATTAGGGGTTGTCCTCTTCCCCTCCAAACATGTGTACCTATAAATGTTGGTGTCCCAGAATTACTGGCACGGGGCATCTATACTGAAGTTGGACCGTCGCCCCTGAAACTAATTTTCCCTAGTGTGCTCAAGGTGAGCAGTCCTGCACTGGAATTCCATGTCCGGGGTCCACTTTTCATTAAAGAAGTTGACCCTAAAGATTTTAAGGGTCACCCTGGGACCACAGACGGAGGCAAGAGCAGATGTATTTGTGCACTGATGCAGTGGTCTTGCTACCTCCAGGAACCTCTTCTCGACGACGACCGGGGCCAAACAGTGTCCTTCCCTATAGGCCCCCTTCTGCGCATCCTGTCTAACTCAGTTTGGATGTTGCTAGGATCGGTGAAAAGGTACAGTGCTGTGGGTTTGGTCTCATACCGGGTGATGTTTACTACTGCACTACGCAGTTCTACTCTAATGGGTTCAATCTTGGCCCTGATCCTACATAAGTGCAGATGGTCAATGGATTTTGCTTTTACAGGAGCTATCTTATGGGATAAGGAAAGCCGGTCTTCGCCTATGGCATGGGGCATCAGTGCACCTATGTAGCATAACTGGTTTGAGTGCCTACAGCGGTCATATGTTCGTACCCAGTGTTGTATAGTATTGTGCTGTGTAGTGTTTGAGGAATGCTAGTGTTTAGTTCAGTAGAGGTTTGCCTGAGGTGAGAGTAGCCTTTGTGCATGCTTTAAAAGAATGTCAAAGTAGAGTTTATGAAATTAGGCATGCTTCTGGCTCTGGAGGGGCGCGAGAGCACACCGGCTAAATAAACCATGCACAAAAATGAGTAACTTAGAAAACATTCATAGGCTGTTGGATCATCTTCAGGGGAGATGTCTGTCTTCTGGGCACTCAGAGGTGTCCTGTCTTGCTGCAGCACAAAAAAGTCTAAAAATGGGTGTAAAGTTAATTTATAGTCTGTTGTACTTGAGCAGTTGGTTTTGAGAAAGTCTTTTTGAAAGCTTTGATTGAAGGGGTGGCAGACCGCGGCAATGATTGTGTATGTGCAGCTCGATCGCAGACCAGTAGGATAAGAGGTGCATGCTGTAGGTTAGCTTGGAAAAAACACATTGTTAAACAATTGTTTGGGAAATTCCTGTGTTTATACCAATACATTTGATGGTTTTACTGTGAGCACATTCCTTTAATGGGTTCCAGGAAGGAGGTGCTAGGATTTACGGGGAATGGTGAGTTTTAGGCTGATTTTAGTGCTTTTTGCATTTTTGTTCCCCCTTTCCTTGCTATAGTAGGGACAGTACTCTTCCCATATGGGCTACTCCGTCTAAAGATATGATTTTTTGATCTGTATGTAGTTGTCCTCTTGACCTGTATGTGCTGCAGACAATTGTGAAGTGGAAGAGGATGCTCGATCTTTAGGCCAATGCTTCCATGCCACATGCCCGTCATGTAGCGTGGAAAGAGGTTTGCTCTAATTGGGCTGAGTTGCTGTGTTATGCCCTTCTTCTGGAAGGGTTGTAAATTCTGGGCTGTTTTTGGGCTGCTTCGTGCGGGTTCTGGTGGGCGTTTACCTATGCTCAGTGGGTTGCTAATTTTAACAAGGAATACTGAAGGTGGTTAGACGGTCATTTGTGGAACCTCCGTATTATTTTTATTTATTTTATTTATTTTATTTATGTGATTTTATATAGCGTGAAAATTGCAAATGTACAAGATGTAAAGTCACACAAGGAGATACAATGGATATACTCTAAGAGTCACATAGGAATGGTATATAGTACAAAGGTCTACTGCATATACTAGTGATTAGAGTTATCTCTATTTACATAGGGAAGGGATATGACTGGATATACTCTAAGAGTCACATAGGAATGGTAGAGAGCACAATGGTCTACTGCATATACTAGTGATTAGAGTTATCTCTATATACATAGGGAAGGGATACACATGGATATACTCTAAGAGTCACAAAGGAATGGTGGAGAGCACAGCGGTCTACTACATATACTAGTGATTAGAGTTATCTCTATATACATAGGGAAGGGATATGACTGGATATACTCTAAGAGTCACATAGGAAGGGTAAATGGTACAAAGGTCTACTGCATATACTAGTGATTAGAGTTATCTCTATATACAGAAAAGCAGAGTTCCATAAGTGGGGTCGGAGGGGGGATGCAGTCACAGCACAAAGGGAGGGTGGGAGGTTGCACACAATAAAAAATTACAAAACAGAGGGTAGGGAAATGAGAAAACTCAAGTATGGCGCAGGGTGAGGTAACGAGAAGCAGTGGGATGGTTTCAAGAGAGGCTGAAAGTAAGAGACAAGAACAATTTAAGAAGCAGGGGAAGGAAGAGGGGGGATAGAGAGAAAGGGAAACGAAGGCAGAAAAAGGACAGGAAAGCAAGAGCGTGACAAAACAAGCAATACAGCGAGGGGTGGTTCGGAGGCACAGGACAACAGAAAGGTCGCTGGGACAGGGGAAGAGGTCAGAGATCGCCAAAATGGCAGATCAGGAGAGGGGCGGTAGAAGAAGAGAGCCATAAAATGAAAATGGCGGGAGCACCAAGGTCCAAGTCCAACATCCAGTGTGGAGAGTCACCACAGCCAGCAAGTCCGGAGGGAGAAAGGCAGTCGGCCCAAGTCCACAGCCGCCCCATGCATGAGCAGCGGGGGCAGAGGTGTTAAATCCAGAGACCAGGGGTCAGGGAACAAAGGCAGCTGTCCGCAGAACGGGAGGCGGCAAAGTCTAAAAATAATGTCAAAGGAAAGCAGGCAGGAGCGTCTCACCCGGACGAAATGCAGAAAAATAGGCTCAAGAGTGGTTGCGGAGAGCCGTACAGACTCTACACTTCCCCCGTGACCCAAATCAGCCCGAGGTCTAGCAAAGAGGAGAGCGGCGAAGCTAGAAGTGTCGGAGGGGGCTCCTCTCCGATAGGGTTAAGGAGTGAAGAGCTCAGATCAACCATGGAGACTGACGCCGGCACCCTCTCACCTCAGTCGTGTCTGCAAGTCAATCCATCAGTCCCGCGACGAGGCAAAGCAGGCAGGCTGGCTGAGGAGATAGGCAGTAGCAATCGGGCCGCCCAGGGACAGGATGGGGAGTCTCTGCCCGGCTCCTCTGCAACCTTCTGGAGAAACGAGTTTAGTATCGGGCATCGGACACAGAGCCACAAAGCGAAGGGGCCCGTCCAGTGCTCCAAACCGGGCAATGAAGAGGATATGGAGGGGAGGGGTGGAGAAAAGACTAGCAGCGGAGTCTCGAGGGGAGCAATGCCCTATGCCCGGCTGGGTATGTGTCGGTCGCGGCAAGATACCTGGGCCGGACAACCCGAGCAGAGCGGCTCCACTGGACATCGGCCATGCTGGCTCAGGAACTCCGCAGGAGAAAAGCATCAAGCCTCAAGCGCCAGCTCCAGACGCTAGAGAATTTGCCTTGTTTTGGAACTAAAGGAGGATCTCCAGTTGGTGGTATACCCTGAGGTGGGTGAGACTTACAAATCCCACCCAAAGTTGGACTTGGGGGAGCGGTCCTGATTCCTCCTATATGTGCCAGCCGGGAACCGACTCGGCTCCCTCATCAGATTGTACTGCTCCTGGGGCGTGGTCAGATAACCTGGCCCTATGGGACCCACAGTAGTGGAAACCCCAGACCCCTGTGAGCACCCAGATGGCAAACTCCAGCGTGGACGAAACGTGTTGGCTGTCCAACTCAACTTTATGTGCAAACAATAAATTGAATAAAGGATGATTTGAAGAAACAATCTTGGACACTGATCTCTTAAATCTTATGTTCATAAAAGTGGTGCACCGCTTGTTCTTGTTGCGTTAGACATTGCATTTATGATTAATGACATTGTAGGGCCTGCATACATCATGGTATACATCAACATCGTATGTACCTATCCTAGCATACTACCTAATTTGAGGTCTGATTTTTTTACAGAAGGAAACCCCCGCTTGTAGGAAACCATACAACAGAAGTACAACAATGAAAACTCGAATTAGTGACGTGAATAGGTTGGACACTTGTAGGGGGATCCAACAAAATATACAATGCAACCAGTCCTCCTCTGGGGCACCTCCCTCCTTCTTCATGTCAGCTTGCAGACGATGCAATTCTTGAATGGCAAGAGCTAAAGTCCTATTGTCTATTTCATTTTCAGGGATAAAAGTACAACAGGGAGCACCAATCTTAGCACACACCCTGCCCTCCATCAAGGTCCTCAAGTCCAACACATACAAAGGTGCATCACCATAAGGCGGATGGCTCTCAGATCTTCATTGATAGCATTAAGGAAGAGCTCAGTATCATTAATAATTTTAAGCATTTCCCACCTAGTTATTTGTAACCAGCAGGTGTTCTTCTTTGTTTACATGGTGAAGAAGGGTATTGACCCCCCTGCATTTACTTGAGTCTCTGTGAACAGTCAAAAGTCTTCTGGATTACCCTTGTACTGAGCCCAGCCAAACTTATCAGCAGTTCTTCACCTTCGAGCTTGATGCAACAGAGTTGAATTCTTCTGTAATATATGTTGTCGGACAGATCTTCTTCAGGGATGACCAGAGTTGGGGTCTATATGGTTACTAGGGTTCAGAGGCCCCGCCATCGACGAACAAGCTGGGTGAGGGCAAGGTCCCCATATTTGCAGTAGATATCACTCATCGTGGAGGTGCCCCATTGCAGGTCTGGTATGTGCAGTATCACAATACAGTTTTCATTGGTTCCAAGTGGTATGGTTCTTTTGCCTCTGAAACAGAGAGAATACAGTGTAAGTTTCCACACTATTAGGGGTTGTCCTCTTCCCCTCCAAACATGTGTACCTATAAATGTTGGTGTCCCAGAATTACTGGCACGGGGCATCTATACTGAAGTTGGACCGTCGCCCCTGAAACTAATTTTCCCTAGTGTGCTCAAGGTGAGCAGTCCTGCACTGGAATTCCATGTCCGGGGTCCACTTTTCATTAAAGAAGTTGACCCTAAAGATTTTAAGGGTCACCCTGGGACCACAGACGGAGGCAAGAGCAGATGTATTTGTGCACTGATGCAGTGGTCTTGCTACCTCCAGGAACCTCTTCTCGACGACGACCGGGGCCAAACAGTGTCCTTCCCTATAGGCCCCCTTCTGCGCATCCTGTCTAACTCAGTTTGGATGTTGCTAGGATCGGTGAAAAGGTACAGTGCTGTGGGTTTGGTCTCATACCGGGTGATGTTTACTACTGCACTACGCAGTTCTACTCTAATGGGTTCAATCTTGGCCCTGATCCTACATAAGTGCAGATGGTCAATGGATTTTGCTTTTACAGGAGCTATCTTATGGGATAAGGAAAGCCGGTCTTCGCCTATGGCATGGGGCATCAGTGCACCTATGTAGCATAACTGGTTTGAGTGCCTACAGCGGTCATATGTTCGTACCCAGTGTTGTATAGTATTGTGCTGTGTAGTGTTTGAGGAATGCTAGTGTTTAGTTCAGTAGAGGTTTGCCTGAGGTGAGAGTAGCCTTTGTGCATGCTTTAAAAGAATGTCAAAGTAGAGTTTATGAAATTAGGCATGCTTCTGGCTCTGGAGGGGCGCGAGAGCACACCGGCTAAATAAACCATGCACAAAAATGAGTAACTTAGAAAACATTCATAGGCTGTTGGATCATCTTCAGGGGAGATGTCTGTCTTCTGGGCACTCAGAGGTGTCCTGTCTTGCTGCAGCACAAAAAAGTCTAAAAATGGGTGTAAAGTTAATTTATAGTCTGTTGTACTTGAGCAGTTGGTTTTGAGAAAGTCTTTTTGAAAGCTTTGATTGAAGGGGTGGCAGACCGCGGCAATGATTGTGTATGTGCAGCTCGATCGCAGACCAGTAGGATAAGAGGTGCATGCTGTAGGTTAGCTTGGAAAAAACACATTGTTAAACAATTGTTTGGGAAATTCCTGTGTTTATACCAATACATTTGATGGTTTTACTGTGAGCACATTCCTTTAATGGGTTCCAGGAAGGAGGTGCTAGGATTTACGGGGAATGGTGAGTTTTAGGCTGATTTTAGTGCTTTTTGCATTTTTGTTCCCCCTTTCCTTGCTATAGTAGGGACAGTACTCTTCCCATATGGGCTACTCCGTCTAAAGATATGATTTTTTGATCTGTATGTAGTTGTCCTCTTGACCTGTATGTGCTGCAGACAATTGTGAAGTGGAAGAGGATGCTCGATCTTTAGGCCAATGCTTCCATGCCACATGCCCGTCATGTAGCGTGGAAAGAGGTTTGCTCTAATTGGGCTGAGTTGCTGTGTTATGCCCTTCTTCTGGAAGGGTTGTAAATTCTGGGCTGTTTTTGGGCTGCTTCGTGCGGGTTCTGGTGGGCGTTTACCTATGCTCAGTGGGTTGCTAATTTTAACAAGGAATACTGAAGGTGGTTAGACGGTCATTTGTGGAACCTCCGTATTATTTTTATTTATTTTATTTATTTTATTTATGTGATTTTATATAGCGTGAAAATTGCAAATGTACAAGATGTAAAGTCACACAAGGAGATACAATGGATATACTCTAAGAGTCACATAGGAATGGTATATAGTACAAAGGTCTACTGCATATACTAGTGATTAGAGTTATCTCTATTTACATAGGGAAGGGATATGACTGGATATACTCTAAGAGTCACATAGGAATGGTAGAGAGCACAATGGTCTACTGCATATACTAGTGATTAGAGTTATCTCTATATACATAGGGAAGGGATACACATGGATATACTCTAAGAGTCACAAAGGAATGGTGGAGAGCACAGCGGTCTACTACATATACTAGTGATTAGAGTTATCTCTATATACATAGGGAAGGGATATGACTGGATATACTCTAAGAGTCACATAGGAAGGGTAAATGGTACAAAGGTCTACTGCATATACTAGTGATTAGAGTTATCTCTATATACAGAAAAGCAGAGTTCCATAAGTGGGGTCGGAGGGGGGATGCAGTCACAGCACAAAGGGAGGGTGGGAGGTTGCACACAATAAAAAATTACAAAACAGAGGGTAGGGAAATGAGAAAACTCAAGTATGGCGCAGGGTGAGGTAACGAGAAGCAGTGGGATGGTTTCAAGAGAGGCTGAAAGTAAGAGACAAGAACAATTTAAGAAGCAGGGGAAGGAAGAGGGGGGATAGAGAGAAAGGGAAACGAAGGCAGAAAAAGGACAGGAAAGCAAGAGCGTGACAAAACAAGCAATACAGCGAGGGGTGGTTCGGAGGCACAGGACAACAGAAAGGTCGCTGGGACAGGGGAAGAGGTCAGAGATCGCCAAAATGGCAGATCAGGAGAGGGGCGGTAGAAGAAGAGAGCCATAAAATGAAAATGGCGGGAGCACCAAGGTCCAAGTCCAACATCCAGTGTGGAGAGTCACCACAGCCAGCAAGTCCGGAGGGAGAAAGGCAGTCGGCCCAAGTCCACAGCCGCCCCATGCATGAGCAGCGGGGGCAGAGGTGTTAAATCCAGAGACCAGGGGTCAGGGAACAAAGGCAGCTGTCCGCAGAACGGGAGGCGGCAAAGTCTAAAAATAATGTCAAAGGAAAGCAGGCAGGAGCGTCTCACCCGGACGAAATGCAGAAAAATAGGCTCAAGAGTGGTTGCGGAGAGCCGTACAGACTCTACACTTCCCCCGTGACCCAAATCAGCCCGAGGTCTAGCAAAGAGGAGAGCGGCGAAGCTAGAAGTGTCGGAGGGGGCTCCTCTCCGATAGGGTTAAGGAGTGAAGAGCTCAGATCAACCATGGAGACTGACGCCGGCACCCTCTCACCTCAGTCGTGTCTGCAAGTCAATCCATCAGTCCCGCGACGAGGCAAAGCAGGCAGGCTGGCTGAGGAGATAGGCAGTAGCAATCGGGCCGCCCAGGGACAGGATGGGGAGTCTCTGCCCGGCTCCTCTGCAACCTTCTGGAGAAACGAGTTTAGTATCGGGCATCGGACACAGAGCCACAAAGCGAAGGGGCCCGTCCAGTGCTCCAAACCGGGCAATGAAGAGGATATGGAGGGGAGGGGTGGAGAAAAGACTAGCAGCGGAGTCTCGAGGGGAGCAATGCCCTATGCCCGGCTGGGTATGTGTCGGTCGCGGCAAGATACCTGGGCCGGACAACCCGAGCAGAGCGGCTCCACTGGACATCGGCCATGCTGGCTCAGGAACTCCGCAGGAGAAAAGCATCAAGCCTCAAGCGCCAGCTCCAGACGCTAGAGAATTTGCCTTGTTTTGGAACTAAAGGAGGATCTCCAGTTGGTGGTATACCCTGAGGTGGGTGAGACTTACAAATCCCACCCAAAGTTGGACTTGGGGGAGCGGTCCTGATTCCTCCTATATGTGCCAGCCGGGAACCGACTCGGCTCCCTCATCAGATTGTACTGCTCCTGGGGCGTGGTCAGATAACCTGGCCCTATGGGACCCACAGTAGTGGAAACCCCAGACCCCTGTGAGCACCCAGATGGCAAACTCCAGCGTGGATTCCCAGTCAACATAGTATTTGGCGGCATACACAACTGTTGCAGATGTAGGTAAGGAAATGTGTTTACCAGTGGTGTGAGGGGGATACATCCTGTTGGGGGGTGATCTTGCTACTGTGTGTTCATGTTTTGCAAGACAGTTATCCCTCCTTGCCGTGGCTGTGGCCCCAGTGTTTAATGGGCTGGTTCCCTGCCTGCTGCGGCGACTGTTGCCACACTCTCAGCGCTTCGTCTGGTCCCTTCTGTAATGGGGCACCGGTTGTCTGATTTCCCTGGGGCCGATTAAAAGCTGCATAAACGTTGCCATGACTGTCCTGGGATTATGCCTTTCATATCATGGTATATTTTCAGATAGCACCGGTTAGCCATGTGGCCCATTCTGTGACAATAGTGGCCCTCTATGGGCTGGTTTGCACTCTGCCTCCCTGTGTTTTACCACTAGGACTGGGCAGATATCCTCTGGGGCCCACAGGCGGACTGTAACCGCCATGTCCTCAGTCTTGAAAGATCCCGCCTCTGGTCAGGGACAATCAAACTGGCCCTTCCTTTCGGTCCAGTAGGTCAATAGATGGCAGAAAGGCCATGTGAATGCCTCCCCCTCTTCTCTGGACACTATCTCTCTAGTGGTTGGTTTGCCTGACTGGCATGTTAGAGAGAGAGGCGGACGTCCTCATCGTCGCTTTCCTTGTGTGCGCGCAAAGGTTCTAAGCTGCTCCTTGTGTGTCTCAATTGTGTTTCAGTCAGTCTTTCCTGAACACTTTTTTCCTGGTCAGCCCCTCTCCTATGCTGATGGCCAGGTGATATGTGTGTTTCTGTTAGGGGCCTTCCTTCTGACTCTTCCCTGGGCTCATCTCTATGTGGGGTCCGAGGCCTAGCCCCAGTTACCTCCGGGGGACAGGGAGTGGTTCCCTCTTTCTGCTGGGCTTCCAAGGCGAGAGCTCACTCTCTTTCTATCCTTAACTCACACCTTTCCTATAACTCCATCCGGATTGCCTCCTTCACTGAGTGCTGCGTGTCGTTCTTCTATGCACTATCATGGCCTCAAATTCACTCCATGATGCTTCCTCAGCACCATACGCATAACCTGGGGAAGTATAGCCCGCTTCAGAGTCCGTTTTTGAAGCACTGGAGTCCCTGTCCTCCACTCCACTGGTAACATTTGCATCAATCTTCCTTCTGATTTTAGGGCGCCCTGTGAGGTAGTCAGGAGCATGTGCTTCCCAATCAATTCAGAACTGACAGGCCGCAATCCATGGGTGGGGGTCGAATCCTGATGGAGCATGGCACTGGACTGAGCTGGTGCTGGTTGGATTCTCCCCCCAGGCCTGGTGGCTTGCTGCCCCAGGGGACGTCCGCCAGCCCCCTCGACCGGTGGATTGGTGTAACTCATCAGAGGGGCGACTGGGATGGCTGGCATTACATTCCTGCCATTGTATGGTGGGGAGGTGCAGATACCTTGCTTACGGACACAGGGATAGCCTTGCAGGACAGGGCCACCTCTAAGATGGCCCATAATTCTATTTGGGCCTCTCCTTTAGCCTTTTTCTGTCCTGCATACCTGGTCTATATGTGAGTCTTGGTGTGTTCTATGATGTTGGTATCAAATGTTCCCTGCTTAGGCCAGGAAAAAGAATGTGCTTTGGTGTGGGAATGCTACTCACTGCAGTGATTCTCTAGTTTCCTAGCCTGTGTTGGGAACCTCACTTGCATGTGGTTTAGTGGAGTCTCTATGAAGGACTGGGTAACTTGTTTGAGGATTTAATAAAATTTTTGACTATCTCAAGATTTTTTAAATGATTACGAATTCTACTCTATAAAAACTGATGTGCTGAGAAAAAGAAAATTGAACAACAAATATATACAAATGCAATGAAATAGTAACAACTTGTAACAAAGTGCAATTGTTATGACAGAACAGTATAAGTTGATTTGCAGCAGTAAACTAGCAAACATGAAATTTTGATTTGGGAAGAAATGGTTATTTTGTGGTACAACTGTCTATCTGTGGGAATGATCAAGGTTTTCCATGGATACACAATTGTCTTAGGGCTAAGCGAGACCCCACCTGTGACCTGTCCCTCGAGAATATGACACTTTACCCGAATTTACAATGCATGCCACTACTCCGCATTTTTTACTCTGCTACATTTTTTACAATGCAGAGCTTTACAACGCAATCCATTACAACTCAATTTACTATTCTAACTTCACTGGGACGTTGTAATGGGGAATGCGTTGTAATGGTTTGCGGTGTAAAGCCCTGCGTTGTAAAAGATTTCAAAGAGTAGAAAATGTGGGGTAATGGACTGCGTTGTAACGTAGTCATTGTAAAGGATGTTTACCGTCACTCGATAACCAAGGGGTGGGGTCGCAGGGCCTCTCTGACCACGTGTCTCTGACTCAGGGCTGAGAGAGAGATCACCTTGGGTGAATCCAACAGCAATGATACAAGTTCATTAGAACTCTTACGAATAATGTGGCATCTATTGATATAATTTTTTCCGACATCCTCAATATTTGTGAGTACAGTTGTCACAGCGTACATTGATATTATTTTTACTGATATTGAGATTGTTATGCGTGCCTTGGTCATGGATTACATTAACATTGTTTCTACTTGTATTGACATTGTTATGGGTGCTATTATTATGACCAAAAATGACGTTGTTTGCGTGGGCATAGGTCATAGCACTCATTGACATTGTATTAATGAGTATTGCCATTGTTATGCTGGCAAAGGTTATGCCATACGTTGATATTGCTAATTCACCCATCCTAACAACCCAGTTGTGCTTTCGGCTTTTGACTGATCAATGAATTTGTCATTTGAAGCCTGTATGCCACAAACGATCACTGCTGCATTTAATATCGTCCATTCTCAGTACTTTAAATAAAAAACAGCTAGGAGGCACAAGTTCATTTTATTCAGAAACAATGACACAAGGAAATACCAGCAACAAAGAATCTGCAGTAAGTTTGAGCATCAAAGACAATAGAGTGGAAGGAGAGTGAAATTACAGATATTTCAAATGAATGCAGTAAGTGATTTCACCCATTTGCAATGCGATGCCAGGGTGGTCGCTGAGGTCTCCCCTTCCAAGGGGTGCCTTAAGACTGGGAACACTGACTATGAGGCTGATTACGATGCCGGCCGGCCGGACTGACGGGCTGTCTGACCATTATGTCAGTGGGCCAGTTCTGACCATCGACGACGCAAATTAATCCCCGCCCTATTACGATGCATGCAGTGCAAACCTCCAACCGCTGCAGTTATAAAGCTCTCCGCATGGGCCGCAGCAGTCGGAAAGCTTGCCAACAGGGATTCTGACGCTGACAGCACTGCGGTACAGCCGCCAAGCAGATTACAATGAAACCGTTGTACTTGCGGTCTGGGTTCTGCGGTCACACCACGGCAATCGACTGCTGCGCTACTGATACTGCGAAACACCACAAATGTTTCCATTGCAACAACAAAAAACAGGACGCAGCTGATAGTCATTGCCTAGGTGGACACACCTACATTTCAAAGATTGAAACACACCCCATCCCAAACTATGATCCATCGCCATTACACTGCATTGCAGTCCCACACACCACTTTCATGCACAGAGAGAGCAAGAAGGCAGCCATCACTACACAATGTCATCACACACCCCACCTGTGTTTGTTCACACACTGTTCCTTGTCAATCCTACTTAATACCCATTTTGCATCACCTTTACCAGCACATTCACATTTCACATTTTTTATTAACATATCACCTGCAAGAAATCCATGTTTTTCTGACACCAAGTTGTCAGTCTTGGTGGCTGAAATCATTAGAGTAATGCCACATTTATTTGGAGCCCAAGTCCAACAAACCTTTGTGATACAAAGAATAAAGTGTGGGGCAGGGTCGTCAACAAGGTCAATAGTGTTGGTACCATCCTGCAACAAAGGAACACACCAAGAAAAGGTGGCATGACCTGAAGATCAAGGTCGAGCGCCTTATTAACAGGCATAACCTGGCCACTCAGAAGACTTGTGGTGGCCCTCCCAGGCCCCATTACATCTCACAGCCAGGGAGGAGAAGGTGGTTGCCATTTTGCACATGTGACTGGATAACCTGAGGGACTAGAGACTGGTATGTAACACCTCACCAACTGGCATAACATATCAATTTACTGTTTGCACACATCTCACATCTTGCTATCGTCCATCACATGAATTTTTCCCATATGCAGTACCTAAAGTATCAGAGATGTGTCATTGGCAGATACAATCAGTACACATGATTCCTAATGTATCAGCCTCCATCACATGTCAGCCGCGGGCATGTTGTTTGCAAGTGTTTCCCCATAAAATCCTCATCACAGAAACCATGTATTGTGCCAATGAACAACAGTATGTGGTAACAGAACATCTTGCCAATAGGTATGTTACACAATGCAGTTTTTCAAGGGTTGCCAAATTGTAACTGAAAAGACTACAACTCCCATCAGGCCCTCTTGCCTAAGTACCTAACAACATGTGCAACTCTCCTTTCCCCATAGCCACTTGTCAGCCATATCACTACTCCGGTTCACTTCAAAAATAGGTAGCAATTGCTCAAGAGTAGGCTGCGAGAGGATGACAGGACTATAAGTATAACCAATCCGGATTCGGACTAAACCACAGCACCAAAACAGCCCTCATCCCCGCCACAGACGACATCAGGCGCCAACTAGACAACTGCGAAACTTCAGACCTCATCCTCCTGGACCTGTCAGCCGCCTTCGACACAGTCTGCCACCACACACTAAGGACATGCCTCCAAGAAGCCGGAATCCAGGAGAAAGCCCTGGACAGGACCACATCCTTCCTCTCCGGCAAAACCCAGAGAGTCCGCCTCCCACCCTTCCGATCCAAAGCCCCCAACATCATCTGCGGCGTACCCCAGGGCTCATCCCTCAGCCCAACCCTGTTCAACGTCTACATGGGCCCCCTCGCACAAGTGGCCTCCAGCACGACCTGAACATCATCTCCTATGCCGACGACACCCAGCTCATCCTCTCCCTCACCAAGGACCCACACACTGCCAAAACCAAACTTCACGAGGGAATGAAGGCCGTCGCCGAGTGGATGAGGAGCAGCCGTCTGAAACTGAACTCGGACAAGACAGAGGTCCTCTTCCTCAGCCCCACCGTCTCTTCCTGGGACAACTCCTGGTGGACGACCACACTGGGAACAGCACCGACACCCACGGGCCACGCACGGAACCTGGGATTCATCCTCGACTACCCCCTCTCCATCTCGAAGCAGGTCAACGCCATTTCTTCCTCCTGCTACAACACGCTCCGCATGCTTCACAGAATCTACAAGTGGATCCCGACCGGAACCAGAGAACGGTGACCCAAGCTCTCGTCAGCAGCAGGCTGGACTACGGCAATGTACTCTACGCAGGAATCCCGGCCAAACACCTACAACGACTGCAACGCATCCAAAACGCCTCCGCCCGCCTGATCCTCAACATCCTCCGGCGCAGCTACATCACCCCCACCTAAGAGACCTGCACTGGCTCCCTGTCAACAAGAGGATCACCTTCAAGCTCCTCGCCCACGCACACAAAGCACTCCACAACACCGGACCGGCCAACCTGAATAGCAGACTCAGCTTCTACACCCCCACCCGCCAGCTCCGCTCCGCCAGTCTCGCCCTCACCACCGTCCCCCGCATCCAACGAACAACCTCCGGTGGCAGATCCTTCTCCTTCCTCGACGCCAAGACCTGGAACACCCTCTTGACCCATCTGCAGCAGACCCAAGACCTGCTCCCCTTCAGAAGACTCAAGACCTGGCTCTTCGAGCAGTAGCAGCACCCACTCAGCGCCTTGAGACCCTCACAGGTAAGTAGTGCGCTTTACAAGTGACTGATTGCTTGATTGATTGATTGATAACTACCATCAGACCCTGTTGCCTGGGCAACTAACAACATGCACTACTCTCCTTTCCCAACAGCAAATTGGCAGCTAGGTCAACACTGATCCCCATGTCTAATGGATTACACACAAAGCTCTGCTCAGGCACATGTCCACCTACTCAGCCAGAAATCCACATGCTCTCCATACATGAAAAGAAAGACAACATGACAGACACCCAATAGAGTGTGTAACAGAAATGTCAGTAATGTGTGAAGGTAATACAACCTACACTACATTGCTAGTGAGACAATGGCAAATATATTTTTTATCTTGCAGAAAGAATAAGGTTTAATAGCAGGAGAGTAGATGTAATACATTGAATTATTATTTGGGCTGGGCAACCTACCTAAAGTAATAATCACAGCCCTTGTCTGGACGAATCACTAAAGTGACTAAATTAACCTGAGCTCAACTTCTTGGTAGCTGTGGCACAGACCAGACAAGCTTAACTTAGAGGTAATGTGTAATGCATTTATGCAGTACCAAAACAGTAATAAAGAGATCCTTTTAGGTCACAAACGACAAGTCCAGTCCTCTTCTGTTCTACATCAAGTCCAGAACGTGTTCTGAAGTAGTTGCTTGGAGATTCCACATAAATACCTGGGATATCCTAACGGGTGGGAATGGCTCCTGGGCACACCCTAACCAATGGGGTAAAAGTACCCAGACCAACCCTACTCACGTTGTCCATTTTCAAGAAGGCAAATGTTTTGGGCCACATCAAACTTGGGCTCTGATGGCTGGGAGTGTATGTGGTGAGTGTACTATGGTAATCCAAGTGTCCTCTCATATCTAACACTAAAATCCAGTTTAAAGCAAATAAATAAAACCAGAGAAAGAAATCTGGTAGAACAAAGCAGGGGTTCTCAGACAGTGGATACACAAGTAATGTCTTGGCATCCTGTTCCCTTCCTTTCAAGTGCACCACACACATGAAATGTAAAACCTCAGAGACAGAACTCTGGTAGGACAAAAGCAGGGGTTACCAGCAACCAGGCAGTGGATACAGAGCATGGATACTCACAAACTTTCTCTCGGGGGCCAAATTTACAGTGTGGATTATGTCTGAGGGCCGCACCGGTGGTGGCGGGGTCAGTGAGGGAGGGGGCGGAGCTAGAGCAACAAAAAACAACTGTGACCATGAGGTTGATCACAGGTCCCTGCAGCGGACGCCTTCATCCACTGAGCCACCAGACCTGGCATACACACATCTCTCTCTCTCTCTCTCTCTCTCTCTCTCTCTCTCTCTCTCTCTCGTTCTTTTTCTCTCTCTCTCTCTCTCTCTCTCTGTCTACCTCCCTCTCCCTCCCTCTGTCTCTCTGTCTCCATCTGTCTCACTCACTCTGAATGTCTCTCTCTCTCTCTCTCTCTCTCTCTCTCTCTCTCTCTCTCTCTCTCTCTCTGTCTCCCTCTCCAACTCTGTCTCATTCTCCATCTCTGTCTCCCCCTCCATCTTTGTCTCCCTCTCCATCTCTGTTTCCATCTCCCTCTGTTTGCCTCTCCCTCTGTTTCCCTCTCCCTTGCTTTGTTTCCCGCTCCCTCACTCTGTTTCCCTCTCCCTCCTTCCCTCTGTCTCCCTCTCTCCTTCCCTTTCTCTCCTTCCCTCTGTTTCCCTCTCTCTATCCCTCTCCCTCACTCTGAGGTCTCCCTCCCTCACTCTGTCTCCCTCACTCACTTTGTCTCCCTCACTCACACTGTCGGGCTCCCTCACTCACTCTGTCAGGCTCCCTCACTCACTCTGTCGGGCTCCCTCACTCTGGAGGGCTCCCTCACTCTGGAGGGCTCCTTCACTCTCCCTCCCTCACTCTCCCTCCCTCACTATTCTTCCCTCACTCTCCTTTCCTCACTGTCCTTCCCTCACTCTCCCTCACCCTCACTCTCCTTCCCTCACTCTCCCTCCCTCACTCACCCTCACTCTCTCTCCCTCACTCTCCTTCACTCACTCTCCTTCCCTCACTCTCCTTCACTCACCCTCACTCTCCTTTCCTCAGTCTCCCTCACTCTCCTTCCCTCACTCTCCTTCCCTCACTCTCCCTCACCTTCACTCTCGTTCCCTCACTCTCTCTCCCTCACTCTCTTTCCGTCACTGTCCTTCCCTCACTTTCCCTTACCCTCAGTCTCCCTCACTCTCCTTCCCTCAGTCTCCTTCCCTCACTCTCCCTCACTCTCCTTCCCTCACTCTCCTTCCTTCACTCTGCCTCACCCTAACTGTCCTTCCCTCACTCTCCCTCCCTCACTCTCCCTCACCCTCACTCTCCCTCCCTCTCCCTCCCTCTCCATCCCTGTCTCTCTCCCTCACTGTCTCTCTCCCTCCCTGTCTCTACCTTCCTCTGTCATCTCACCCTGCCTGTGTGGCACGGGCTGGGATAGCTTCTGGGCACACACATACACACACACACAGCCTCACCTGAGCACTTCACAGGTCTTTAAAAGACCATTTGCATGTTAATGAGGCTTTGTTCACCTCTTAGTCCCCTGCAGCCCCACTCTGACTATGGCGGGAATAGTTGTGTTGGATAAGTTGGCATACCAGACGGAATGCCTGAGACTTCTAGCAGACGTCAACAGCTACCGAAAACTACCGGTTGACCCCACAGATGATCTAAGAACGGAAATAACATCTCTTATTGAACATGGAGAAGCTAATGGCTATATATCTAAACAAGAGGCGGACTTTCTGTGTAAAAGTGAAGGAAAGATACCATATTTCTACACTATTCCTAAAATGCACAAAAACAAAATACCCCCGCCAGGTAGACCTATTGTTTCAGGTCTTGGTTCACTCTTGGAACCTTTCTCACAATTCTGCGATGTATTTTTCAAGGCACTAGTACAGAAAACAAGTACCTATTTACAAGACACCAAGAGTGTGTTACAGCTACTGGATACCCTGACTATAGATGAGGACACCATCTTAGTCAGCTTTGACATTGAAAGCTTATATACAAGCATTCCGCAGGACGCCACCTTGGAGGTCCTCAGACAAGCACTGGATAAAGAGGTTTGGACATCAAAAACGCCCAAAAATTTCATTTTGGAATGTGCCAGATTGGCCCTCAAAAGGAATTATTTCGAGTTTGAGGGTCAAATATACCTACAGGTAGGAGGAACATCGATGGGCAGTACATTCGCGCCGAGCGTGGCGGGTCTGTACGTCCACGAATTTGAAGAACAATATATCCTCAATGACAACAACCCATACAGTTCCAACATTTTGGTATGGAGGCGGTACATAGATGATGTGCTGACTATCTGGAGGGGCACTGATGAAACACTAATGGCATTTTTTGACTGGATTAATACATGTGACAGTAACCTGAAGTTTACATGCGTAAAAGATCCCAAAACCCTGGTCTTTTTAGACCTCACGATTACCAAAGAAAATGGGAAACTCACAACCGTAACTCATTACAAGCCTACCTCCAAAAATAATTTGTTACGATTTGAAAGCTTTCATCCACGTCCACTGCGGGAAAATCTGCCCTACGGTCAGTACCTACGTATACGTAGGAATTGCAGCGAACTGGATGACTACAAAAGACAAGCCCAGGATCTGACCAGCAAATTACGGGAACGTGGCTATCCCGAAAAAATCCTGAATAAAAGTCAAAAACGTGCTCGCAACCAGCCGAGATCTGCTCTCCTGGAGAATCAAGATAAAACAACAGAAGAAGTCCCACTAACATGTGTTACGACATATAACACCATTTCTAACAATGTCAGCAAAATAATAAACAATCATTGGGGCATATTAAATACAGGAAATTTAAGATGGGAGAAACCCCTATTCTCATATAGGAGAGCACGCAGTATTAAGGATGCTGTAGTCAACACAAGACCCAAGTTGTCAATCAAAGAACCGGAATCAGTTCTCAATACCTGGGGCTTACCAAAAGCCACAGGCCATTATAAGTGTGGAAATTGTAGCGTCTGCCCCTTCACCAACAACACTAAAACCCTGCAACTGGAAGCTAACAAAACTTGGATCATAAGAGGATTGACCAATTGTAACAGTGAAAACGTAGTGTATAGACTAACTTGCCCTTGCAACTTACACTACGTGGGTATGACGAGCAGAAAAGTAAAAATACGCATTGGTGAACACAGGAGCAACATCCGTTGCAAAAAATCCAACACAAAACTAACTGAACACTACCTGTCAAAAGGACACACGGCGGATGAGATCCAATGGACTGTCATCGAACAAATCAAACCAGGCGCAAAACTGAATCAACGCCTCTTCGAAAAGGAGCAGAGATGGGTGTACAGACTGGCAACGCACAAAGTTGGGCTGAACGATAACATTCCATGGCATACCGTAATGTAAAAGAAACCCATAACTCTGAGATGTTCCCTTAGACCTGGTCATACAATAATACCAAATAAAACCACGACATAATGTTCATTTAATACTTTAAGACCAAGGGTGATGATAAAACCCTCATTGTCCCTTCTAACCTAAATACATGTGTACGTGTCCCTATGGTTAAATAGATGTCTCAATACAGACGGAAGTTTGCCGTGGGTCATGAATAAGCATCGAGTGCACAGCACGATTTGAACCCTTTACCCAGTTCTCCCGCACCAGTGATGCAGGCCACTGAGACTAGTGAGGCAGGCTACTGAGACGCGACAACGTATAGCAATACCTAGCCATAATCAAGGAAGCTGGTATTTCCCCGATACGTAACGCCTAAGCTACGTTTGGAACGCAAGCTAGGGTTACCATAGCAACTATTTACCACGGGTCATACCGTAGCAGGTTCCCCATTGGCGAAAACCACACACGCCCCCACCCAGTGTTCAGACTGGCTTAGAGGGCGATGACGTATGCAGCCCCGCCCTAACCAGGAAGCACTGAATCCCTTACTTCTACCGGCAGTACCCAGACGCCGATCACACACGGAGGCTTCGCGTACTGGAACCGAGTAGGTTTACAGTCTTGCCAAAAATCTTCATTGAAGTAAGTACGGATCTGTGAACAAAGGGTACGACGCGGTACATACCAATGCCGAGATGTATGACCCTTGCCGCGCACGCCCACAATTTGTAAAGACCCTTGTGTACTTATTTTGCAATCTCGTTTCTAACCATGTAGATGACGGAGAATCGCCGTCTTGGTTCACCCGAAGCCATGAAGCGAGAAATACCGCTTTAAGTGTAAGCAGTATACGTGGAGCAATGTGTGGTAACTTATATCACCCGTATAATTAAGTAATTCACCTAATTTGCACAGCTCCAGTAACTAAGGACTGGGTGATCACGATTCCTGCACAAAAGTTATGTAGAAACTGCTGTTGGCACGAGCACTTTACCAATGATCACCCCCTTGATCTATCGATTTCATCATGCTTAGCAACCTGGATCGGCACGTTCAGGCACTAGCACAAAGCGCATTCATATAACAAAGCTGAATTTAGACTTTCACTGCCTATATGATATTCAATATAGTCAGCCACCCCTTCTGATGGGGGGACATCACCAAACATTTGAATGTTGTTTGTATCCTTGTGTAATCCTCCCCAGTACGTAATCCCAACCCCGTTTCCTTTTTTTCCTTTTTTTTTTCCTTTTCTACAGGTTTTTTCCTGAATTCAGGATTAAATACACCTTTTCACATCCAGACCATTATTTGCGGTCTGCTAATTACTTGAGGGTAGGCCGCACCTTAGCGAGTGCGTACCGCCCCTTGTAATATACACGGTCCTGACGAAAACCATAGAATTTTTCAATTGGTTGAAACATGTAGACCTAGTTTACTTTATTATTTTCACATCACATAGCACACTTGGCTATTTTTACAACTGTTTTTAATATCACACTTCTCTAGACACCAAAGCCCTCCTAGTTGGGCAAAGGTGCCACAATTGTTTTTATTAGGGTTCAGACGCTCAAGAATAAAGTCTTGAACGGAGTAGTACTGGCCCTTTTTAAATATACCCTCACACATGCATAGTTAGCACATATAAAAAACAATATCCCGCTCCACTGTAATCAGGTGTCGTAGCACACCCTGTAGGCATTCGGCCTATGGGGTGGGACCCCGATGATGAAGCATGTCACCAACCAGGTTGGTGAGTGAGGGGTCTTTTAAAAGGATTACTATTGTCCTTTGAACGGTGTTGGGGCACTAAGTGCTTCTGTTAATACACGTTTTTGGGAAAAGTGAATGCTGTTTTCCTCATTTTTCAAGGAGGCACTCCTTTTTTGTTATTATATATGGCGGGAATCGCCCAGCCCCCACAGAGCAGCATAATCTTTGAGTCGCACTGCCGCAGGGGTGTTTGCTGACACTCTGTAAAAACAAAAATTTAAAACACGGGTACATGTCTGCAAGGTCCGCTGGCCACCAGGGAAGGCTTGCCGGGACGCTGACGGCCCGCGGGCCGTTCTATGAGTACCCCTGATACAGAGGAACTTTCTTGGCATCCAGTTTCAAGTGCACCCTCAGTGTTGTAAGTAACCAGAGTAGACCTGCCAAGCAGGATTTGACACTTGATACTGTAGTGTCAGAGGATGCACACAGCCCCCACCCTGCATATTCTTTGAGTTTAAGAGAAATCATCCATGCCCTTCCAGGTAAGCCTTTTTTGTGCTCTTGAGAAGCCTTTCACACCTTTTTCACACCTATTCAAATAATAATCACTAGCTGGCAGGAGTCAGAGAGCAAACGCAAATTAGCTTACAGGAATTCCAGGCAGGAAAAAGATAACTTTGTAAAAGTTACTTTTGGTTAATATTTATCAAAAAAAGACTTGGCCATTGAATTGGATTTTCAATAACTATTCAAAATAGCTGTTTAATTATGTTTAAATCTATTCCTATTTGCTATTAGGATTTTAATCTGTACTCTAGTTTTCTACGTAGGACTGCTAGGCCCACACAATGAAAAATTGCTTTTGGGTGCTAGTCACTCTACGAACAAGTTAATATTAAGTTTCTGAATGTCCTATTTTTAAATACCCTGAACCCTTCCTTGTAAGGGCTACATAGCAGTGAATTAATAATATTTAAAATGTAGGTTTTGGCCTGTCAAAAGGGCTTATTTTGACAGGCTGAATGGACGTGTATAACCTGTCACAGTTAGACTACAATGGTACACCAGAAACCATGTTTAACACTGTCACTGTAATGGATGGTTCTGCGGTCCACTGGTGACATTTAATTTACAGGACCTGGGTACATGTCATAGCACATAATAGGGACTTACAGCTAAGTTGAATATACCAATGAGGAATATGCCAATTCAACCATGTTTAAAGGGGGAACATGCAATTTACCCTTGGTTAGCAGGGTTAAAGTTCTCAGAGGTCTAATGCCAGCAAAAATATAGGGTCCAGCAAAAGGCAAAAATATAGGGATACCATGTAGAAAAGATGGATGTTTTACAGTGTAGAAACAAAAATTAAATGTTAATGCTGACAATAAGGCTCAATCTGAAGATAAGTGCACATTTAGAAGCACAAACTATTCTCCTTACTTAAAACGCTAACAAAAACGCTTCGTGCAATTTTACCAGGGGGAATAATGCGTACGTTGGATGAAAAAAAATGGAAAAGGATGAAGCCAAATTTCCTCTAAAAAATCCTCAACTTGCCAATTGGAAACTTTAAGAAAGTGAGAAATTCCATCGCTCAAACAAATATGGATGATACACAGTCCAGCAGGCTAAATAATCTCTGTTGAAGAACATGGAAATGTAAAATTATGTATGGCAGTGATTGAGTATATTTGTAATGACGAAGAGGAAGATATTCTAGGGAACAAAAACATAGCAAAAGAAAAATAAGTGATTTACTCTCTATCAGTTATTTTTAAAAGGAAGGTTAAGGATCACAGACCCACTTTAGCTGGCCACGTTTTACAGTTAAGGCTCCTGTTTTCAGAACCCCTGTTCTTTGGGTTAGAACATGTGCAGTGCTGGGGAGGTCCTTGTGCTTCTTGCCACTGAGGACACCTAAAACACAGATACACTTCTCTGATCTTGTGTATGTGCGTGTGCCAAAATGCACTTTTGCAGTGATACTTGAGAGAGTCCTTGCTCTTTCGTGCATGTTTTAAAGCTCTGACGAGATTTCAAACGCATCCAAGATAGCGCCTGCAGCTCAGTGGACTCCCTTCTGCTAAGATCACGAGACGTGTATCGGGTGAGCTTGCTCATGGTCAATACTATGGCCTAGGTTCTGAAAGTGTATCAGGTCTGTACACAAATTCGCACGTGCTGACTGTTCTATCATTGGGCACTCATGTTTCCTTCAGAGGTCCTAGTTGGCTAAACCCAGTTCTATGAGAAGACAGCTCAGCAGAAATCATAAGCTGCATTGCAAAGCCAATGCATGAGATAAGGTGCAGTAATATGGATACAGAAGACTAATTCCGATCTTTCGTGCACAGCACCGTTAATATACTCTCTCTCTCCTGCAAAAGTGAAGAGTAGAGAGCGCTGTCGGTGCAGAAAATGTATAGCAGTGAACAGTGCCATAACGAAATTTGCCCCCTAACTCCTTTCAAAGTACTCAGAGTGCCCCCCTACCCGACCCACCACCTAGCATTTTTGCTGAAAGGGGGGCCCTGTAGCTATGGGGGTCGGGTCCCCAGCCCCGAGAGGTCTCCGGGGGCTTATGTTGGGCACGGGCAGTGAAGGATGTACATTGCTAAAAATTGACGAAGACTGGCCAAGAGGTAAAACGCAAAGTAGCACAAGGTGGCGCTACAACACCGTATTTCACCACTGCGAGAGGATATTGACAGCAAATACTGAACTGGTGGTCTGTGCAGTTCACGATGCTTTATTATATACAGAAGTGCCCAGGTTATAAGGATCCAGCAGTGGTGCAGCAACTATTTTTGGAGTGAGGGTGGAGCCATTAGTGTTACATCACTGAAGGCATAGGGATTGGGAAAAATCCAAGCATCGCACAAAGAACGAGTGAAGCAAATGAGCCGTTCCAATTCAACAGGAGAGTGATAAAGGTGCACTATATAGCCGTCGGAGTATTTTGGAGAACACTGTGGCAAATGCAATGCTAAAGCATGGTGTGGTAGTACACTGTCATTTACACAAAGCATACATGCAACCGTCCCGATTCAGGCAGGAGACTACCGATTCCAAGGCTAGTCTTCCACCTCCCGATTCGTGTATGCAAGGATTCCTCTGCAGGCTTCAGCCAACAGGAACTGGTCTTGTGTGACTCGGATTATGCACTGCCAGTAACCTATCTCCTGCAGGGCAGTGCACCACATCTTAGTCACGCCCTACCTGCCTGCCAGTGGCGGCTGGTGGATTTTCAAAGTGGTGAGGCGAAAAGTTCTGTACTATTCAAACGAAACAAAGCAGTGTCCTATTCAGCAAGCATCCTGTGTTGCCTTACTCTGTGGAACAATCTCGATTCCTCACTGGTTAATTTGGGGCCCTTTTGATTCTGGCGTGTGTCGATGTTTTCGTGCGGGCAGAACTGAAACAGTGTACAGCTAGCCTCGGTTTATTTTGACTAACCAAAGCTCCTCACATCCAGAGAAACCCAGCTGCACGTGAAATGCTGCTTTACTCGTTGCCTGATTAATCGTAACAAATGGATATGCCCTAATACTCTTTTTGTGAATCGTACATTTCTCCCTGCTTCTTCAGTGAGAAAACTCAAGGTCAAAGAGGACAGGGGAATGAATACATGGCGATGATTCTGCCAGACGCAGTCGCGTGCAGACAGTATCCCCAGGGTTTCGTATACATTTATGGGCAATAAATAGGAGACAGCAGGGTCACAAGCTTATATTTCAAAAGGACCAAAGTGCATGGCGCAACGACTCATTACCGCGTTGCACAAATAACAGCTTGTTTGCATTCTGCTGGACAGAGATATATAATTTAGTTCCAGGACCATTACAGATGCGAACCCCAGGCTATATAGTTTACAAAGTTCGACCATTTTCTGTTACATAACACTCATTTGATCGCGACATCTGCTTTAGTTTGAGTGCGTACCTCGAGGACATATACATGTTTTTGAAGACTGTCCCATCACTTCTAAGACACCAACCACAATAGATCAGTCACGGCTCGCTCACAGGGGGGTGGGGATAAATAAAATAAAAAACTTACCTTGTCTTCACTTGACCGGGTCCGCACCATCTCTGCTCTGGGGTCCCGTTGGCGCCTAGACTGATGGCTGCCAACTTGCCGATGACGAGAGACAGTAGTAGCCAATCCTGATGCTGCTCTCTTTAGAGGAGAGCTGCTCTCTAAAGAAAGTAGCATCAGGATTGGGCTGAGCATTAAAAAAACGTCGTTCGTTTTTTGAGCAATGGGGTACGTTGCATTAGGCAGGCAAACCCCTAATCGGTGGTTTTTTTTAAAACCACATAGTTATCTAGTTAAAGAAGCCCTGCCGGGCAAACACCACATGCGCAGTGAGTGCGCACTGTGCCGGCACAGAGTCAGTCCAGCGCCACCCAGTGTCAGACAGTGCATACTGTCCAAGTCCATGACACACACCACGGCCGCAGGGCAATAATTATCGGGCAATTTATTCGAGCGGCGCGTTAATTTATAAAACTTTTACTAACGCGCCGCTCGAATAAATTGCCTGATAATTATAGGTGGGGCAACGCCCAAACGCCCTAATGGTAAAACCGCCACTGCAGTGCCTGCCTTAGTGCTTTCTCCACGCTCCTGACAGGTAATTAAAAAAAAGTCTATTTGTATTTCTGTTATGCGATCCTGCAGCAGCACACTTGCACGTCCCATACAAGCCAATAGAACCAATGCAGGCGGCAATAGAAGTCACTTGGAAAAATGCATTCTCCTAATTCCTTTTTAAGATCTCCCACTTTCCTCTTTTAAAATGTTGGCATGTATGAGATAGTACATTTTCCATTGAGACAGTAACACAATTCACATTGATATAGTTTTACTAATAAAACTATAGAAGCCACAACCAACAATGTATAGAAAATGGGTTTCAGCAAATATCTACCACGTGTACATCACCAATTAAGTGTATTGATTTGTTTTGATCCTATTATAAAGGTTGTTTCCACCACTCTTCAGAATTATACAAAAATATGCCTCTCTTTTACTTTCCTAACTGATATATTTGGAAACATTTTTACAGTTAATTTACAGAAATTTAAATATTATTGTATGTGACAAAAAAGCTGGCATCCTACAGTTTCCTTCACACCCACAAGATCGTCCGATAGTTTGTCTTACAAAATACCCTAACTTTGCAGTTGGAGAAAGTAAAGTAAACACCAATCTACATATTAAAAGAATAAACAGCAATTTAAGAGAAGCCACATCCTGATATTTGACCTCTGTATATGAACGCATATCAAATGTAACAAGATAAAAACAATATTTAGGGCATCTTTATTGCTTATTCAACTTCTGAACTCCAGCACGTTTATGATGGGGGTGCTGCAGCCACCCTCACTCCTGCTTCCAGTGCCTATGGGATGTAGTGGAGGTGATATTTTTAGGTTTCACCTAAACAGCTCAAGCGCTCTTTCTGCATGATCTTTGTTTAGATAGCTTTCTGTTTCTTAGCTTCAACGTTGCTCTCATTTGCTTCACAACTGTTTGTCACAGCATGCAAGTGTTATGTCCTCTTCTTGTGTTAGGCCCTTTCCTAGACCATGAACCAAGTACTTGTGTCCATCCACTGCTCCCATTTTTGGAGCCAATTTTTATCTTTGTGTTCAAGCACTCCATATGAATGCTTGTGTTTTTTTAGTCTGTCTCACATATACCATCCAAGTAGCTTCTATTACTATTCCCTCCCTTCCCTCCCCCTTCCATGTTGCTTATGTTCCCTCACACCCACTGCACTCTACACCACTGCACTCTACTCTGCACCACTCTACTCTATGCCACTTCACTCTGTGCCATTGAACTCTACTATGAACCTCTCTACTCTATGCCACATCACTCTACTCAAATCTGCTTTACATCACTGCACTCAACCCCACTGCTCTCTATGCCACTATGCTCTTCTCTGCATGACTCTACTCTACACCACTGCACTCTGTGCCACTGCACTCTACTCTGCACCACTCTACTCCAAGCCACTGCACTCTATACCACTCTACTATGCACCATTCCACGCCACTGAACTTTATGCTCTGTACTTTATGCCACTGCACTCTATGAAACTCTACTCTCCAAACCTCTAGTTTATGCCACTGCACTCTACGACACTGTACCTTACGCCACACCAATCTACTCTAGGCCACTACACTCTACACCACTGCACTCTACTTCACTCTTTTCTACTCTGCACCACTCTAATCTATGCCACTCTGCAACATTCTATACTACTGTACTCTAAGCCACTGCACTCTGCACCACTACACTCTACTCTGCACCACTCTACTCTAAGCCAATGCACTCTACTCTGCACCTCTCTACTCTATGCCACAGCATTTTACACTACTGCACTCTGAGGTGCACTATATGCCACTGAACTCTATGCCACTGCTCTCTACTCTACTCGCCACCACTCTACTCTACACCACAGCACTCTATACCACTGCACTCTTCTCTGGACCACTCTACTCTACAACACTCTACTTTATGACACCGAACTCTATGCCACATTGCTGTTCTCTGCACGACTCAACTCTGCACCATTGCACCCTACTCTGCATCACTCTATTATAGGCCACTGCACCCTACACTACTCTACTTTGCATCACTCCATGCCACTACATTTTATACCACTGCACTTTATACCACTACACTCTCTGACACTCTACTGTGCATCACTCTACTCTATGCCATAGCACTTTGTGCCACACCACTCTACTCTAGGCCACTGAAATGTATGCCCCTGTACTCTACACCATTCTATTTTGCTCTTCACCACTTTAATCCATGCAACTCTACTCTGCTGCATTCTTCACCACTTCACTCAAATCTACTTCACCTCACACCACTTCATTCTACTCTACTCTAAGCCACTGCACTCTACACCATTGCACTCTATTCCACTGCACACTACTCGGCACTGCACTACTCCACGCCACTGCAGTCTACTTTACACCTCTCTACTTTACACTACTGCACTCTACACCACTCTGCTTTTCTCTGCATGACTCTACACCACTGTACTTTATGCTACTGCACTCTAATCTGCACCCCTCTTTTCTAGGCCAGTGCACTCTCCACCTTTCTACTCTGCACCACTCCACACCACTGTGCTTTATGCCACTACACGTTATGCCACTGCACTCTGACACTCTACATCACTCTTCTATATGCCACTGCACTACTGCACTTTACACCCCACCTCTCTACTCTAGGCCACTACAATCTTTTCCACTCTACTCCACTATATTCTATGCCACTACACTCTGCAGCACTCTACTCTGTGCCACTGCACTCTATACCACAGCACTCTACTCTACGCCTTTTACTCTATGCTTCTGCACACTCTCTGCACCACTCTACTCAATGAAACTTGCTCTCTAATCTACACCACTCTGCTTTAGGTTACTGCACTCTATGCCACTCCACTGTACACCAGTCCACTCTATAACACTTCTCTCCATGCCACTCTGTTCTTGTCAGCACCACTCTACTCTATGCCACTGCACTCTACTTTGCAACACTCTACTCTAGATCACTGCACTCTACTCCACTCTATTCAACACCACTCTACTCTATGCCACTGCACTCTACACCACTGACACTGCACTCTATGCCTTTGCACTCTATGGCACTGCATTCTACTCTACACCATTGCAGTCTACACCACTACACTATGTGCTACTGCACTCTACTTTGTACCACTCTACTCTACGACACTGCACTCTACTCTACAACACTCTATGCCACTGCACTCCACACTACTGAACTCTAAGCCACTTTGCTCTTTTCTGCATGACTCTACTCTACGTAATTGCACTCTATGCCGCATGTACTCTGCTCTGCATCACTCTACTCTAGGCCACTGCCGTAGCTTCCAGCATCTGTAGTAAGCGTATGAGGACCGCCGATTGCTACTGCGACCACAGCGTCATTCAAGCTGTGGCACAGGCTAAACTCAAGCATGCCAGCAAAGGCAAACTAGTAAGCCTTCTCCGATTGATGCTTTCACTTATGGCTTCTACTCAATAGCCTAGATCCTTCCACACAGTTAGTGATACGGATTTAAACGAGTAAGCCTGAATAATAAACAAGTATTTCCTTTTGAATTCTGCAACTCAACTGCGTCAGTTGCTTCTATAAAATGTCCCTGATTGTTGTGTCTAGGCCGGGGTCTCGATCTTGTGAAACATCTTGTCCTGATGATGGTATCATAGATTCATCTCAGCAGAGACCCAAATGTCAACACCTTAACCAATTTTCCTTTAGTTGTTGTTAAGATTAAATTCAGGAGGCTTTGTTCCTATGTGTAGGACAGTCACTACCTTGTTAATGTATGGGAAATGTGCCTCTGAGTACTGATGACTAGTGAAATGTCAGAGTTAAATAGTTATTGTTTGTGTCATGAATACCTTTGAAGAACCCCCCTCCCGCCCCATTTTTTAGGTTTTTGGAAACTCTTGTATCATTTTTATTTTTCAAATACAATATGATTGATCCAAGTAAAGACAACAGGTTGTTTTTGCTCTATTCTTTATCCTTGAATGTAATTGACTATTGTGGTTTTCATTTATTGTGGATGTGAGTAAGACACATTAAAGGTACTTATTTAGTTTATTTAAATGTACTTTCAAATAGATCTCTTGTTGGCATCATTAACTGAGACTTTACTCTACATCATTGCACTCTATGCCACTGTACTCTACTCTTCATCACTCTACTCTAAGCCACTCCACTTTACTCTTTGCATCCCTCCATGTCACTGCAGTTTATGCCACTACACTCTATGACACTGCTGTGCATCATTCTACTCTATGCCACTGCACTTGACACCACTGCACTTTATGCCACAACACTCTATTTTAGGCCACAACACTCTATGCCACTGCACTGTGCGTCACTCTACTCTACTTTGCACTACTCTGATCTATGCCACTGGTCTTTACGCCACTCTACTCTGCACTCACAGCACTCAAAGCTACTGCACTCTACACCACTTCACTCTACACCATGGGTACTCACAAACTTTCTCTCGGGGGCCAAATTTACAGTGTGGTTTGTGGCCGAGGGCCGCACCGGTGGCGGCAGGGGGAGGGAGGAGGTGGCTAAAGCAAAAAAGAATTGTGACCATGAGGTTGAACACAGGTCCCTGCAGCAGACACCTTTGTCCACTGAGCCACCAGACCCCGCATACACGCATATGTCTATCTGTCTGTCTGTCTCTATATCTATCTCTCTCTATATCTGTCTCTCTATATCTGTCTCTCTCTGTCTCCGTCCCTATGTCTCCGTCCCTCTGTCTCTGTCCCTCTGTTTCCCTCCCTCTGTCTCTCTCCCTGTCTCCCTCTCTCGGTATCCCTCCCCCTGTCTCCCTCCCTCCGTCTGTCTCCCTCCCTCTGTCTGTGTCCCTCTGTCGCTCTCTCTCTGTCTCCCTCTATCTGTCTCCCTCTCTCTGTCTCCCTCCCTCTGTCTCCGTCCCTCTGTTTCCGTCCCTCTGTCTCTGTCCCTCTGTCTCTGTCCCTCTGTTTCCCTCCCTCTGTCTCTCTCACGCAGCTGCACCCGAGTACTTCACAGGTTTTTAAAAGACCATTTACATGTTAATAAAGCTTTGTTGTATTTGACCTCTTAGCGCCCAGGCATCTCCACTCTGACAATCACTGGAATCACTGGAATCCCCCAGCCCCCACAGAGCAGAGTCTCTCAGAGTACAGGCTGCTGCAACCGGCAGTGTTTGCTAACACTATTTAAAAAAAAAAATGTTAAACACAGGTAGGATGTCTGCAAGGTCTGCAGGCCGCCAAGGAAGGCTTGCCGGGCCGCTGGTGGCCCGCAGGCCGTAATATGAGTACCTGTGCTCTACACTATGCCTTTGCACTGTATGCCACTGCAGTCTACTCTATGTAACTGCACTCTATGACACTGAACCCTATACCACTGCACTCCACACCATTCTAAGCTGCACCACTCCATGACATTGGACTTTATGCCACTGCACTCTATGACACTCTACTCTACGTGTTAGCGCCAATTCAGGAAAGACCTCGTAATCTGGTTCTTCGACTGAATTACAGTGCCAAGACAGATCAGCGGTACAAAAGGGGGTGGTGATGGACGGAGCATCTGAATCAATCAAACACTCACACCTATTCAAAAGATCAGGGTTTAATCCATCACCGTTCTTTAGCCCACTCTGCCACCCCAGTTCACACCCCAGTTCAGACATGGCTATATGCAAATCAGTCTGACCCTGTGCCTCATGGGAACAGTCCAGCCCGAACTGCCAAGCCATGTCGTCCCTGGACCGGAAAAAAGCTTCCGAGGACCGGTTTCTGGCATTCCAGCCGTCTTCAGCCCAGCTTGCTTGAATCCAGTGGCAAAGTGAGCAAGGGACTCACGTCTGAGCATACCCTGCCACACTTATGGCGGCCAAAAGCGGTACAAAAGGGGGTGGTGATGGACGGAGCATCCAGCTGTACTCAGCTTAGGGTCAATATCAGGGGTCAATGCCTCCTTCCCTGGTAAGGAAGGGTAAAGGCATACGACTCGAGTTTCTTACGTTTATCTTGCGTACCAAACCCGTGGATAGTTGTGTTGTTTATTCATATGTTTTTGGGGGAATGTATCCATGCTAGGTCTATAAACTTTTCCCTGAGGCCTTCTTCACCTAGTAGTTTTTCTTGATTATCAAAAGGAAACAGTGTAGAAAGCACAAAGCTACGGGTCGAATAAGCTGAGGGTGCGACCACGTGCCGAGACCCATGGAGGCACAGATGCTTTGAAAGACTAGCGATCCTCTGATAACCAAGACAAGGGCTCCACAGGACACTGGCTCCACTAGCGGAGGAGAGAAAGAGGGTGAAGCCCTCTGGTGGTAGCCATGGCCCGCTGAAGCATTGAAGCTATTCCACAAAATAGTGGCAGCCCCAGAAACACTTCTATGGGGCTGTGAGGACTTGCACCAGCAGGGACAATTAAACGGAGAAAAGAATGCAGCCGACTGGCAGATCCTCTTGGTGGACAGAAGCTGCAACGTATTAAGTGCACAATAGCAAACAGTCAGGAAAATCAATAATTGGCAATAATTAATTAACATTAGTACATATTAAGACATAGTGAGAAAGGTAGTTGATGTGACTTGGCAACTATGTACATGACCATATTGGCAATGGCTGTTAGATTGTAGCTTAACCCTTTATGCATTTTGGGTATTGTAGTCATTGACTGTTTATACCCATTTCTCTATGGTCTTTACATGACTGCTGCTTAAATAAAGCAAAGACAGGAATGCATAATCTGAAGCCCATGGTACTGACTTAGATGCTTCGTGTCCACCGTGAAAAATGTCACATTGGTTTATCGCTTCAGTGCGGGTCTATTAAGGAAATTAAGGGCTTAAACAAAATGTGTGTGTTGGATGATTTATTCTTATTTTAGAATGTTGTTTCAAGAGTCTTTTAATACTTAGGGCATCTGTAGCTTCTAGCATTGTCAGGGTATCAAAATGAGTTTCTGCCTAGGGTGCTCTGACCATGCTTGATCCTGCGGTTTCTCCTTGCACGATTGTAGATCTTCATAAGCGAACTACAAATTAATGTCTTTCCTTCCAGGGAAGAGAGTAGAAGTCTTATTTTCTTTGTGCGTTTGTCCTCACACGTATCTCTGCATATTTGTTCACCTTTGCAGTTATTCTGAGTACTTTCACTATCCTGTGGATCTCCACACTTCTCAGCACAAGCATTTGAATATACATTTTTATAGTTATTGCCTCAAAGAATTTTCAATTCTATTAAGGATATGGAGGCGAGGATTATACAAACTCATACTTTACAGCAAAAAACACCACTGCTAATAAAAACAACCATTTTACAATAAAAAAATCATTTCCCATGAACATCTTCTATGACATCATAATACCATACGCCTATCTGGCCCAATAAGATGTGTTTCCCCCCATAGCCCTTCCTCTTTCTTTGCAAGAGTCCAACGTTAACCATTGAGAACTACAGTGATTCTCCTCCTCTGAAGACCTCATTTGGGATCCGGTGATGGAACGTCGATCGTCATCTGCAAAGAATCCAGATTGAATTGATCTTAAACTTTAACCAGAATTTTGTGTTGCAGCACAATGTTCAGCAATGTTTTCTATCAGAGTCTGGGGTGAAAGAACATCATGTATGTAAGCCACAACATATCATACACATAAAACCTTGGGGGGTGACCATGTAACAATTCAACATAGACTTGCCGATTAAGTGGCATATGACAGAATATTATGTTTAAATACATACAGAATATACATGGGTGGGATAATCACCCCTGTGTCCTTAAAATAATTGGAATTTCTTTGATGCAATAGCTATAAAATGTTCTATTCTATATCAGGACCGTAGGCTTCGAATTATGCTTGTTTAAAGCAGACTCACAAGAATCAGTGCAACATCCACAATCAGTTTATAATATAACATTTTAAACATAGACTCAGCAACCATTCGGCCACCACCATGATATGGTCCAAACGGGAACCCAGATTAAAAGCGTTAAAGGACATAGCCCCCCTAACTGAACGTGCAACAAAATGAGAAGCATCAATTCCTGCTTCAGAAAGTAACCACCTAACCCATCTTGCCATGATGGCAGACTTTACCAGACCAAAAGGTTTCTGAAGAACAATAAGACCTTAACCACAACGAGAATTGTGCAATTCCCTGGTACAATCTTCATACGTTTTTAAACATCGCACAAAACAAAGCGTTTGATTATCTGGAACAGCATGATAACTTATACATCTACAATGGGTTTTGGTACGGTTAGAAATTCGGAAAAGAACTCCTGAAGGAGAAAATACTCTACCCATTAGATCCAGGGTCCTGACATCAGAAACCCACTGACAAGATATGAGGCATAATAATAATGTACGTTTTGCCGACAGTTGCTTCCTGGACCAATCCTCATTAGCTGGATAGGCCTTCAAAAACCTAAGACCAATGTCAACTTCCCATAAAGTTAAGTACTTTGCATCAAGTGAATACCTCGTAACAGCTTACAGGTCAAAGGATACCAACCCACTGAACGGCCTTCAACAGGATGATGACCAGCGGAATTAGCTGAGCAATAGTAGTTAATTGATCTATCTTTGAGACCCTCATCTGCTAATTGGGATAAGAAATTAATGATTAAAGGCAAATCCAGACCCCGTTCATCGCACCAGCAAACGCATCTCTTCCAGGCTGAAGCAAATCATTTGTGGGTTCCAGGAGTGAATGATTGTTTGAGATAGAAAGAAGAGACAGCATTTGTCAGCATCCTCCGAAACCCTCCAAGTGACTAATACCAGTTGATTGGATTAGACAAGAGGATGATGAGAGCTTGTGGGATCCATGAGAAGGTCCTCAAAGCTGGGAATCTGAATGGGAGCTTTACAGGACAACTCCAATAATAAAGGGAATCATGGCTGATGTCTCCACAGAGAGGAAATGAGAATCAATGCCCCCCTCTGTCCTCTCATTGCGATATTACACTGAGAATCATGGTGAGAGGGAGAAACAAGTAGTGGAGATTTCCTGGCCAGGGCTGCAGAAATGCATCCGAGCTCACTGCTAGAGGATCTAGTCTTCAGTTGAAGAAGGTTGGAAGTTGAGAAGTCAGGTGAAACACAAAGAGGTGCACTGAACAGGGGCTCCAGATCCGGCTGAGTTGGTGAAAAATGTGTTGATGTACTTGTCAATCTCTCGAGTCCCTTAGGAAGCGAGAATTCCAGTCCACTATTACATTTGTTCACCCTGGAATATATTCCACAATGACGGCGATCTTGTTCAGGATACAAAAATTCCAGAAATGTATGGCAATTTCTGCCAGTGGGTGGCATCTGGTTCCCCACAATCTGTTGCTATGCCTTACCACAGAGACATTGTCCATCCGCAGGCACATACAGCATTATGTCTTGCACAGGGACAGAGTCTGAATCGCAAACCAGTTGGCTAACAGCTCTAGGCAGTTGATGTGAAGCTTGAATTTGTCTGGAGACGACCAGCCCCCTGTGGAGATCAGACCAACACCCCCCCCAGCCCCAAAACCTGGTGTCAGACTCCATTACCACATCCAGTGTACTACCAAATGGTCCTGTCATTCCATGCTTCCCTGTGATGCAACCAGAAGGATATTTCCCATCTGACTTTCTCTGACAGACAAACCAGCTTCGAGTAGGAAAGGACCTTCTAAAGTGACAAATATTTATCCTTTGAAGGGCACAATAATGAGAGACCCCAGAAAATAGCCTGAATATTGGACACTCGAAGCCCCACAATCTTGGCCGGGGATCTCAAAAACACAGTCGAAGATGAGAGGGTTCACATTAATTCCCTCTTTATTGATGAAATCTTTAGGGCAGGAAGTCGAAGTAAAACCTGGACAGAGTCTATCTGTCTTCCCAAGACGTTCATCTGCTGAGATAGGAACAGGCAGGATTTGGGAATATTTATGAAGAAACCTCAGACCCTAATGCAATTGATTTGTCCATTGAAGGTGCTAAAGCACCACCTCGCGCTTCGTTTCCATTTTTTGAGGTCGTCTAGATAAATGATCATACGGGTGCCTCTTAGTCTGAGGGATTCCACCATGGGTTGCATCCATTTGGTTAAACACCAAGGGGAGGAGGAAATGCCGAATTGGATGTCTACAAGTTCGTACCATTTGTGATCCCAGAAAAACTGAAGAAAACACTGGTGTGGAGAAAAGATAGGAACTGTGAAACAGGCATCCTTCAGACAGAGTCTAACAAACCAATTGTTCTCTTGCAACAGATGCCTTAGCAATTGAGTGCCTTCCATCTTGAAGAAGTGGTAAACCACTCAAGAATTGAATTGTTTTAGGTTGAGAACTAGTCCGGAGCGTCCTCCCTTCTATTGCACCAGAAGAATTGTGCTGCCCGACCCCCTGGGATGGGGAGTCATATGCGCTATGGGTCCTTTGTGCAACACTCCAAAATCACCCTGTTGTAAAAACGTTTTCTTGTTGGGAAAAATACAGAGGAGGGGGCTTGTCTGTTTGGAACTGGATCCTGTACAAATCTATTTTGAACCTCTGCACCGAATCCAGAACCCAAAGCCTGTTTGGTAGACTTTGTCAATTGGATAGGAAGTGTCTTATTCTGCCCCTTAGAATCACTCCTGAATGAGGAATAATAGATACCTGAATAAAATTAGTCTCCTGAGTCTGATGATCCTCCACGACATCCAGCCCTGTTGAAACGTCTGCGTTCCTATCTTTGCCTTGTGGGTTAGAAAGTTTCCTGACTGTAGTTGTTGTTGTAGACACCTCTGCCTCTCGGGTTGAAAACCTTGGAATGAGGTCTAGGCAAATTCCCAGCCTACCGCTTGACCTCTGTAGCCCTGGCAAAAAGTGGAGTGTGAAACCTTTTTGAGTGACGTTTGAGCTTTGTCTATGGTGGAGTAGGTGGCAACAAACTTTCCCAGCTCCTTCACAAATCTGTCACCGAAACATGACCATAAGCCAATGGTCCGGCATCAGTGGTAGCCAGCTCTGTCAGTTTGGGATCTAAATGCATAAACAGAGATCAGCGCCTTTTGGAGGAAATTGCACAATTTGCATTCCCTATGAGACAAATAACTTGTTGTGCCCATTCCATCAGGACATCTATATCGACTGGGGAATTGGATTTGTTTGAGTGGACCACAGAGAACCAGAAATGTCTAACAATTTATCTTGACACCTCCTCCATGCTCGGTCAATGCCTTCTTTGAATACTGGGAATATTTATGCATGAAGACAGCCAAGCTCTGATCAATCTCTGGCATCTCAGCCACTTTGCCAGTGAAAGAAGGTTTTGGGCATTCAGTTTGCAGCTTTTTCCTGACCGCTTTTTAGTAAGCTAGACTGGATATAATCAGCCACTTCTGAGGAAATGTTCCATTCAGAAGGTTTGGGGTGAAATATTTTATCTGTATGATTGGGACTGAGGTTCCATATAATGTGTTTTACATTTGCGCTTTTTGGTGGATTAGAAAGCCTCATCCTGGGAAACATCAGATTTGGAAAAAATAGAGGAAACCTTATGTGGTTCCGTTTCTGAGGGGATTTTAGCAGAGGAAGTGCCAGGGTGGTCATTGGCCCCATAACCGTGGAATAAAAGTGTGTTGTTGGTCAATCTATGTAGTGCCTTCTTAAGTGGCCTTACAGATTCAGGATTCAGGAATACTGGAGTTCAATAAAACAGGAGGGACACCAGAGCCGTCTTGGCACATTTAATGGAGCGCATTGTACTTTAAGGGATGCTGGAACAGGTGCAGAGCCATGGCCAAAGCCATATTAACTGACTCCTGAATGGAGTTATCAATGGCTTTATTTTATTTTTTATTTATTTAATTTGTATAGCGCGTTATAACCACCGGGGTCTCTAAGCGCTGATTGTCCAAATTACCTAGTGGGGCTCAGCATATTACTTGATCTTAGCGGTGCACCTAGTGGCTGCTCCATGCTTGCTTAAACAAAACAGTTTTTAGCTTTTTTCTGAAGGTTAACAAATTGCGTTCCTTCCTTAGTTCTGGGGTCAGTTTGTTCCACAGAGCTGGGAGTGCTTTAGAAAAAGCACGTCCCCCCACCGTGGCCAATTTAAACCGGGATTGGGATAGGAGAGTAGCATCTGATGAACGTAAAGTCCTACTCAGCGTATAGAGGGATATTCGGGACTTCAGATATTTTGGTGCATTCCCGTACAGCGCCTTATGCACTATACACAGTCCTTTGAATGCTACTCTCTGCCGAATTGGGAGCCAATGAAGCTCCTGCATCAGAGGGGACGAGTGGGTCATCCTGGGTTTCTTGTAAATCAGCTTGGCTGCGTCGTTCATAACCCCCTGTAGCTTATCCAGCAGCCGCTGGGGTAGCCCTATGTACAGAGAGTTTCCATAATCCAGCCTGGCCAAGATTATAGCTGAAACCACATGTTTCAGGGTGGAAAATGATAGCAGTGCCGATATTTTTCTTAATTGCCGCATTAAGCCAATACAGGTACCCACTACAGTCGTGACCTGTTTTTCCATGGAAAGTTTTCCATCCATGTACAGACCCAGACTTTTAACTGCAACCGCTGGTTTCGGTGGTACACCCAGCTCTACAGGCCAGAATTTCTCGTTCCAGGGGTTGCCCGTGATGGAAATGGGCAACACTTCCGTCTTGTCCGGGTTAATTTTTAGGGAGTTTTTAGACATCCAATTAACCGTGGCTTTAAGTATGTCCTGTAGCCTGGTAGACGCTCCTGGACCTTCATCCAACCGGATGATAATCTGGGTGTCATCAGCGTAGTTATATACTAGGCAGTCCATCCTGTTCAGGAGTGCAATCAATGGCTGCAAATAGATGTTAAAGAGTAGGGGTGACAAAGCAGAGCCCTGTGGGACCCCGCAAGTAATAGGCGCGGAGGTGGAAAGCAGGTCCCCCAGCTGTACTCTTTGTGTCCTACCCTGCAGAAATGATGCAAGCCATGCCAGAGCTGTACCCCTGATACCAAAAGACCTCAACCGCGACAAGAGTTGTTCATGACACACGGTATCAAAGGCCGCGGAGAGATCTAGTAGTACCAGGGCGCTAGGTGTTTTTGTATCCGCCCGGCTCCTCAATTCATCCAGAATTGATAGCATGACTAGTTCCGTGCTATGGTTAGCACGGAACCCTGCCTGATTGGCCTCCAGCAGGTTGTTACTCTCTAGATGTTTTGAGAGCGATACCAACACATGCTGCTCAATTACCTTAGCCAGAAAAGGCAACTGGGAGATGGGACGAAAGTTCTTTAGACACTTTGTGTCCGAACCAGGTTTTTTTAATAAAGGGATCAGTCGAGCCTCTTTAAATGCTAGAGGGACCTGTCCTGTGTAGAGAGAAGTATTCAGTAGGTGCAAAACTTCTTCCTCGATGCCCGGTAGTGCTAGCTTGAATACTTCAGGCGGGCATGGATCCACCAATGAACCGGATTTAACTCGGTCCGTAATCCTGGCCAGTTCCTGCTTTACAATTGAAGGGAACTCGGCTAAAGGAGTGAGAACCGGCGGAACAGTGTGGTCGGGTGGGCTAGGACAATCGAGGGGTATAGTTGCAGCGATTTCTCCCAGAATATCGGATATCTTCTACAAGTTGTTCCTTTAGCCGGCAGATTAATGCCAGCCCGGTCACCTCCAGCTCCTATTCTGAACACTTGGCACAGGTTGTAAATAAAGAAACGCGCACATTTTAAAATTTTGCTGCCTAATCCACAAAGCTGTGTATCTTGTACTTGAAACAAAAATTGTCGATTTTTACACAAGCCCGAGCACATATATGGTGTTTATCCTGTCTACAATAAAGACTAGTACATTGCACACAACAGTTTAACAAGCTTAATTGTATATTTAATTTTTCTTTCTTCGGTTGATTCAGCCAACACGTGTTTCGTAATCCGAGATTAACCCACGGCTTCATCAGGACTGGAAAGACATTTATAAAACAGATCATAGTATCTTGCATCAGTTTACATTGGTAAATAAGTGGTAACCACATTTCATATCATATCAATGTACACCGGTAGGATGGAACTGTGGTGTAAAAGTGGAGATCCAAATCCTTTTCCATGTCACTATATGTCTAAAATTCAGATATTGATGAACATATAAAGTATTTGGAGAATGTGTACCATAACATGTGCTTATGTTCTAGTCGGGTACAGCTAGAGTCTTGGAAGATTTCATAGATTTCCTAAATGACAACACCTATAACGTACATTTTACACATCAGTCAAGTGACGAGGGTATCGACTACCTAGACAACACTTTGTATGTGGCGGAGCAACATATTTGGTCTGAGCTTTTTTGAAAAAAAAAAGCATCTAATTCAGTATTGCATGCGTCGAGTGCCCATTCACAAACACAGATTACAGCAATCCCATTTGGGGAAATGATTAGGGTGCAGCGTAAATGTAGCTTAGACTCTGACTTCGAGATAGAATTGAAGAACCTAGAAAAAAGGTTTACCAATAGGGGCTATTCCGGACAGATTCTAGCAAAAGCACAAAATAGGATTAGCAAAGTAAAATGTACTGATCTCCTACAGAACAGACAAAATTCAGAGAAGACCAGCATTAGGGATAGAAAACAGAAGCCTGCCATAGTGGCTCCTTTCAGTGCAGCTAGCTCTGATCTTCATAAGATTTTGCCAAACATTGGCATATTCTGAAGATGGATGAAAGATTGCGTAAGGCCATCACAGAAAAGCCAAATATCATACACAGTCGGGGGAAAACACTCAGACAAACCTTATGTCATACCTATCTGAGACCCAACCCAGTTAATACTTGGCTACCAGCGTTGCCGTCTGACTTCTACAAATGAGGGCAATGTAATATGTGTTGCTTAGTGAAAGACAAAATGACTGAGTTTCAATTCAAAACACAATTTTTTTCAAAATCAATGACTATCAATTGCAATTTGAAATGTGTGGTATACTGCATTGTGTGCTGTTGCTGCTGAAAGAATGGACCAAAGAGCATGCGCGGGCGATTAAAAATAGAAACACTGAATACTCCTTGGCAATACACTATAACAGCACGCACACAATTGAGGGACAAATGAAAATTAGTTTCCTTGACATTGAAACACTGTAGACCTCCAACAGGGGTGGGGACAGAAAACTACACCTTAGACAACTTGGGAGCAGGTGGCTCATTAGACTCAGGGTAGTGGACATGGGTCTGAATTTAGACAGGGAACTTCACACTTTCTTGCAGCAATAAGTCTGATTGGAGTTCAGTAGCTATCTGCATTTGAACTAAATGGTTGCTACGGCTCTTTTTTTTAATGCCTAAGGACATACTAACATCTCCAAAGGGGTAACAAGGACCCTATTGGGTAAAAAAGGGCCCACTGTAAGTCTTGAAAGATGTATTCTTATATGGTTCTACTGTCCTACTTGTGTGGGTTTTGGATATATATGCCAATGTTTGACAAGTGTTCTGTGTTTAATGTGATCCTCATCACTTAACAATGTTAAATGCTTTGAGAAATGTATATACGCAATTTATATATTATAGGGGACCTTCCGTTTCATGTATGACAAATGATCTGTGTTGTCTATGACCCCATCACCTAACAATGTTAAATGTCTTGAGAAATGTATATAGTTGATTTATTTCTAAACTATATGGGGACCTTTCGCTGGGCGGATTGTAATATGTGTCTTACCAAATTATATTCTGCAGGTACTATTGGACGATGATTGACCCGGGGACCTTGTATCAGGATTTTGTGTTGTAGTGTAGCCATGCTTAAATCTAGTGCTCCACTTTGGACATTAGAAAACAGTGTATCATTCATTGGGCGATGTAAACACTAAGTCAGGCATGTCTATTTTTACTACAAAGTGCACAAAACCGTATAAACTTATTTGTTGGGCCAGAGAATATGGGTGGATTTTCTGTCACCTCACGCTACATAGCAAATATGTGCAAAAGTTTTATGCCAACTTGCCTCGTTTACAATCTTTTGAGAGTAGAATATACTTCCTTTCATTCACTGGGTGTCTGTAGACTATAGTAACTTTCTTTCTACCCTAATATGTGTTTTTAGAGCAGGGATTTGGATACTTATTATCAATGGTTTTAACAACACTTTTCACAGTGTGCATATCACAATGATGTGCTCTATCCATTCTTGATGAATCATGTTTTGTACATCATTCAAACATGATACTCGGTTGGAGGTGACGCTCCGGCTCTGCTGCCTTATGTGTCATTCTTAAAGGTTCTAATTTGAACTCTGTTCAAGCTGTCTTACCGTATTCTATCATTCTAAGATGGCGCACATGTCAAGGGACGCAAGTTTCTCGCACCTTGTCTATGTCTATAGCCATGCCTATCAAATTTAAAATGCATGTCTCTTGGTGGTGTCTCGGTGCATCGAATCAGGACGCGAGCCGAGTCAACACCGTTAAAGGTAATTTGATAGATGAAGTTTGTTACCGTGCTTGTGACACTATGCAGCCTATTAAGGCCAGATGACCTGCATTTTTCATGTGTGTCTGCTATTAGTTTGCAGGCTTATCAAGGCTTGTCTTGTGGAATTGAGGTAGAGGGAGCGGATACATACCGGCTCCTATCGCTACAGGTAACATTTGTTTACATTAATAAATCTTGTGTTTTCTTCTTTTTTATGCACAGGTTCATTGCCCCTTTTTTTAGCATGTGTAGACCGATGGGGAAATACTGTCACCCTCACAGGAGCAAATGAATGAAACTCACCAGACATAGCAGGTTTGCTCAGAAACAGAGTGAAATGTATTTATTGGTACCAAATGCATGCATCATTGCTAATTAGCAAGGAAGAAGTAAGGTCTCCTGCCTTAGGGGCTCTCACACTGCTTCTTCTCAGAGTGGCTGGTTTCTGGGTGCTATATATGTTTAGTAATGCCATGTCAGCGGAACTAGAATAAGGCAACAAGCCAAATATGGCTAACATGAATGTGAAAGATCTGCAAGATGCCAAATATAAACAGGTGGATATGGGCAAAACAGAAAGGCTGACTCTGCACTGTGTAAGCGCCTTGCACAACCAGATTAAGAAATATCATGTATTCAGGACAAGCAAGGTGACCTCTAAGGAGGTACAGAATAGCTGTTGAAGCTTGTCCAGTCAAGGTCAGATAGGAAGCCCTTTGGAGCTCCAGGCCTCATGTTAGTATGATATATCTAACCATGATATCTTTTGAAGTGCATACACATGAATGTATATGGATATTCATATATATTTTGCAACATAGACTCCTCCTCTTATGATGCATAACCATGCTTGGATGTTGCTGTACTTAATCGGTGTTTTGATTTCTTTGTAGGGAAACTAGATTTTAACCCCATTCAGGACGGTTTGCACCCATAGGGAGCATAGCGGTGATAACATACTGAGGGAATAGGTTATTGCTATATAATTTGTATATAATGGCTACAGTAGCTGTTTTTCGCTAAATCTATTTACTTTGTAATTGACAGCTGCACTTTTTGTTGTTATTATATGTGTGCATCTGTTTAACCTAAGTAGTTCTGTAGAATTATCCATCACCCAAATGGACTAGTGCTGCGCATTTTTTAGGATTTCTTCGTTTTAATTATGCACTTTTCGGGTTTGAGACCCTTGTTTATAAGTTATTATTCACGGTCAGTCCATAGCTGGGTTAACTTTGGGATTTGACATGTTCGTCATACAATAAGTCCCTAACATTCTTATTAGACTGAGTGGTTACAGTAGGTTCTTTGACCAATGGGACAATTAGAGATTGATATTGGAGCATTCGGGTTGTCATCCCACATTACTGCTGACTTTCTTGCACAGATGACATGTTATATGTATACCATGTTTTATATCTGCATATTTACTAGGTTTTAAACCGCCAATGCGGTTAGGATCTTTTTCAAACACATTAACTTTGGAGTTACGACTCGCTCTGGAATTCCTGTTAGGTTAGCTGTAGTTTGTTACTGCACATTGCCAGCATAGCATGTTATGGAGATTGGCATTCTTAATCTTTATGTTGATCAAGGTCTTGGTGGTGGATCTTTTGGTGTCACACATTTTTTATGGGCATGTCACACTATAATAGGGCAACTATGTACAACTCTGCATTTATGCGCTCATTCTTTTCTATAATTAAAATCTCTAGTGGGGAACTATTAACACTGGGATTGTAGCACTTCCTTTTCTGGAAAATACAGCATCCGGGTATATACAACAGTGTTTTCCAGACTCGTGGTGCAAGATATTCTCCATCTTTTCTTGTCTTTATCACAGCGCTAGATTGGGTTGTTTTGGTAGCAAATGAGCACAAGTCCAATATGTTGGGCTTTTGTGCCAATTAAAGTTTTTAACTTTTGTCATTGGTATTTTCATATCACAAACTGTTTTAATGTATATTTAAATTGTTTGCAGCCTTGAAAAAGTCCTTTCGGATGAAACACGTTTCAAGGCTGCCTGTTTCTTATGTAAGGGGATTTTGACATGAAATTAATGATATACAGAAGGAAACAAAGATCGACTTATGGACTTCCTCTTTCTTACCATGATGGTTAATGCCTACTTTACAGATTTGGACTGATTTTCAATGTGCCTCAGCATTTGTGCAGATACCATATCATTGCTGGTGCAGAGTTGTGGTTGTAGTTACTAAAACCATTGTTAGTTCGAACACAAATGCTCATATCCATATCGTAATTGGTGTTACCATGTCATCATATCGAGTATGGGGTGCAGGTGCTCATATCAATTATTTTATGGTGCCAGTAAGCCCAGTTTAGAGGGCAAAGAAGTGAGAAGAGGCATACCTTTGTAGAAGAAGAGCGGTCAGTAAGCCTACAAAAATTTGTATAGGTATTACAGTTGCCATTGTAAGAACCTCTTCTATTGTATGCAGACAGTGTTGCATTTAATACGAGTATGTCCTACCGCTAAGCCGGTCATAATTCCGTCCTGGCCAGGAAGGCAGGGAAATATCAGGAAGTGTCAAATCTAAAGTCATTATATCCTCAGGCGAGATCTGAAGTATAAAGAATATGTGTGCTTGCTGTAATTAATAGTCATGATTAGCATGCAGTAATTAGCCAGCATGTGTAGAATGTATTTTTTTTAATTAATGTACAGAAATGTGCATCATAAATTATGAGTTCCAATATTTCGCAGGGTTTTGAGCTTGCACACTCCATTATAGTGTACCGCTATATCTCAGTCCAATAATGTCCTGTTTATCTCAGCTAAGTAGGGCAGATCTCTTTTATCTATATGTATTTGGTCTAAATTCTTTCATTTCCATAGTGTTGAACACACAATATGTGTACGTTCCCATCACCCCCGGCTTGTTTTTTATTATTATGGCAGACATCACATATCTATGTTTGTGGTTAAGAACATCTCATCTCATAGTGTGAACGGAACACACAATATTTGTAATCTCCCATCATCTCTGACTTTTATTGTACTACCTACTTATCACCATATACCCAGTAGACCATATAAATAAAAACACCTTTCAAGAAATCTTACTCGACATCCACGTGCAGTTGCATAGTGTCAGGGTCGAGGAGGGTCAAATATGCTATAGGAAATGCACTGTGAAGTAGAATGCATGTGTCAGAGAATAGTATCTAAAGTCTAGAAACAGTGGTTAACCCTCTTGATAGTCCGAAACCCACCTTTCATGCACAGATGTTTCCGTGTCTCACAACGGCTCCCAGTATGGCCGCTGTTTGAGTTATGAACCGGAAGACATCATCATATACATCCGGTTTGAACCGGCACTGGGGGAAGAAACCTGAAAGGGGAGGAGTGAAGGAGCAGCATTAACAGACAGCGGAAGGGTAAACAAAACAAGAGAGGTGCAGGGAAGGAGAGAATACCAGGTCAGGGTAAGAGGAGAGGGAGAAAATAAGTAATACCCCAATCACGTCAGGAGCAGCAGGTGGGTATTGATTACGTTTGAATCAATCTGTGCTTTGTCTGTGCTCTAAAGAAAGGAACAGAAGTGACACTTGGCATGCGCTGGCAATTTTGAGACTGCAAAGAAGAGTAACACTGAAGCCAACAAATGGTAAGGAATGGGCGGGCTCCAAGTCCTTTATTCTAAACAGTGTCTCACATGTAAGAGAAAATGCTGCGCATGAGCTATGGCAGGCTTGATCTAAAAAATTTCACGTTTCTAAATTGAGGCAGCTTTAAACTTGTAAGGAAAAGATTTGTGTTTTACAATGTGTTGTGTGCTGGTGCCGGGGTGCACACAGGCCCACGCTGGGGCTATTGGGCTAGCGCGGGGGTCGAAGCCCGCTAGCAGGCACACAATGACCACACCGGTGGTATAGTTGGAAGTGACGTGCCCCGAGCGGCCGCCTTCCATTTATTAACTCCCCGCAGGCCACGCCTGGCCTGCGGATGTGGTGGATGGCAGGAGGCAGCCACTAGACCGCCAACTATTACATCCCTATCCAACTCAGTTCTTTTGTCAAAACATTTTATCAACATAGTTATACAAAATCACATATCAACCTTCAGTCCAGTCTATGACTACGGTACTTGCGTGAGTCTCAGCTGGTGAGATCCAGGTCCTCAGCAGGCATAGTCTCTCAGTCGCTGGCTCGGGTGGAGGTTGGGCCTCAGGCTGTATCTTAGGGTGCCATTTCGCCATCCCGTTCCACTCCAGCCGGAGTCGTTGGGGCAAACCCCGCGTTGTGGTGAGGTGCTTAGCGCTGGGGTTTCCTCTACTGGGTCATTCACCGAGTTATCCACCCGTTCTTTAGGTTCGCTCGTGGCCACGGGACTTGGAGGACTGCTGGCAGTCTCCTGATGTTGTTCTTGTGGGACTTCTTTGAACCACAAGATATTTCGGGACACTTCCTCCGCTCCTCTGCGCGCCGTTACCATGGAGCCATGATTGGCGGTGACCGTCCAGGTGCCCGGCTCGTAGGCTGTTTGGAACTTCCCTCCTTGACGCCGGCTCTGTAGGATGACTGTCGCCCCTTGGCTAAAACTTTGCTGGGTGGCTCGGCGTCGAACACTTGCATCCTGGTTCTGTCGCACCCTCCTCTCTTGTACTTCCTCAACGTCCAGTTGAAGCGGTGACCATCCTGGACAGGTGGGGAGCAGGTCACGGCGGGGGCAATGGAGCATGAGGGCCCATGGGCTTCGCTGAGTGGTACAGTGAGGAGTGCTTCGGTACTCTCTCTAGAATTCATGGAGCCTCTGTTCAGAGTCTACTTACTCCACCACTGCTATACGGAACATTTTGTTCAGAGTTCGCATGAAGCGTTCGACGTCCCCTTTAGCTTGGGGCCATTGTGGGGTGATGCGGCGAAAGGGATATGCCTCGTTGTTGGAGGAATGTAGCAAACACGGCCCCTTGGAACGGGGGAACGTTGTCACTGCGTACTTCTTGAGGGAAACCAAACATAGCGAAGATTTTCTCTAATACTGGTCCGACATGGTTGAAGGCCGTCGACATGATGGGCTCTTCTACGGGATACTTGGAGTATGCATCTACGATGACAAGGGTGTTTTTCCCTCCTGGGAAGCTTCCAAAATCCACACTTACTTTGGACCATGGGACAGTGCAGGCTTCTTCAGTGATGATCGGGAGAGGTTTCTATGGGCCGCTTGTTAATTGGCACAATGAGCACCGTCTAACATATTCCTCTACCAATCCTTGAGCTCTGGGAACCGGACTTTCTCCTGCATCCGTGCCTTATTTATTTATTTATTTTATTTTAAGAATTTATAAAGCGCAACACTGTCACCATTTCAGGCATCCTGGCGCTGACAGAGTCTGAGGAGGGTGGGGGGTGAAACAGAAAAGGATGTGAAACAGAAAAAGGGCTTGGGCTAGCCCGGGAAGAGCCACGTTTTGACCTTTTTTCTAAAAGGTAGGAGTTCATCGATCTGTCTGATCTCGGTGGGAAGGGAGTTCCAGAGCCTGGCGGCGGCCTTCATCTTGGTTATGCCCAGGTGCCCTCCGTGGGCTAGTTGGACGGCCCATTGTTTGAGGCTCTGCAGGATCACCAGCCGGGGTACTCTCAGCAGGATACCACTGCCGGTGGCGCTCAGTTCATGACGGACCCACCGCATTTTTGTTAGGGTCTCGCGATCTTCCGGGGTCCACAAATTGGACTGGTGGAGGTAGTCCGTCCACGAACCTTGTTGTGGAAAAAAGACCCAAACACCAGCACCAGGGACGCCTTCAAAAACGCCACCTGCATACACCACCAACTGATCCGGAAGGCCAAGAAAACCGCATTCAAAGACCGACTAGACAACAACGCCCACAACAGCAAGGAATTATTCAACATCGTCAAAGAGTTCACCAACCCCACTGCCAACTCCAACAACATCACTCCCTCTCAAACCCTCTGCGACTCCCTAGCTTCGTTCTTCCACGACAAAATCGCCGACATCCACAACAGCTTCAACAACCAACCCGGAGACCATCCCACACAACCTTCTGCCATACCTTCACCCCCCTTGAACATCCTTAATGACTGGAACCCAATCTCCACTGAGGACACCATCCGCCTGATGAACTCCATCCGCTCAGGATCCCCCACAGACCCATGCCCTCACCACATCTTCAACAAAGCAGATTCCATCATAGCACCACACCTCCGACACGTCATCAACTGCTCTCTCATCTCCGCCACCTTCCCGGAAAGCTGGAAACACGCCGAACTCAGCGCCCTTCTGAAAAAACCCACAGCGGACCCCACTGAACTCAAAAACTACTGCCCCATCTCGCTCCTTCCATTCCCGGCCAAAGTCATCGAGAAAGCTGTAAACAACCAGCTCGCCGCCTTCCTCGAAACCAATAAATCCCTTGACTCCTCACAGTCCGGCTTCCGAGCCAAACATAGCACTGAGACCGCAATCATCGCAGCAACAGACGACATTCGAACTCTACTGGACAATGGAGACACAGTCGCCCTCATCCTCCTCGACCTCTCCGCGGCCTTTGACACAGTCTGTCAGAGCACCCTGTTACAACGCCTCAGTAACATCGGAATCCAAGGAAAAGCACTGGAATGGATCACCTCGTTCCTTGCCGGAAGAACTCAGAGAGTCCGCCTCCCACCATTCAAGTCAGAGGCCACTGAAGTCATTTGCGGCGTACCACAAGGATCTTCACTCAGCCCCACCCTCTTCAACGTATAAATGAGCCCCCTCGCGGCCATCGCACGCCAACACAACCTCAACATCATCTCCTACGCTGATGACACTCAACTGATCCTCTCACTCACCAAAGACCCCAACACCGCCAAAACCAACCTACATGAAGGAATGAAAGAAGTTGCCGAGTGGATGAAGCACAGCCGTCTGAAACTGAATTCAGACAAAACAGAAGTACTTATCTTAGGTACCTCCCCCTCCGCCTGGGACGACTCATGGTGGCCAGAGGCCCTTGGAAAAGCACCCATCCCGACGGACCACGCACGGAACTTGGGCGTCATCTTGGACTCCTCACTCTCGATGACCAGACAAGTCAACGCCGTTTCATCATCTTGCTTCAACATTCTTCGCATGCTCAAAAAAACTTTTCACTGGATCCCCACCTAAACGAGAAAAGCGGTCACCCACGCACTGGTTACAAGCCGCCTGGCCTACGGAAACACCCTATATGCCGGTACCACCGCAAAACTTCAGAGAAAACTCCAACGCATCCAGAACGCATCAGCAAGACTCATACTAGACATCCCGCGTAAAGACCACATTTCTGGCCACCTGAAAGACCTCCACTGGCTCCCCGTCAATAAGAGGATAACATTCCACCTCCTAACCCACGCACACAAAGCACTCTACGATCTTGGACCCGAATGCCTCAACACACGACTTTCCTTCTACACCCCCTCCCGCCAGCTCCGCTCTTCCAAACAAGCCCTTGCTGCTGTACCTCGCATCAACAAAACCACCATGGGAGGAAGATCCTTCTCCTACCTGGCGGCTAAATCCTGGAACTCACTTCCCATTCACCTTCGCCTCACTCAAAACCACCTAGCATTCAGAAAGCAACTTAAAACCTGGATATTTGACAAGTAATTCCCCACCCCTCCTCAAGCGCCTTGAGACCCTCTGGGTATGTAGCGCGCTATATAAATGACTTGACTTGACTTGACTCGTACCTCATCTAGGAACATGCTCTGGGGGCATGATGCTAGGGCTACCAGGTGGGCATATTCTTCGACATCTTTTTCTTCTTCCCGTTTCTCAGACTGAACTGGGTGTCGTGAGAGGAAATCTGCTGGGTTCTTGGAACCTGGATGGTACACCACCTCCATTTCATACGGTTGTAGCTGGACTGCCCAGCGTTCGATCCGCTGGGGCGGATGCGGTGTGGTTCCTTTGAAGAGGGGCACCAGTGGCTGATGGTCGGTGACCATTGTGAACGGATGGCCGTGGAGGTACAGATGGAAATGACTGCATGCCCACCTGATCACGAGCGCTTCGCACTCGATTTGGGCGTATCTTGCTTCTGTGGAGGTGAGCGATTTACTGGCGAACGGCATGGCGGCCCACTGGCCAGGCTCACGCGGATGTATGACGGTACAACGCCTACCGTCACAACGCATCCCTTTACACCGCATCCCTTACAACGCAAGTTGTTACCACGACTTGCGTTGGAGGCGCGGATTTCGAATAGTATAATTTACTATTCTAACACCAGTCCCCGTGGACCCTAGGGAAGGTGTTGGGATAGTAAATTTACTATTTTTAATCCTTTAGCGCCCTCCAGCGCAAGTCGTGGTAACGACTTTCGTTGTAATGGACGCGTTGTAAAGGTCACGCGTAGTAAAATCCGCGTGGTAAAGGATGTTTACCGGCTCACGCTCCTGGGCCAACACTGCACCTAATCCTACCCGGCTGGCAACGACCAACACCTCCGTCCGCTTCGCGGGATCGAAGTATGCGAGAGTGGCCTCTCCTAGGAGGGAGTCCTTTATTCCCTGGAATGCTTCTTCCTCCTTTGGGCCCCAGTGCCAGGGTGCGTCAGCTTTTGTGAGTGCCTGCAGCGGCTCGCTCAGGGTGGCCAGCCCTGGTATGAACTGCCCACAGTATGTGGCCATTACCAGGAAGCTCCGTACCTCCATCGGTGTCGTCGGTGCGGGGGCATCCTTGATGGCTTGCGACTTCCTCAGGTCTACCTGTATGCCTTCCTGGTTGAATACGTAGCCGTAGAACTCAAGGGAGAGCTAAAAGAATTGGCACTTGTTCTTATGTAGGGTGGCTCTGTGCTCGCTGAGGCATTTCATTGTGTCGGGGAGATGTTTGTGGTGGTCTGCGGCCGTTGCGGAGTGAATGAGGATATCATCACTCATGTTCAATACTCCTGGCAACCCCTATAGTAGTTCCCGTATTGTGTTTTGGAAAACCTCGGCTGCCGAGGAGATCCCAAAGTTCAAACGCTTGTACCTCCTGAGCCCTAGGTGGGTGCTGAAGGTGGTGATGAACCTGCTCTCCTCTGACAGGGGTAGTTGGTGATATCCTGCGTTCAAGTCAATTTTCGAGAACCACTTGGATCCGTTCATATCCGCAATGATGTTGTCCATTGTTGGTGTTAAGTGGCGTTCTCTTTTAATTGCTTTATTGGGCAGCCGCATATCGATGAACAGGCATATGGCTCCTGGCTGTTTGGGCTTTTACGCGATGACCATCGGGGATGCTCATGGCGTCGGTCCCGTTACCTTTTCAATGACCCCTTGTCCTTCTAAGGCTTCCAGCTCCTTTTCGACGAGTGGTCGCAGGTGGAAAGGAACTCTCCTGTGTGGCAGGGCAACCGGGGTGACCGACTTGTCAATGTGTAGCTTGATGGGGTCACACTTGATGCACCCAAGGCTTTTGAACAGCTCGGGGAATTGCCCAAGGAGTTCTTCTACCTGATATGCCTGGATCCACCTCGCGAAGGCGATTAGCTTCAGGTCTTCAGCAGTGTGGCTGCTCAGAAGGGTGTCTGCTTCCCTGTCGATGACGTGGATTGTGGCCATCGCCTCAAGGTCGTCTGCCTTGATAGGCACCGAGATTTTTCCTTTCAGCTGTAGGGGCGTGTCTGCTCCATATGCGTAGATCCTTGTTTTGGATGGTATCACTGGAGGGCGAGAGCGTAGACTTCGGTATTGTTGTAGGCCCATGACATTTACCGTTGCTCCTGTGTCGATAACTGCTTTCACTTCAGTTCCCGCGACCTGCACTATGCATGTGGGCTGTGGTCGGCGGCGTTGCTTGAGCTCCCTTGCAAAAGACACGATGTATACCTCTTCATCGTCCTTCTCTGAGGAGTCCTCAATGGTTGGTAGGTGCCTTGTGGGTCTTCTATGTGCGTGGTCAGATGGCGCGGTGTTTGTTACCGACAGCTGCCGAACGGCTCGCATTGGGGGCTTTTGCCCTCTGCCTTCTCAGTTTCTGTTACGCCTCCTACAGCAGATGCGAAATTGTTGGGTATTCCGCAATTGGTGCAGGTTTTCCCTTGGGCGGGACAGTCTTTAGCCGCATGCGGCTCGTGGCCACAGTATCCGCATCTTGACTTGGGGGCATCTCCTTTTGGCCCTCTGTACATATCTCCCCTGGGCTTAGTCCTTACGGCATCGGCTCGCTCTGTTTCGATGGAGACTGGCTTGGCATGGGGCTTGGTCAGGGCTTAGTACTTTTTGTTCGCCCTAGCTGCGGACAAGTCGTGTGATCTGGCCAGTATCAGTATGTCTTCCAGTGTGATTCTTGGTTTGCGCAGTATGAGGCCTCTCGGGGTCTTGTCGCGGCACCCCTGGATTAGCTGTCTCCTGATTTATTTGGGCTGGTCTTTATCTGTGCATGTGCTGGCCAGCTCCCGAAGCTGTGCCTAGAACGAGTCCATGGATTCTCCTTCCCTCTGGTGGGCTTGTCCGAGTTTGAAAACCTCAAAATCCGGGTTTAGTTGCGGGTCAAAATGGCCTTTTAGCGCCATCACTGCCACGTTGTAGTCGTTCGCAGCCCCTGTGTTGGGCAGGTGCTGGAAGAGTTTGAAGATTTCATCTCCGGCGTAGTGTAGTAGCAGGGACTTCTTTACCTCCTCATCTGTTTCCCTGGTCGCGACGAAGTAGTTGTTGAGGCGTTCTATCCATGTCCTCCACCGGGGGGAGGCTGAGGCGGGATCTTCCAGTTCACTGAAAGGAGTTCCCTGATGCTGCGTGCTGGAAGGGGACACGGGCAGGTGCAATGGCGTTGTTGTTGTCCACCATGGCACCTGGCAGTGAGTGTTCTGGAACGTTCTGGATGAATCAAAGACAAAATGGCGTCGGATGCTCCACGTGGTGCTGTGTCGCAGTGTTCTCCCGCTCCCTGGGCACTCCAGTACGTGACTCCCCACTATCTCCTTACTTTGCTTGCAGGCTGTCATGGTACACCGTCTGTGTAGTCCCTTTCTCTTTCTGTCTTTTTTTTTGAGTGGCCAATGCTTGATGTCTTTTCAGTTTTCCTTTTATCTTTTCCTTGCAGTGCCCGATGCTTGATGGGCAGCAGGAGGGGCGGGGCAGGGCAGCTAACATTGGCAGAGGCATGCAGTGCTGGTGAGGCCCCTCAACAGCTCAGGCGCCAGGCCAAAGATCAGAGACAGTGTAGAGAGGCAGGGTGTGAATCTCGCGGACAGCCCGACTTGGGCTCTGCAATTTGCCAGTAGCCGGTAATCCTCCTGGCAGCAGGTGGGGGGGCGCGTTACTGAAAACGCAGCTGCCGTAAATGCAGGGAGCGGCGCGTGTGAGCACTGCGGACACACAGCAGCTCTGGTTACTCGCGGTGCACCGCTGCGGTGCTGCGTACAGGAGACAGATGTTCTCCTGTACAGGGTGAAGTGCGAGCGAGGGTTGAGCCCCCTTCGCTCGTCGCCAGTGTTGTGTGCCGGTCCCGGGGTGCAGACAGGCCCACGCTGGGGTTATTGGGCTAGAGCGGGGTGGAAGCGCGCTAGCAGGCACACAATGGCCACACCGGTGGTATAGTCGGAAGTGGCGTGCCCAGAGCGGCCGCCTTCCATTTATTAACTCCCCGCGCGGCGACCACTAAACCAAAAATTATTACACAATGTATGAAAGACTGCATTTACTTTAGCTTGCTGCAGGCAATGCTTGTTTTAATATTGGGGAAAGAAACAGTATAAAAGTAGGCTCAGCAGACCAAACAAGGCCCACAAACAGCCAAACAACGGCCCCCAGACTTACTTATTATACTAGACCGATGGACACTGCTTGACTGCCCTATAGGCCTGTACAACCCTACCCACATACACTTAAGTGTGCACCCACCACCGATGAGCAATATGCATTGCAAGTGTAGAATTGCTGTCACATCTGCGTATAGTGTCCGCAGCTAGCATGGGGAACAAAAACCATCCATTTCCGGTTTGAACTTTCAAAGTATTTCTAGGCGTCACAAATATCGTACAGCTCTTGCCGATTATATAATGATCGACTGCGCACATTAATGTTGCTTGCAGCAAAATCAGGGTCCTGTCGTTTCTTGTGTGCTCCGAAAGGATAAGATTATAAACCTTTGGACGCAACAGTGTCCTCGATCAGCTGTTGCAGCTGTTGGCAATTGTCCCATTTAGCTCTGGACTGTAGCAGCAGGGAGAGTCCGCGCATGCGCAGACAGGTTGTTTTTCACAAAGCTGCCTCTTAAAGTGAGCTGGCAGCTCGAAGCCACCCTGTCTTTGTACAGAGACCGCAGAGCTGTGAGTAGCATGACAGCGGCGTCCAGTGCTGTGACTTTTTTACACGAAACCCCAATGAACTCGTTACAGGAGAAACACTGATCCCTGCCAGCATTTTTCCTGCAAGGCAAAGTAATTAATCAGTGCAATACGAGAGATCACATTTTTATATGAGATCTGAAACGTTTTTTCTTAATCTATTTTTCTAAGCTTTTGTTACAACCATGGTGCTGGGTAAGGTGAAGAGCTTGACCATAACATTTGACTGTCTAAATGACAGTAATGTCCCCGTCTTCTCCAGCGGGGACACCGTCTCAGGGAGGGTGAATCTCGAAGTGACTGGAGAAATAAGGGTCAAATCTCTGAAGATTCAAGGAAGGGGACACGTAAAAGTGCGCTGGACTGAATCACGGAATGCCGGATCCAACACTGCCTACACGCAAAATTACTCCGAAGAAGTAGAATATTTCAATCACAAAGATATCCTGATTGGGCACGAAAGAGGTAAGTGATAAAAGATGTGGAAATGTGCATTGCTCCTAACACCATTTTCCCCTCCGGTACTGGCACCTCTACATAAGCGCTTTAAAATGCACCGGATGGAGGGTGCACATCTCGTGCTTCTGCTGTTTTACGTCTCACTGCCAGTTGCAGGAATCTTAGCATAAAAATAAGAAACATTTGTGTCACACATATTTTAATATAAATTGCACTATGTGCAAAAACAGTATATGTGCATGTCCACGATTGCTTCATTGTTTAATAGTCTAAATGTGTTACTTTAAAGCAAGGGCATCTGACATGCGTAACTCACTACACGTGTTTTTTTTATGTTGCCTATAGTTTAAAACTGAAATGCGTATAAAATGTGAAATTACTCGCCCTTTATTCGGGGAGAGGGTAATCTTAAATACGGCTCACTCGACTTTGTAAAGTGCAATACACATGGTAATGGATCTATACATATGTATATTGCAACTTGCTGTGATTAAAGGTGCTGTTTTATAGATATTACGGCGGAGTACTTGCCGGTTCTAGACAATTACACTTGTGAACAGCCTCGTAGAGAGCTTATCTCGCTGTGGAGATATGGGGAAGTGAGACTCTTCTTGTTTTTCTCAAGTTTCTACCCTTTGTTAGAAGCGGTTCAATCCTGTTTGGGACCAGTGGTTGGTGTGCAGACTGGGGGTGGGGGCTGCTGCGCCTCTGCCTTACATTGGCTGGAAGCGTCATGTGTTGCTGACCTCTCCAGGAGTGTTCCATAAGACAGCGACATACAAGTTTTAAGTTGCATTTATTGATTTAATACTGATCAAAGTTACATTGTATGATTAATTCGTGTTTGCGAAGAACGAGGATTCCCATTTACTACAGTTTGATGATCGGAACGGAACTTTGTTTTCTTCTCGCGTGGTTTCTAATCAACCTAAATTGATTACTGGGTACATTCGGGGGATGGGATGGCTCTGGTTTGATTTCTTGCACTAACTATCGGCTCATCAAACTGGCACTGAAGGGTCGAGTTGTCTGCAACGTAGGGTTTTATTTCAACGTCACTGCTTCTCACACTATCTTTGCCCTGATCTCACCACGCGTTCTCCGCCCCTTCCTTCCTGTGGATTGGCGGAGCACATTTGTTTGTGCGTTGCCAAGGCGACGTTGAAATTTTGTCATTGGCTGACGCTGTTGCCAAGCCCGAGGTGGACAGGTTTTCTTACCCAACTCTTCTCAAGAATGAGCGCATAGCAGCTATTAATAGAATAACTATTGCCCACGTTTTGTCTGTTTAAGCGGCTCCTGGAATGATCCAGAGGATGTATAGGTTCTCAATAGGCGTGAATCCGCCGACAGATTGTGAGCACTGGAGTCAACTAGCCACGTTTTCCAATACACACTTTTCGTTGCAATCATAAGAAGTGGTATGCTTTAACGTTTCCCATTCTTAAGCGTATTATTCTATAATATTCATTAAAATAGTTATGGATTAAGAATTCATAACCAAATACGCTATTAATTGCAAACCACGCGTTTTTAGTCGTACGTCGACTATCACACCATAATTATTTAACGGAAACGGCGTTTTAGCGGCGCTGTTCATGCCTGATCTTAGAATGGATTCCATTCAATATCTATCCCGCCCTCGGGAAACGACATTGGTTAGGTTTGTACTATACCGCATCTCCGGAAGTAGGGGCCGGGGCGGTGCTTGGAGGCAAGTAGGCTAGGCTGTGCTTTTACGTCACGTTCTTTGCATATGAGGCGGTGCTGCTTGCTGCCTGGATCTGCTCTCACCGGTTTAGGCCGGTCCTCTCCTGCTCCAGTTCCAGCCTGTGCGTGATTGACGTCTCTGCAGCACTTGTTTACCACATTCTGCCCGAGACTCAGCCGAAAACTGCTGAGGTGGCATAGCAAATGAATAAGAACTTTAAAAAGGTCGTAAATACACGCTTTTTATTAGAAACTGAACAGCCCGTGATAATATACGAAATATATGTTTTTAAAATGTGCAAATAAAGGTCGCTCCCCAGGCTGTTATTAACTAATGGCAGAATTATTGACGTTATATCTGCCCGAATAAGTATGTTCATTCGTATAACCCCCTGTTGGTTTGTCATTTGATAAATCCTAACATAATCGAATTTCGATTATCTCCAATTGAACAAGCCCAGCGCCGCGCCTTTAAGACACCTTGACATCGGTACCTTCGAGGCCACGCTGTATGCGCTGTCGCTTTTGTTGACCCGTCTCGCTGTCTTTTACCAGGTAACCCTACTGGGAAATATTGTTTCCTGGCAAACATTCTTTTTGTCATAACTCGCCAAGTTATTCTAGCAAATCATTTACCGTGTTTTAAATCGAGTGCTACTAGTAAAATATGCTTAAACATGAACACACACGTATATCACGAAAAATCAAATCATACATTCGAACAGGATAAAATGGGACTGAAATACATAATTAAATATTTTGTTGTTTTATTTCAATGCAACTAGATCGCTCGCCATCCTGCCCACGCCTACAAGAGCCTTCGAGACCAGCCTCTGTAAGAAGGATGGGCAAGTTGTTTACTGCAAGTATTGGCCCCTCCCAAGCAGCCTCGGGCGATAAGTCTTCATTGGTTTAACAGAAACCTGGGGCAACGGTTACTGCTTAAGAAAATAGACATATTTGTTCGATGCAAAAATGATAGGCTACGAGTTGCAAATGTAAAACCGACCGTTGTTTTGATTTTGGGTTAGCCTCAATCTATCTGCAGCATATAGTCCTTGTGGTGTGGGGTAAGGAGAAGGGCGCTCGAAGGCGAAGGCACACGAACCACTAAGACACTACAAGGAATGCCGCGGAGTGGAAAGGATGAAACACTTGGGATACGGTTGAACAGTTTTACATGGTACCAACAACACCGCCTGCTGCAAACTCTCAAAACCGAGGCACACACATTGGCGTTTCTATGGTCGTGGGACTGGCGTTACACATGCCAGATATTGAAAAAGAAACGATGGGTATTTTTAAGAAAGCTAAAATAACTCCGTTTTTGTCCTGGAAAGTAAAACGTCTCCTGTTTATATCGTAAGTGTTCGCATTTATGACACGGGCAACAAACATTCATGGGACTGAGAAACGGTAAAGGGCAGCATGCTATCATGTAACTAAGGAACATTCATAGGGATACCTAGATTTCAGGTGACTGAAAAAATAGATGCATGCAGATTGTACCGAAACGTACATTTCGACTCGCCCTTTTTTGTTGCTGGATGCAACCCACCCTTGAATCCCTTTCACTCTGTCTAAAGCTAATTAGTGCCAATGGGATCACCTGTCCATTAGGCCTTCCTCACCCTTCAGGAGAATTCTCCAGCTTCTTTGATTTTTGAACACTGCAAATATCTGACTAATTTCTCTTTGGAGATTCAGTTCGGTCAGAGATATGACTTGATAAACTTGCCTCATGTGTAGGTTCAGGAAGTAGGCACACAAGGTCTGTTGATTATCATGGGGTTTAGAATGATAAACGGGCGTGCCCAGGCCATCAGCCACACGAGAGGAAGGATAAGTAGCTGTGAACTGTCGGGGCTTAAACCAGATGGCTGGATGAATTTAGGTGCTGAGGGAGACCAAAGTAGGCACATGGTGCACTTTTGTCAATGGCCACCACATAAGTACCATTTATTTTTCCGTGACCAAGATGTCACTTTTCTTCTATGCCAGCAGCATGTCCCAGTTTTCAGGTTTGGAAATCAGGCCAACCTAGGTTCGCAACACAGTTGCAAGTTGCAGTTATATTTGGATTAAGATCTCTAAATGTTTGAACCACATTTAATATGCGTTTTACAATTAGAAATCTCTTGAGCACAAACCTCTGTTAACCATTTATTACCACCTGACAGGTCACCTGGAAAATGTGTCTTGGACGGACCATTTGTTTTTATACGATTGATATTTAATTTGGTTCTACAGTGTCCCACAACAGACCTCCCTCACACGTGGTATTTTAAAGTACCCTATAGGATGCTCTACAAAGAATGTTAATGACAAGGCGAGTGGAATGGTTGACCCGTTCCGAAATGTAGAATCTGCTGATAGAAAATAAGCACCATACATACTTAGCCTATTTTTATAGAATGTGTGCTATCTTTCAGTTAACAGATGGTATATTGTGTATGCCTTATCCATAATACCGGAACTTTATGAATCTTGAGAGCAGTTTGAAGTAGTAGTCTCCAGTACCCTCCCAATTTCCAAAGTTATCTGTCCTTTTTTTTTTCTTCTCAATTTCTTTAAATGCCCATCGTTTATTCTGACCTAAATCCACAGTGCTTGGTAAAATGTGCATAGATATATAAGGAGCTTTAAAGTGGTATGATTTATGCATGGTAACATCATTCTATTTTAATCCCTAGATGATGACAACTCTGAAGAAGGTCTCACCACTATTCATTCAGGAAGGCATGAATATGCATTCAGCTTTGAGCTTCCACAAACGTTAGTATTTTTTTTTTAGTAAAAAAAAAAGAAATACAATCAGTAATTGAAAATCTGATATGTGGAATGTTCATTTTAATTAAACCTTTTCAGTGGTAGCAGGTTAATATATGTATATTTGCTGCACCATTGTAAACTTTGAAAGGCAATTTATTTCATGGGCCTTTAACAATCTCTTATTAATGGGTATTCACAAGTAATAACTTTATATTCTCTTTAGAATGGTATCCCATTCTCTGTTACTATATAATTTGATTCATAAATGTGCTCCTTATTATTAGTCAAGTAGAGCAACATTTTTCATTTAGATGGGGATATATGTTATCTGATCAGTCGTAATTATTTTAACGAATTAAGAACAAACTGATCATGATGTAAGCCATTTATTTCTTGGCCACACATTCTAGCTTAATTTATATATTTGGAAAAAAGACTGAAATCCCCCCCCATTGCTATGCCGTTCTATGTTATTACTGTACCATGCAAAGCATGAATACCTGTTTGGCTTCTTAATTTATTCTTGACACTTTGCCAGACAGTAGTGTTGTGTTATCTGTATGAAGTCATATGCTTATGCTCCACTCGAATGCGATTCAGTTTCTTGAAAGACTAACCGCTTTTGACCTTTTTATCTTGCACAGACCACTTGCTACCTCATTTGAAGGCAGACATGGCAGTGTACGCTATTGGGTGAAGGCTGAATTACACAGGGCTTGGCTACTACCAGTAAAACTGAAGAAGGAATTTACAGTCTTTGAACACATAGATATCAACACTCCTTTGTTACTGGTAAGAAATGAGGCTTTTTTTTCAATCTGCACTTAGTGTATTGTCGAAAATGCCTCAACCTTGAAGGAGTGCAAAGTATTGTCCAATTGTGTAATTCATAAGGGTGGTTGAAAAACCAGTTATTCACTGGTTTCTAGAACTGAGGAGGTCTCCAATTTGATTACCACTGCCTTCTAGATATGTTATTACTAAGACATGCCTCCCAGTAAACATTATTCCTATTATTAGAATCATAGTTATGTACACTGCCTTCCTGGTATGCCCTCGGTGAATCATGACCACAAATACAACTTTTTTTGGTATATTGTCCACATAGCTGTAGTCTTCTGAAGGCTGATCATTCTGTATGGAATGTGCACTGTGACTGGCTGAAACATGGAGAAAATAAAAACCATAGTGTATGGCTGAATATTTGCCTCCCATATTGTGAACCGAGGCAGTAGAATCCTATTAGGCCATAGTGCTTATGAAGTTGGAAGAGGCCCACACTATTAGTATACAGTCCTGTACTGTGGCTTAAAAATGATACAACTGTAAGAAAGTCGTTGAACTAGTTTTGGTTTATTTGATTTTACATCCCGTGGGCATGATATGCACCTAGTACAATTCATATTTGCAAGGGAACTGTTGTTAATGTGTGTTTTTTATAGTTAACGTTTTGGTACACATTGGCTGTTATGCTCAAGATTATGTAGTTCATTATATTACCAACATACATTATAAATCTTACAGCCTGGACCCTTACAGTGAATATTCCAAGAAAACGTAATTTTCATATCTTGGTTTGGTTTTTTTTTTTTTTTTTTTTTTTTTTTGGTTTGAGTTTTTGCAGCCGCTTTATGAATCTTGCAAGTATGTTTTTGGTCTGATACATTTTTCAAAACCAACCCATTACCCTGCCAATAAAGCATTCTCTTGCCAATAAAGTAAGGGATCTGATTTCAAGGTTTAAAGCACAGGCTAAAACGTGCAAGTTTCTTTCACAGCACCCGTCACTATTTACCCACTGCAACATCTTTGGCTAACCATGTTTGGATTTATTTGGGCATCATCTGTACACTTTAGACGTTGAAGTTTCAAACCTCTTCTGAGACATTGGTCTTTTTCTCATTTTATTCTAGATGTTGGGATCTACAAGTTCAGGATTTATTTTTTAGCACGGAGTGAATGAGTGAATCTCACCCGAAACTTAGGCATATTTAGCTACTGCTTGTACGATAAGCAGAAGGCCTTGTCCTAATTTTTTTGCCTTATTGCTTTTATGTGTTTGAATTGTAATCCCAGCCATTTGTCGAAAGAGTTAGTTCTAGGGTGCATGAACACTACACCAAGGATGTTGGTTTTCTTGCGTTGCCAGCACCTCAACCAAGGTTGGTAAAACGCACATATTAATGCAGGTAACACATGGTTATTTCTTTGCCCGAGGTTTGGTATACATCTTGTTAAGCTAATCTTACTGTGAGAAATTATTTAGCTGAGACTTAAGGTTGGCAGTATATATGCAGTTAGTCACATGAAGATATTAAGAAACCCTCAATTTCTTGGTTTTTATTGTATTGCTCTCCCTGAAATGGCTATCATTCCATCCACTTCAGTGTTGGCTGCATGTAATCTGTCCGTTACCACCAGTTTCTGAACTGTTTTTAAATGCAAGACTAGCTGTACAACTATTAGTCCTTGACAATAAGGCTTCTTTGTTTTGTTAAACAAAATGCATTTTTACACACATTTGTAACAATGCTGAAAAGTTGTTTTTCAAACCTGAAAGTTTGGGAAATAATTTTCTGTCTTGCAAATACATCGCTGCTGCCTTAATCTTATTAAAATAAGCACAGTTTTAAACAACCGACCACTTAATAAGCTTGAAGTATTCTTCAGAACATATGTTCATGCAATTGTTTTCCTTTCTTGCAGTCACCCCAGGCTGGCACAAAAGAGAAGACGCTATGCTGCTGGTTCTGTACCTCAGGCCCAATATCCTTAAGTGCCAAAATAGAAAGGAAGGGCTATACACCTGGTAAGTTGCACATACTTTTTCTCTGAAATTAAGTTTTATTAACCACACTGTATGTGGTAGAACCAGTTGTCCCTTAATATAGTTATGGTGACCATGACTGTGTACGGTTGTACTTCGTTAAACTCTAGATTATTACACTTATGGTATTTTCTTTGTTTTTTGTGCAGGTGAATCAATTCAAATTTTTGCTGAAATTGAAAACTGCTCTTCCCGAATGGTAGTGCCAAAGGCAGCCATTTACCAAACTCAGACCTTCTATGCCAAAGGGAAAATGAAAGAAGTGAAACAGCTTGTCGCCAACTTGCGTGGGGAATCGCTGTCTTCTGGAAAAACTGAGACCTGGAATGGCAAACAGTTGAAAATTCCTCCAGTTTCTCCCTCCATTCTAGACTGTAGTATCATCCGTGTGGAATATTCGTTAATGGTAGGAATCTGTACATCATTTTTAATGATCCTGTTTATTGGCTAGCGTTCCCTCCAGTGAATTTGAGTAGTAAATAGTAACCCAATGCAAATCAGGAAAACAGTTAGACTGGAACTTGTAACTAACCCTGGGCAAAGCACTACGCTACTGTAGTCTGCGCAAATTCGCACTACGCAAACTGCACGTAGCACAGTGCAAACATGCGTAGCATAGTGCAGCGGTCATTTTTTGCTTGTTAGCGGTCCTCAACGTCAAATTGGCGACCGCAAGCAAAATAACATCCTGGTGAGACTTTTTCCTCGTTCGCAATCGGCAACATCAAGTTGCAGATCGCAAGCGTGGGAAAAAACTCCTGGCGAGATTCTCAATGCGGGGAGGTCAGGTTTCTCATAGCGAGTGGTCGCAACCGCTTGCGATGAGAAACTAATAGTCCGCGCTGAGAAAGCTGCCGCTCGAGTAAAAATCTACTTGAGCGGAAGAAAACTGCAGCTCGCACTGCAAGATGCCGTTCTCAATAATTGCACAGTGCGGACAGCATCCGGCACTGTGCAATCATTGAAAACTGCATCTTGCACAGTGCGAACAGGGTACTACGCAGTTCGCGTAGTGCACTGCGGGTAGATACGCGTAGCACAATACTTTGCGAACTACGCCCAGCCCTACTTGTAACCAAACTATTGGTATGCAGAGATGAGGGATGTGTGTTTTGCCATTTATTTGTTGGTGTGTGTACTTTCTCGAATGGTTATGTAATGTTGAGTTTAGCTGTGATTCTCTTGTCATGTCTGACACTGGAAGTTCCTTCCTGTGGTTCTTCAACCCCTACCCAGTGATGTTATAGTTGGCTTCCTGGAGGACTAATCCACTCAATTTGTTGTCTCTCAGGCACCCTCACTTTAGTATTTTTCTTCTTAATTACAGTTTTTTTCGTTTTTTTTGTTATGCTGCATAAACGTCTTATGGAGGGTGTAATTCTCTGTGCCAATGGACCTTGGCAACCCATTCCTTTGTCACAGTCCAATCTCAGGGCAACAACACCTGATTGTGATGGAGTGCCACTCTCCACTTAAACCAATCTCACAGCGAAAACTTACATCTTTCTCAGTGTAATCATTTGGGGACTTTAAAATGTAGGTAAAAGTAAAATGCTGAAAATGGTATAGGAGAGGGGGGAAAAAGCTATAGAGATGGACCATATTGCAGTAACCAATTAAAGTGTAATTTTGCTATTTTGTGAGGAAATATTATGACGTTTCTTGCACAGTAAATGTGAGCAGAATATACTATTCAACGATAGCCTGTCCAGAACCTTTTTTAGGCCAGTGATTTGACAGTGTAGCTGGCAAGGTGGTGTGATGACAACAATATACCTAGTGTGATTTGAGTCTGCCCCTTACATCTATTGGCTTTCTTCAACTAATCTTATTTCATCCCCATGGCTTGAGACTTTGTTCAGATCTTGGCCCAGCCGTATTCGTCTCTTACCTGATGTAATTGGCTGATTTCAGTTTTCTGCCTCCACTTTAGTGCTTGCATTAAACTCTGTGAGGAAATTCTTTAAAACTATAGGCCATCTTTCTGTTGTTGCTGGGTCCTTCTAATGTGTCTTGCTGTAATATGCTAAGTCTGTATGCAGTAGCACTCTAAATACAAACACGTTCGCTTTGCCAATGCTAAATTATTTAATGATGTTCAATGTTTCCACACAAACTAAAATGTAGTCTTTAGATATGAAAGTGCAAAAAGCCAAATAATGCACTTTTCTAATCTTGCTATTTTATGATGCTTTTTGCAGGTATATGTGGACATTCCTGGCGCAATGGATTTATTTCTTAATTTGCCGCTTGTCATTGGTACTATCCCATTACATCCTTTTGGTAGCAGGACTTCAAGTGTCAGCAGTCAGTGCAGTGCAAACATGAACTGGTTGGGATTTGCGCTTCCTGAAAGACCTGAAGGTAATTTATTTTTCCTTCGTAAAATGCCGTGCATACTTTTAGTGCTGACCATTGTGCCTGGCTGTTTTGTGTGTGTATGTGCACAACACTAGCAAGGGCTGTCTCGGTTTGAGACTAGAACATACATTTTCGCCATAAATTATTTTAATGGAATTAAGTTTCCAACACAACCGTTGTAAAATTCCTTGAAAAGCCAGGTGACTCGTCTGGGAAATTTGAGAGTGCTAGATTTTGTTGCATCATAATTTCAAGTTGGAACAAGACAGCATATTTTACCAGTTCTACATCTTATGAAGGGATTGAACATAGGATTCCAGTCTGATCGCAATAAAATGACTTACAAAACAGTGAGAGCCTACTGTTGTTGCCTATTAAGCAACTCAAGGATGCATTATCGACGTTTTTTTTTCCATTCCGGTAGAAGTAACCAGTACATTGACACACTGACATTTTTATATCTCTCATTTCTGGGAAGGAAGTTATAGGACAGCAGTGCTGTATTGCACATGTAAACTGTTAAGTACCTAAAAGCGTCCCCATGGCAGAGTACCTAAAATTAATACACTACAGGGGAGGGTTTATGTGCAGAGGGCCGGGTAATACCGAAATAAAAAGCGCTAATGTTGGCAGGTTTTGTGAAAATCTTAAATTAGGTTTACTTTCTGCTTGCCTCCTATCGGGAAGTCATTTCCGGAGTGTGCTTTCAAAACTTCTTGCACATCTCAACGTAACAAGGATCTAAGGGCATATTACCAACAACTAGCGATAATTATCGCTATGTTGGCTTAGCGGCAATATTTTTATCACCGAGCTGCGGTGAATTTTTTTTTTTTTTTTTTATCGCTTAGGAACCTTGCTATTATCAATGTTTATCTCCTAAGCCAGTGGTTCCCAAACTTTTTTGACCCGTGGCTCCCTTGATCAAATTGGCAGTTGGCCGTGGCTCCCCCCCATTTTTTTATCGGTGGACGGGTGGGTGGGGATGTAAGCCTGACCTTGAGAGTACTTCCTGTTGTTTTCCTTAAATTAATTGGGATGCAATGAAGGTATTTAATCATATTTGTAACAAAATAAAAAGATAACAGTTGAAAAAGGGGAAAAACAAACTTTTGTTTTTTGTGCTGATACGTTTTCTCTCATCGAGAGTAAATGCGTTGTGAACTCAGGCGTGGGAGGCTGTATTGGAGCCAGTGACCATACTGATGTTTCAGCAATATTTTAATGCCCTCCCCTTTCAAGGACCATTCGAGAGTTCTACTGGGTTTGGCCTAGAATAGTTTAGAAAAATGACGATGGCCCTGTCTGTAAACGCACATTTGAAGATGTTTTTTTTAAACAAAATACACTTTCTTTTTATGTAATTGTAAATGCATATTCCCTATTGAATACATGGAATATGCATTTACAATGACATTTTTAAAAAGTGTATTTTGTTGAAAAAATCTTCAAATGTGCGTTTACAGACAGGTCCATCGTCATTTTTCTAATCTATTCTAGACCAAACCCAGTAGAACTCTAGGTTAATCTGGAGTTAAATTCCACCAGGTTAAGACTGAGCCACTCGGTGTTATCATTGCATACTGGAGGAAACATGCACCCAACAGGCAAACACGCATGCGAAAATTCATTTAATACACCCCTGTCAACACTCTCCCCCTGTCTGCCAGAACCCTACCAACACTCTCTCCCCTGCCACCCTCTCCCCCTGCCTGCCAGAACCCTACCAACACTCTCCCCCTGCCCCCGGATATCTCCCCGTCTCTTGTTTTATGCCTTGTGGCTGCCCATGCTTGCTCCCTTCATGACCTCTCCTGCCCCCTCTACCCATGTCTGTCCCCTTCGTGTCTTGAGACTGTCACTTCTTTCCATGCCTGCTCCATTCGTGTCCTCTGACTGTGTCTTCTATCCATGCTGCTCCCTTTGTGTCTTCAGACTACCCTACTCTCCATGCCTGCTCCCTTCATGCCCTGAGACTGCCCCTTTCCTCTGTGCCTGCTCCCTTCATGCCCTGAGACTGCCCCTTTCCTCCATGCCTGCTCCCTTTGTGCCCGAGAGTGCCCCTTTCCTCCATGCCCTCTCCCTTCGTGCCTTGAGACTGCCCCTTTACTCCATGCCTGCTCCCTTCGTGCCCTGAGAATACCCCTTTCCTCCATGCCTGCTCCCTTCGTGCCCTGAGACTGCCCCTTTCCTCCATGCCTGCTCCCTTCGTGCCCTGAGACTGCCCCTTTCCTCCGTGCCTGCTCCCTTCGTGCCCTGAGACTGCCCCTTTCCTCCATGCTTCTCCCTTCGTGCCCTGAGACTGCCCCTTTCCTCCATGCTTCTCCCTTCGTGCCCTGAGAGTGCCCCTTTCCTCCATGCTTCTCCCTTCGTGCCCTGAGACTGCCCCTTTCCTCCATGCCTGCTCCCTTCGTGCCCTGAGAATGCCCCTTTCCTCCATGCCTGCTCCCTTCGTGCCCTGAGACTGCCCCTTTCCTCCGTGCCTGCTCCTTTCGTGCCCTGAGACTGCCCCTCTCCTCCATGCTTCTCCCTTCGTGCCCTGAGACTGCCCCTTTCCTCCAAGTTGGTAATAGGAGATAGCGATGTTAGCGACTGTTTCCAGTCGCTAACATCTTGGCACGCCCACTTTGCATGTCATTAGTGATAAATTTCCCAATTGCCCAAGATGGTCGCTATCTCCTACTAGCTGTCCCTAACTGGTGTTAGCGACAGCTAGGTAATAGGGAGATAATTTTATCTCCACTTTCTTGGCTTTTAAAGCCAAAAAAGCGGAGATAAACCCACTTGATAATATGCCCCCCAGTTCGCCAACGCCTTGTAAACTGAGGCCGTATTCTTTCATGTTCTCGCTCAGGAAACGCACTTTCTGCAGCTTTCAGCAGGGTTCGCTTTATATGCGCTTCAAAGTTAGAAAACCCCGCGGATATTTTTGGGGGAATATCCACAAAAGTATGACTTTAAAGTAGGAGATGTCATGGTCCGCATCACAGTAACACATGTTCCCTCTTTTAATGCAGTGCATATGCCGTGCTCAACAGTAAGTAGGCCAGTGTTTTGCTTGGATTTTCTAATCTGAAAAACCTACAAATTCCCAGACAATAAATCGGAAGCTTTAGAAATTGTAAATGCAACTGTGTGAAGCAACCTTTTTTTTTTTTCATTTCAAGAAAATTTTATTGATGAGAATAATGGTAAGAATAATGAATATATAATGCAATACAAGTGATACAATCGATGCAATAGAGATATGCAAAAAGGGCTAAAATTGATAGGAAAATCAAGATATTAAATATAGATAATGAACAATAGCCCATGAGAGCTATAGATTTCATTCAAGTAAAAACCTCTACCAAGGCCTTAAAACATATGTATCACTATAAAATGTGGAGAAGGGGATAGGGGAGGAAACAGAGAGAGGAAGAGAGGAGAAAAAGAGAAAGAGTAAAGAAAGAATGAGTAGGAAAAGAAGACAGGAAAGAGAGAAGAGAAAAAAGAGAGAAGAAGGATTCCCACATGACTAACCCAGCCTAGAGACCAAATAGCAGACAACAATTAGACAGACACATCAAAAGGAAATTGAGGAACCAACCCCTTGGAAGACAATTCCATATAATCATCCAAAGCTTTCCAAACCCCACTAGAGATAGATGGAGAGAGGTGAGCTTGATCAACCGAAGTATGAGCACTACGTAAAAAGGAGACCCAAGCCCACCACGTATGATAGGAAACCGATGAAAAGGATTTCCACTCCATAAGAATAATTTTCACCGCTACAGTCAGGAGAAGATCCAACAACTGTAACTCCAATGGGTCTAAACAAAGAGGAGTAGGGGCAGCCAGTGGGCCTAATAAAATTACGGGGAAGGGAAGTTGGAGCTCAATACCAAAGATAAGAGAGAGATGTTTCTGAATGAGGTTCCAAAAAGGTTGAAGCAAGGAACAATGAAAGAACATATGAGGAAAGTCGCCTGCCACCAGGCCACAGCTCCAGCATAAGTTGTCTTCTTTAAGGTGAAGTGAGTGAAGCCGTACAGGCGTCCAATGAAGAAGATTAATAGAAAAAAACTTAGACTGCATTAAAGAAGGTGCGATTTTATTACGAAGAGAGAATTTACCAATTGATTGCCAAGTTTCAGAGGAAATATGTTCTGTAGTGGCATGATCAAAATGATGTAACCATTTACGATGGGCCACCGTCTGGTCAGGGAGTGAAGCAGAGGACAAAAATTTATAAATTTTGGAGGCAACATGACCAGATTTGATCCAAATATTAAAAAGAGAGATAGTAGAAGAAGTAGGATGAAGACGAACTTTAGCAATGGCCACCTTAATTTTAAGAAAAGTATAAAAATCAAGATTTGTTAAGGAATGGTTCTGAGCCAAGGTAGAGAAGGGTAATGGTTCGTCAGAAGCACCATATAAATGTTTAACAAGAGAGATTCCTTTGTCTGCCCAATAAGAGATGAGGGTGGGAGAAATGATAAGCTTAAATTTGGAATTCCTCCAGATAGATGTCCACCTGGTTTTATGCAACGGAATTGCCACCTTCTTATCTATTTTACGAACCGCCGCAATTGTATCAAGAATTATAGACCGGGAAAATAGGATATGCAAAGTGGATGCAGTGCAAAAAGAGGCAGTAGGCAAAGGAGATGCTAAATGCTGTTCTATGAGCAGCCAAGAAGGAACATGCAGAGATGGCGGAGAAAACCATAAAGCACCTTGAGACGCCAAAAAAGCAGTCTGATATTTCTCCCAGTCAGGAAAATTACAACCTCCCATATCACAAGGACGACGCAAAAATTTGTAGGCAAGTCGAGCACGTTTGTCATTCCACAAAAATTTAGAGGTCAGAATATCGATTTCGCGAAAAAAGGAATCTGACAATTTAATCGGCAGCATGGATGAAACAAAATTAATAATCGGAGTGATCATCATTTTGAGAGTTTGGAGGCGACCCCACCAAGAAATATGTTTCGGAGACCATGTATCCAAAAGACGACGCACCTTAAGTATAGTCTGAGATTCATTATAGGCAATAGTGGTAGTCAAAGTAGAACAAAAATAAATCCCTAAGTATTTCAAGCGTGTAGACTGCCATTTAAAGCCCGCTGATCCCATATGCGAGGGGAAACAATAGGCATTTAAAGGGAACATTTCCGTCTTGTCTTTATTTAGGGTATATCCGGAAACCGAAGAGAATAGAGAAATGATGTTAGAAATAGCCGGGATTGCCAGAGCGATATCATCCGAAAAAATAAGAACATCATCTGCGTATGCAGCAGTTTTAATACAGTGAGGGCCAAAAGAGAAACCCTTGATATCAGGATGTAGGTCAATCAAACGAAGAAGAGGATCAATGGATAATAAAAATAAGAGTGGGGATAAGGGACAACCCTGTCGAGTGCCCTGACTAAGATTGAAAAAAGAGGACGTCGCACCATTAACTCTAATGTTAGCTTTGGGTTGAGAATATAAGGACATAATCATATTAATGAAAGAGTCACCAAGATTGTGCGCGCATAAAACCGCACGAAGAAACGGCCAAGAAACCTTGTCGAAAGCCTTTTCCGCATCAAGGGCCAAGGCCGCGGCAGGAAGTAGAGAGCGTTTGGCAACACCGAGAACATGACAGAAAGTGCGGACATTGTCTCGCGCAAGACGGCCTTTCACAAATCCATTTTGGGAAGGATGAACAAGAAGAGGGACAAAGGATTCTAGTCTTTTGGCCAGGATTTTAGCAAAAATCTTTGCTTCCATGTTAAGGAGAGAGATAGGTCGGAAGTTTTTAGGATCCGAATGATCTTTCCCCTCTTTCGGAATCACTACAATAGTAGCTTCAGCGGACGTACCCGATACAGACCCATCTTTAATAAAAGAGTCAAAAACAGATTTTAATTTGGGGACAAGTGTAGGGAGAAAAGTTTTATAAAATAAGATTGGATACCCATCAGGACCTGGAGCTTTACCAGACCGAGTAGCTTTAATCGCAGACTCGATTTCGTCGGGGGAAATCGGTTTATTCAAAAAAGAGCGATCAGCATCAGAGACCGACTGAATCGGAACCGATTGTAAAAAAGCTTGACACTGGTCAAAAGAGGACTGATTAGAGGGAGTATACAACTTATTATAAAAGTCACGAAAGACTTCCAGTATCTCTTGTGTTTGGAATTTTTTAGAACCGGCGTGGTCAGTAATAGAAGAGATCTGCGAGGATTTAAAAGAAGAGTCCTGAAATTTTAGTGTAGCAGCCAAGATTTTCCCAGCTCGATTTTTTAACAGCAACTTCTTTGATTTTTGAGCTTGTACCCCAATATAGGCTCTTTTAGTAACAATGGTATTATATTTGTATTTAAGTAACTTTATTTGTTGTAAACAAGTCGGATCCTTAGAATGCCTGAAGGAAGCTTCCAAAGTCTTTATTTCAGATGACAAGTCCGTAAGTTCTTTTTTAATAGCCGAATTACGTTTGGACATACATTTAATGACCTGACCACGGAAAGTACATTTAAAGGAATCCCATAGAACAATTGGGGAAGAGACAGAGCCTTCGTTCTCACAAAAAAAGGTATCAATATCTTCAGAGAATTCAGCAACCTGAGAAGAATCATGTAAAACTTCGGGATTCAATCTCCACGAGCGAGCTCGTGAACGAGGGGCAAACGATGATAAAGTAAAAGTGACAGCAGCATGATCAGAGATTAAAATAGGATGTATAAGCGGAGAAGAAGAAGATGAAACAAGAGAAGAATGAACTAAGAGATAGTCAATACGAGAGAAGGAAGAGTGAGGCGAAGAGAAGAAAGAGAAATCACTACCAGTGGGGTTATGAAGACGCCAAATGTCTTGAAGCTGAGTAATGGAACACATGTTGAGCATTTGTTTGTGGGATTTAGGAGGACGAAACTGGAATGCAGAATTCCTGTCTAACAGAGGGTCCATTGGTAAATTGAAATCACCACCAACAATAAGATTGCCAGAGTGCGGGGTGTCATTTAGTTTTTTGGTAACCGATTTCCAAAAGGACGAATCATCAATATTAGGTGCATAAATATTCATCACATACAAATCATGCTGGCCATCCGACAATTTAGATAATAACCAACGACCCTCAGAGTCATGCTCAGAAGAAAGGAGCGATAACCCAGAATTCTTTGAGACTAATGTAATAACTCCATTTCGTTTACCCAGGGCATCAGAACAACAAACATCCGAAACCCATTCCTTCCTCAAAAACAACGCTTCTTTGTTAGTGAGCTTGGTCTCTTGAAAAAGAACCAAATCAGACGACAGGGATTTACAATAATCTAAAATTTTTGACCTCTTCACCGGATGAGTTAACCCCTTAACATTAAGGGATAATACATTCAAACCCGGCATGGAAAAACATAAAAATCGAAAAAAGACAACATGGGTGACAGAAACAAGACCAACGACAGAACTACAAGGAGCCAATCATCAAACAAAAGAACCACATTAGGCGGGTAAATTTGGGGAATCCAAGAAAAAGAGAAAGGGAGAAGAGAAGAAAAGAGAAAAGAAAGGAGGGAGAGAAGAAACAGGAGGGAAGGCCTAAAAGAGACCACCATCATATTAGGGAGAACGTGGAGAGGTGAGTAAGGGACCCGTACTAGGCAAATAAATAGGTAATAGCAATAGCCCCAAAGAGATATGGTGACCAAATAACAGGAATAGGGGAACTGGTAAGAAACAAAAGTAGCAGCACACAACAACTGAAGAAGATAAATAAGTAAACTATAGCTAATAAAATACATAAACACATTTAGCTAACAGTCTAATAAAGAGAAACATAGTTATAGTACCAAATATAAGAGAACAAATTCTAAAGAGAATAATCAGCAAGATGTAAAGCATGAACACTAGAGTACAGCATGGCAAACAAAATTTAAGTCCTACAAAAGAAAACTGCATAGTGAATAAGCAATTCATAACTGCATATAATAGCACTAAGACGTCGACAGCATATCAGGGAGAACGTGGAAAGGCAAGTAAGGGACCGTACTAGTCGAAAAAACAGTTGATAACAATAGCCCCAAAAAACTATAATATCCGGATGGCAGGAAAAAAGAAACTGGTAACAAACAAAAAACAGTCCCGCCAAGCAGCTTAATAACGTAAATGAGCATACTCTAACTGAGATAATGTATAAGCACATATAAAGCAGTCAATGTCTCGAAACATAGCTATATTACTAAATATTATTAGAAAACCTGATAAGAAAAAAAAACATGAGGAAAATCATGAACAGTAGATTAATGCATGACACGCAATATGTATATCCTAAAAAAAAAAAATAACTACATATTCAATGAATACACTATAACTATATATAAAAAAAAAACATTATATATGTGAGAGAAGAAAAGTAGGAAAATATCAGAATAGGAGGAAAAAAGAGAAAAAAGAAGGATAGAAAAAATCCCCTACAGAAAAAGCAAAGTAACTATAAAGAGAGGAGCATCAAAAAAATGGAGAAATAAGTCGAAAGAAAAGATGACAGAGATGAGAAATAAGAATAATGGAAGACAACTAAAAGAGCAGCATAGAAGAAATGATTAAATGAGTAAGAAGAAAGAACGAAAAGTTGAAGAAGCGGAGTAAAATAGGGGAGAAGAACACATTAAAGAGATACTAAGAGGTACTATTAGAAAGAGAGCGATAAAGGGAACAGACAAGTATGAATGTCAGAAAGAAGGATAGAACGGAAATGAGTGTGAACATAAGAAGAACAGAAAAATATCATGACCATTTATGGACATTAAGGTCGGCCCATAAGCACAACAGGAGAGAAGAGAGAACCAAACATGCAGAGAGATACATCCAGAGATAAGAAGAAGACAGTTCAAGTGCCCGAGGCACCAGGAGACTGTGCAGTCGCTTTTTGAATCTCCATCTCTATCTCCAACTGGTTGTCCAGGAAAGTATTTAGATCAGCCGGTTCCTCAAAAATTTTAGAACGTCCTTTATAAGTAATGCGGAATTTCGATGGACCAGAAAACGAGAAGGGAATACCCATCTCAGAAAGACGTTTACGAAGATTCAGGAAGCCTTTTCTCCTTATAACCGTATCTCTGGCAAAGTCCTGAGAAATTGAGATCCGATGACCTTCCCAGACGACTTGTTTAGCTTTCCGCATATGAGAGAGAATCAGTTCAGTATGCTGATGCCTCAATGGTTTAAAAATGATTGCTCTTGGCTGGGTAGCTGTCTTAGACCGAAACGTTGGAACACGGTGTGCTCTTTCTATCTCAAAGTCTCTGTGGAAAGAGATTTGTAGGGTATCCGGAATCCAATGGGATAAGAACTCTATCATAGATGAAGATGATTTCTCTGAATCCTCCGGCAGCCCAAAAATGCGTAGGTTAGATCTACGATTACGGTCCTCCTGCTCAGTTAGGTCTCTGCGCAACGCCGCCATTGAGCGCTCCAAGTGGTTGAGGGATCTGGATTGCTTATGCATACCATCCTCTGCACAACTGATTCGAGATTCCGTAGCAGATACACGAAGAGAGAGGGCTTTAAAGTCATTCCTGATAGCAGACACCTCCACTTGTAATAAATCCGTGTTAGTTTTCGTGGACTGCGCAATATCATGTACCTCATTAAGGCGCGTTAAGATGGTGTCCAGCGTGGAGGTAGTGTCTGACTGAGCAGACTCAGGCGTAGGAGACACCGCCTTAGGTCTTTTCAGTGACGTACCAACATCTTTAGCGTCTTTGTTACTCATGGAGCGACCCATACTTGTAGCCATGAAGGAGTAACCACAAAGAAAAAGTATATAGCCACTGGAAGGAGAGAGAAGAGCCAAAACTGCGCAGCCTTCAGCCCAAAATAAGAAATACAGCACACTGAGCTGAATGGGCACTTATAATAAAATAGCGGCGGACTTATATGCAAGGCAGACAGGTAGCCAAAGAATGATAAAGCTACAATTAATGCAGGAGGGCACAGCACGGAGTTCGCAGGAAAAAATCTCCACACCTGAATGAGAAAGTTGCACTGAGAGAAAAATAGCGCGTAGACAGTCTAATTCCCAGCCAAGCAGCAAGAAAATAGCATAAAATAGACAAAAACGTTACCAAGTGCAGGCATCATAAAAGAAACTCACTGGGCAACCCCCACGACCTGCAACATTGTAGCGAAGCTGGCATTCCTGAGGAGAAAATGTCACTGCGTCAGGGGAAGGAAATGGCGGCCATCCGTGAGGAAAACGAGCGTCAGATACAAAACATGCAGCCGGTGTCAAAAGCAGCAGGAAAACCTCAGCAAACAGCTCCCCTCACATTCCGCTGTTGCAGGCTGCCTTTTCCGCTCACAGGGGCAGTCGGGGAACGGATAAATCAGCCCGACGGGAGAACTCGCCTCGGAGCTCAAGCGCAGTCCGCCATGCAGAAGCGGCGCGCAAGCCACGCCCCCGTGTGAAGCAACCTTTTGGTATCATCTAAGCTTTGTGAATGAGGCTCACAGAAGTTACATTTTCTTGGGGTCTATTTCAGAAGTATAGCGGCTTAGATTTAAGCGTCTTTTGAATTAGTATGTGGATGTCCCTGTTTTTGAATGTGTGAAAACTGGCATGCTGTTTGTAGAATAAACCTAACAGTCCTTTGTATTTTTCTTCCAGCACCCCCTAGCTATGCAGAAGTAGTTACAGATGAGCAAAGGCAGTGCCTGTCACCTGCATCTGCGTGTGATTTTGAGAGGGCGCTTCCAGGGCCACTGTTCGCATATATCCAAGAATTCCGCTTCCTGCCACCACCCTTATACTCTGAGGTAGGTTTTCCGAATCTAGGGAAAGAGACTACTTATTTTTGTGCAACATCTCATGGTGTTAGAGGTGGCTAATCTTCTTTTGGTGTTTTTTTTTTTTTTTTTTTAATATTCCAAGCCTCAAAAATGAACCAAAAATACAATTAAAATGTATTGATTAATTTGGGGTGTAAACGCATGAGGTTATGTAAAATGTCTGAAGTGGAAAACCAGTTGCAATGGCATTCTATCTGAGAAAGCTTCAAGAACGTCAGAGGGGTGGTAGGTTTCTAAAAACGTATAAAGGCAGTGAGCAGTAAGCTCTAAAAGAACCTAGACTGAGCGATCCAGAACCTAGAAACAGATTCCAAAAAGCATTCTTAAAGGGAAGTTAGAATGTGTGACTCAAAAGAAATAACGCTTAATGTTAAATTACATTGATGTGTTTTAATTTAAAAGTAATTGAACTGAATTGCAGAGACGGCCATAAGGCTCGATACTAAACCTTATAGCACGTCAAAGTAATTTCTGGCCTCCACAGCTTATCATAATCCATGTGAGCTCATGAGCAGTGCATTGAGGGGAGAGAGTTACAATGACTTTGATTACCACAGCCATTAAACTTCAGTGGTTATGTGTTGTAACCATAATGTCCTTTCAATTAAATCCAGTTTGGGGGGGGGGGGGGGGGGGGGTAAAGTGGTACATACTATTACAAAAAGCAGCAGTGTAAAGAATACAACCGCACGAATACCTCCCTATAGCTGTGGTCAGTAAGAGACCAGTGATACTAAACAGTGCTACCGCAGGCTGCTCCCCTGCTGTTATAAAGTGCAAATAAGTCTACTGCAAGAGAAAAGGACTTCTACAACATATCACTAATTCCTGGCGCAGATAATATTTAAAATAATAGGCAGTCATTTGTAATTTGAAGCAAAAGAGAGCTCATTTATTAATAATATTGGTGAAATGTATTGACTTCTAACAATATCATAATTGTACTTGAAGCTTTGACATTTAGCAAGACCTAATGAACACAATCCTTCAAAGTAACTTTATCCACAAGGTGTAATTTAGGTTGGATGACATAAAATAGAACTGGATGAAATCAGCACAGCCAACACGTTTCTTCTTCTAAAAAAAAAAAAAAAACTTGCTCAGGGCCACTATCGTGTAGCACCAAAGGTTGCTAGCACTTAGGATAGGTATCAATTTTGAAGCTGCGTCTAGATAAAGTAAGTCTCCAAAAAGTGAAGACACTGATGTGGTGTATTCCACCAATCCAGGGTGAAGGGTGTCACGGTTGACAGCAATTAGTGTAAGTCAATTAGTCAAGATGCACATGGATATTGTACAAGCAAGTCACTAGGAAATTAAGCCTCTGATGTGGTGTGATGTTCCACAAATCCAAGGTGAAGCGTGGCACGGTAATAAACAGTAATGTAAAATTCACTGACCACCTCCTTGATGAGGGGTTTCTTTGTGTCAACTCCACTTATTAAGTCCAGAGCTCTCATATCTTTCATAAGACACAGAGAAAACATTCTTAACAGGAATTTAGAATTTGTGACTTAGAAGAAATAACGCTTGTTAAAAAAAAGATATTACATTTCAGGGCTTTTTTATTTATTATTTCATGGGTATATTTTTGTGATGTACCACACTCCCGTTCCATGTATCCATGTTGTTGCCTTCAGACAGTCCCTGGGCCTGCCTGGCCTTGCACTGGGCATATTTTGCTAGCTGCCAAATTTAATGCGTAATCAGCAAACCGTGCCAAAGTTATTAGAGTTTTTGCCCTCCATTTTTCTATTCCCCTGACAGATCTGCTCAAAACACAACATAAAGCAACACGTTCTAAACATCATACACGTTTTGTGTAGATTCATCAAATAGTGTCAAATTGTTTAGCAGAAACATTTGTTTAACCCTTCCACCCCTCCCCTATTGAACATAGCCCTATCACCCCCTCAATGGATCCGCATGCAACTACTGATCAGAGTTACACCAAGCCAACACAAAGACACTTTCTTACTTCGATTGATGACGGGAGAAAAAGCTACATATTCTAATTTTTAATTGGATTTGCAAATCTTGATTTGCGCATTACTGGCCCAGATCTAAAATGTCACATTTTTGTCACTGGGGCAGGTTTTAAACGCAAATTTCTGAAACTATGGAAAAATTTTACACCAAATTTTGTGTAAAGTTCTATATACAAGTTAAATGTATTATTATTTAGCTGTTCGGCGGTGCAAAATAAAACTATCACGGTTAAAATCATTCCACTTTTGGTGTGTTGCCCCTGAAATGTGTTAGTCCCCTGCATAATGGATCTGCATGCAACTTGCCTTGAGAAACCCAACGTGGATGTCCCTATGTCCCTTGTTTAGTTTTTGTAGGATTTGTCGTGGAATGTATATTGCATGCATAATCCATGTATGCCTTAGGTCAAGCAGTTTTGTCAAGTTGACTAGCTTTAAACCAAGGTCTTTAACTAAAAGCTGGAGTTGCAGGTTCTTGTAACATGCACTCTTTACGGCAATAAGCAGTATGTGAGGTGTAATAACAAGGTTCCACTGCAGCAATAAATGTGTAATATGTGTTGCATAACTAGAAAATCATTGCATACTGCCTCTCAGTTAGTAGGACCTTTTGAACAGAAGGCAATTTACATTTAAAAGGAAGACCAGTTTGCTTTACTTACATTTTAATATGTTCTATTTTTTTTAATGTAGGTTGACCCTAACCCGGATCAGCCCACAGACGAGCATCCATCGTGTCCTTCTCGTTGAAGAGATCAATAAAAAGCAAGTTCTGAAGAAAGGACTGAAGTTTACTGACGGTTCTCAACTGAGAAAGGAGTGTGGAAGACGTATCAGGGAGATATGTTTTCTAAGAGATTGATTTGCCGTTTCCAAGAAAACATGGAATACGTGGCATCAGCAACCTGTGGTTATGAGTTAAAATCCACAGCATACCCAAAAGACTGCTCGTCATGCTTCGAGTTGAGCTTTCTTTCCTCATGTCTGCACATGCGAGTAGTCCTGTCATTGGCAGCCGGGCATGTAGTTCGTATCGGGGAACTCGCCACGTTGTTAAAAAGAGGGGTCTATACCCTCCCTATTTGCACTTGTTCAGTGCTCATGTTGTGTGGTTCAGTATCACTACAGCTTTTGCTCATTAACACCATACTGATCTTAACATGTTTGACTTGCCTGCGATCTGCACAACCAGGAGCTTAAGAACGCGTCGAGAAGCTAAAAGAAGAGAAATGCACTGACGTTTTTTGTACGTTGATGTAGCTTGGACATTATCTGCCTATATACATGCTCAGTATCGTCCTTTTTGGCTGACCATATTTCTGTTGCCTCCTCGCCTTGGCTCAAGTGGTGGATTTATTTACAGACATCAACTTCCTTCAAGTCAGTCCTTGTTTTGTTTTAATAGAACGCAAACATATTTATTATGTTTAAAAAAAAAAGACAAAATTATGGAATGTAATAAGAAATACTTTTCACTGTTGTTTCTCTACAGAAATATGTCGCTTTACTGCTGTTTCCACAAGCAGCAGCCAGTTAAAAGATGTACACAGTGGCTGAATCTCAGGTGGACACATAATTTGCAAAAGAATGAGGTCTTTTTATGCTCTTTTGATGTCGAGGTTGATGCCCTGTTGGCCTGGGATTGAAGTCGGTGTGGATAAAATCACATCCACATGCTGTACCGCTCTGTAGATCTAATGATGGAGGAAGTGGCCTGCACCAGAATATGCACAAGGCAGCAGCACCAGCATATGCATTGCATAGGCATCAAAGGGGACAGACCACACTAGCGTGTACACACGCCACCGTGCACACAGGCTTCAAGGGGTACTTCAGCTATATTCTCTTTGTAAGACAAAAGGCTACCCCTCAACAGTCCAGTCGAAGTGCTCAGTTTTAATTGAACACCTAAAACACATATATGTGCTTGGTCGTTAGGATGAAAGATGCATATGGGTTAAAAGATTCATGAGTTGTGCAAGAGGATCTTTTATATTGTGCCACTATCAGGTTTACAAATAAGCTTTTTTTGGTCAGATTTATAGCACAGGGGCCACATTCTGAATGTCAGCACTAATACATTCAGAATGCCAAGAAGTTTATCAATGCATTTTTGCATTCACATTTTTGGTGCCCTTTAATCTGCAAAAACGTAAGGAGGAATAGGGCAACTGTGGCACGTGCTTGTTTTTCTCAGTAAAACTTGGAGTGTGTATTCTGCAAGGCTTCACTAGGGGAGCTTGTTCTAATATTAGCTGCAGCCGACGTGTGTTAGGCAGTGGTTGCACAAATGTGATCCAGAGAGGTAGCACATACCAACAGCACAAATGCTTTTGTGCGCTTTCAGAAATACTCATTCTACACGTGCAGTTATTCAGAGTTGAGACTTAGTTTAAAATGGTTAAATGCAGTGTTTTCACCATTGAACCCAGGAAATGAAGCGTTACAACAAGAAAAAGGCATTGATAATGGGCTGTCCACTTTCTGGTGAAATGCTTTCTTGCTTTGAAATCTCTTTTGGGCTTCACATGGGTTTTTGTAATAAGTGTCCTTTAAGAAAACATGTAAACTTCTTTTGAAAGTGTTGCCGGCAGAAGAGTATCAAATATTCGATTGAGTCGCGTTTTATGTGATTCAAGTTTAAGGACTACGTATTCACCAGGCTAAAGTTACACAAACAACTGCAGGGTGGCATTTTAAATGTTGCTCGCCTTTTGTGGTAATGTCATCACACTTCTCTAACTACTGCTATCATATGAAATACTTGGTGGGCATTCAGTGAGATTTTGGTTGGGCACGCCCCATGTTATTGTTCAATCTTTTTTGTTTTTTCTTTTTTTTAAAACCGACATGGGAACAAATCCTCATGCATAGCTTTGAAACAACTCTCGCAGAGAAAGTAGGGTTCATCAGTAGCCTATGGAACACTTTCTAGGATAGAGCAGTCGTATAGCCATTATTACTATCGCTTGACAGTGTGGTCAGACAAACATTTCTTAAAACTTTATTAAATAAAGTTAATGGGAATATTTCTTTACTCTGTTTTTAGAGGCATTATTTTTTTACCTAATTTCCTAAGCATTGGTCAAATCCTGAACGGAAGCTAGAGGTTCTCCAGTATTCAGATAGTTTCCTGATCTTGAATTGGGAACAAATAAGAAAGACCCAAATAGTTTCCTGATTTTGAATTGGGAGCACATAAGAACGATCCAAAATCACAGACAAAGTGCAATATTAAATGTTTGCTTTTTAGAATATATTCCATGGTTATTTGTAAACATATTTGTATACATTTTTTTTTGTTTGGTGCTGAACATGTCGTGTAGGCTCTGTTTAAAGGAAACATATGTGGAAAATTGTGGATATTTTCCCATTGCACTTCCTTATGGAAAAAATAAACAATTTTGTATAAACCCTTGTGTTACTTGTGACTTTTTATGGATATATTTGGAATGATCTGTTAGTAGAAGTTTTAAATGTATTAAACATGTCTGCGGCCAATAATACAAAGCATAGCTGCCTTTCAAACAGTGTTTTATTTCCTCTTTAGCTGCACAAGAGCATTTGTTCGAGGCCGCTGGATATATTCTGTCTAGTCGTTTAACATTGGGCAGCTGCATCCTGCTAGATCAAGCCTCCTTTCTCAGTGATTAGACAACAAAGTGAGTTATTCTTGAGTGCTCTGTGAGGGGTTCCAGCATAGGTCTGCAGGGAGAGGTTTTACAGAGCTCTGAATTTCTCGAAGAATAAAAATTGTGGATGATAGAGGTCATGTTCTCTTTTTTTTTTTTTTTTTTTTTTTTTTTTAAGTAGCACAAGATTGTTGGAAGAAGATGGTAATGCCAAATTGAGTCTATTTACCTCTTTTGCCCAATGCATTGCAATAGGTGGCTTGCCGTTCATAGAGGTGCTCTTTCCATGACCTGTCTGCCAGGTTATCTTGGGGTGCTCATTGTTTTATTAGCATGGGCTATCTATGGGGATCGTCTGGCTACTATCTTCCACTGAGAGATAGCCTATGTCTTATTCTATGGTATCAGTGGGAAATCTTGACGGCAGATTGGGCAATGATTTCCAACCTTTCCTCTCTAAGCAGTCTAGACGGGTTGCAGTCGTATCCAGAACCCGTAGATCGGCTCCTTTTTAAAATACAGCTTCCAACATTGCTTGGAAACATTTTGGGTGTTCAATAGAGAGACTCTTTCCATGTTTCCGGACCATCCTTAAAATGGCGTTGGCTTCGGCCTCCATTTTGTTTGGATGCGAGTATTCTATTTGCGATTTCTACTAATTGTTACCCCAGGTATTTAAATTAATCAACGTATTCCAGTTTTGTTATTTATGACATGTTATGGCGGTTTTGTTTTGAAATTAATTACATTTGTTTTTCCTGTGTTCATATGGTTTTTGTTTTTTAAGTTGTTTGCTTAACAGTGTTTTTGCATGGCTTTGAGATATACCTGAAGGTCCTTGGGTCTTGGAGATCAGAATTGAATCATCTGGATGTAAGAGCTGATATCTTGAAGCCATTTATTACCAGGATATTATTGGTGGCTTTTCGGACTACCTGATACAGATCGTTGAAAAAAGTGAAAACAGAAGTACCAAAAGGCAACCTTATTTACTCCTTTCTGATATGGATTTTCTTACTGATCAGACAGGATTTCTTTTTTTCTTAACCTGTGATGTTCAAGTGTACACCAGTTTGAGTAGAGACAGGAGGGCTGGGTCGATGTGAAGTTTTAACAGTTTATCCAAGAGGTGATATTTTGCACCAAATTAAAGGCCGAAAATAAATCTTAAAAACGCCATAACTTTTTATTGCTACGCTAGATTTATTGATAATTAGGGCTCCCTGTATTCCGCTTTTACTGATTTTTACAGATAAATGGACAGAAAACCATTTATTTTCCTGTCTGTGTTTATTTTTAAATGTGGATGAAAATGGAAATTGGGTTGTTTTTTGAGTTATTCTAAATGCTTTCATTCAGGACTACCAGCCAATAGCTCTGTCGATCGAAAGGTAAGGGGGTTAAAATAATAAATGAATTTTAGTAAACAGCCTTAAACAGCAATAGATATGCACAACCTTGATATTAAAATATACATGTTTTCCTATAAGAGCATATTTTATCATCTGAGTGTGTGTATATCATTGAAACCTGTCAGTCGTTCAGGCGTAAAGACCTATTTATTGGTTAATAAATGTAGACGTATTTTCATTTCAGATTAATTTTTTCAAAAATAAAAATGAATACAGATAAAATCAGCAAAAAATAAATATGGATAAATGCAGACGGAAATGTCGACAAAAAATCCATAAAACCGGGAGCCCTATTCATCGTTTTGAACTCACCCTCTCCCCCTTGTATATTGGTACACTGATGCTGTTTTGCTTGGAGGTCGAACGCAGATTTTTTTGTTGCTGATGTCAGAAAAAATATTATTAGGGGTATTCCAGCCCTGCAATCTGGATCAGAAAGTTACACCTCTGGTGGTATCTTATTGGGGCCTTGGCTTTTCCCTTTGTTTCTTCCCCTTTATCTTTGGTCAGTATCTTGGTCCATATGTCATCATAGATGGTGCTAATTTTTTATGTTTATCCTGCATGCATGCATCTTGTGAGTGGACAGCTACGATATTGCCAATTGTGGAGAGATGGGTTATCCGAGCATTTTCAGTGATGTTTGTTTCTAAATAGTATTTCTTGCCTCCTAGACTTACTCCATTTTTTTTGCCAGAAGCTGCTTGAATCCTTATCCAAAGCTGCATTTTTGATTTCTTCCCACTTTGTATTCAAAGCATCATTGTTGTTCTTCATAATTGGGGATTTGTAGTTCATTATTTTTTTTTTTTACGTGAGCCACTGTGTACTGTTGATTGTAATACCACCTTTTTTTCCGTACCTTTCTCGTCAAACCATACATCTTGGTTTTTTTTTTAAATAACTGATCGGTTGTTGGTGGTACATCTTCTAGAAAGTATTGGAGTTAATGTTTTTAATAATGCGTCATACAGGTATAGTTTGTCATTATCAGCAGGATATTTTACTATGCACTCCGGAATAGTGACAGTAATTGGTTCGGTTTTCCATCCCTCTACATTAGACTCTAGGTTGGAATTCCATCTCGTTCTCACTTGCCCTCCAATGTCCCAGGTGTTGCTCAAATTGTGGACTTCTCATCTCTGATGATACCTTACTTTTTATGTCCAGGGATCGTGCATTCTGATCGCTTTCTAGCTTCCACTGTATCCTCAGATTTTCATATCTGGACCAGTCCGTTGCTCGTAGCTGACTGTTGTCAATTACAGATTGGGTTTTTTCGGCATTAGATGGTGGAACATTGTGGTCGACGTTATCTTACGACTTGAGAGCTAAAGTAAGACCCTCGTTTGCATAGAAACTGGCCGGCAGTTGGCATCTGTTGTCAGTAGAGCAAATGAAATATGAGAAAGAAAGGTATATTCCTGAATCAAATTTTTTGCTGAAGATGTTAAAAACACAAAAACAGTTTGAGCTCCTCTTTGCACTGTTTGCAACTCTTTCTCTCGTCTCATTAAGGGTTTTCCTGTGATTAAGTAGATAAAAATGGTGGCATCCTTCGCCAGTGATCCACAAAAGACCATACAATTCCCATCTACAATATACATGATAGCTCCTCAAGGAAATCTTTAAAGTTCCTCTCCCACACCCCCTTCACAGAAATATCCCCTCACTACACAAAGCACATCTGCACACCTGTTTCTCGTAAGTCCCATAGACTACTACGACAATGTGAATTTTTGCTTTTAGCCAATGTGTATTTTTTTCTAGATTAATAAGGGCCTGGCAAAGTCTACAACAACAACATAGTGGTAAATACGAACACCGACACCGCCAAAAGTCTTGCATTGTCAATGCTGGTTTTCTTAATGTGTATCAATGAATTATTTTTTAAAGCTTTTGATTTTATTGTTACCCAGTGCTGCAGCATCTGTTGCTGCGAGATTAATTTGAGGTTCAGGACATGCAATAAATGAACATATCTGTGTATTTCATGAGGGTGCAGACCTTTTGCAAGATCGTATACATCAAGTGGGGATGTCATACATTTAGGCACAGGGAGATTAGGAGATTTTCCCAGAATTACAAGAAGTTGAGCCCGGCATGAAGGCCAGGTTTCGACCTGGGTCCCCAAGTTATAAAATCTGCAGTTCTAACCACTAGTCCTCCTGTACTGCCGTGTGGCTGTTATACAGAGTACAATAAACTCTGGTTGCCATATGCGGCATGTATTCGATTGCTCTCTGCTTACCACATTTAGTAAGAGGCAAGATATAGCAGATGGCAGAGGAACTAAGTATGGGGGGGGGGGGTCTTTTTTCTTTTAATAGGACAACATTTCAACGCCCATTCCCACTCGAATAAACTTTAAACAAGCATAGTCTAAAATATTTCATTTGGAACATCACTGACGAAAAACTTGATGGCGTGGTAAGTGAGCAATAGGAAATGCCTTTGGGGAATTAATTCCCAGTTGTTCAAGTGACAGACATTTGACCTTACATAATGGTCATCTCCTAAATTTGCCGCCTAGGAGAAAGCGGCACGAACATGGAAAGTCAGCCCTTCGTTTTCTAAGTAATCGTGCCTTGTTGAACCTCACTGCGCGGCTGGCTTTCTTTTTTTAGAACTAGACCCTCCTCGTGAACCCGATAACATTACAACTCAGCGAATCCTTTTCTGAAGCAGCCCGAAAGCCCAGACACTAGAACCGTGTGTGTCCCGGGGTTCTTTCCTTTGACGTGACCCATCTTAAATATACCGCAAGGAGTGACTCGGCAAGCAGAAAAACCAAGGAGGGGCGGCATTCCAGCCGCCCAAGCATGCGGGACTGGAGGTTCCAGTCTGCAATAGTGTCATCCTACGGAAATACCTCCCCATGAAAACCTAATGGGAGACCGTGATCAAACCTCGCAAAATGCAGCCAAGCACTTAGAAAAATATAGGGGAAATGGGTGTTGCAGCATTTAAATGAGCTTGAAACCACTGTAAAAGACCACTCTTTCTGCGGGATTCAAGGAGAGAAAGCACAACAAAACTGATTTGTCAGTATTGCCCTCCAGTTTTCAAATGCAGCCTACAAATGAATCGGTTGTCTGCTAACAACTTATTTTACTGCCGATGCGCTTGAGTGTTTCGCCTTATGGGCGAGCTGTAAATAAGGCTTTTTATATGTGACCAAAAAGCTGAAGCAGTATATAGACCCTGTATTTCCCCCCCCCCCCCCCCCCCCCCACACTCAAAAGTGAGAAGTATATTTTTTTGGAGGAAGGGGTGTGGGGGGGTGTGGACATGGCTCCATATAATGATAAGGGATGGTTTGCAGTAGGAATTGATGGTTTCTATCCACCGTATCTGGTTTAAAAAAAAACGCATTTTGTTTATTTTATTTTGGGCTATGGTGTTGAAAGGGTTTTTTGAGGAAATAGGCAAAAAAATCACCATGTTACCTTTGGGACGCTTTCTGGTGGATACTCTTCTCTATCTGCAGATTCCTCACCTTTATAATTTTCCCCAGACACTAGACCCAATCCGGAAATTTTTCATTGCAGTTTTCCCACTTGCTGCTAGAGGGCTCTGAACAACTCCACATAGGTTTTGTTTTTCCCTAGAAGTGATGAAGCGGAACCCATATAGGAGCCACACCTGCACGACAACATCAGTTTCATGTTTCACTATCCACAACCTCTGACACAGAGTACAAAATTATTGTCAGTATTGGTGTGCAGATCCCTTATTTGGAGCCTTTTTAGGTGTAAAAAGAGATCACTCCAAGGAATGGGGTGGTGGAAGGGTGGTAGTAAATTTGCAGTTAGAGTACCAAACAGAAAGAGGGTTATCAAAAGGTAAGTAACTTGTTCTTCTGATGGATAACTTCAACCACAGATTACTCGCCTTATAATAAAAGCAATGGTGTCAGATTTAGTCCTGGTGGAATGGGCTCTCAGAACTTTCAATGGATGCGTTTTGGCCCCTGCATAGCTGATCTTAAAGCAGAGGACTATCCCCCTCGACAGAGTCCTTTGCTACAAGCCTTTCCCTTCTTTGCCCCCGAGGATCCCCACAAAAAGCTGATCGTTTATCTGATGGTTCTTGATGCGATTAATGTGAAAGTTTCTCTTTCAACTGATGGAGCCTCTCCTTTCGAGGGGTGAGGCGGTGCCAAGAAAGCTGGAAAAGTGCTCAATTCCCCAATGTGGTATGGAGTCACGACTTAGGCAACAAGACCATCTGAATTTTCAGTACCAGGTTTTCCAGGAAAAAAAGTGGTGTAGAGAGGTTGAACTGATATAGCATAGAATTCAGTCAAGCAACAAGTTGAAGTGATCGCAATGAGGATGACCGTCTTTAAGGTCAGAAGACGCACAAAGCGATGTACTTTGGCACAAAGGGAAGAGGAACATCAAGACTAAGTTAGGGTCCCTTTGTGGCCTCACAAACAGTTTCAGAAGGAACATGCTTGTCAAACCTTAAATAATCCACATTATGTGATATAAGCAAAGACAAATGGTCTGACAAAAGGCAGACACCCTTTAATAATGCCCACTGCAAGGCCTTGCTGTTCCAAAGATTAAACAAAACAATAAAACATTCAACAATTTGGCTTGTCAAGGGTCTTTTTTGTGAACTCTACATCAGGCTACACATTTGTCTCGCCACCAGTCATAAGTAGACTTCATAGACAGTTGCCAGGCAAGAAGGATGGCATTTACCATCTCAGGTAGTAGATTGAACACAGTCAACTGCTGCCCTTCAATCTCCACTCATGGAGGTGTAGTTTGTGCATGTTTGGGTGAAAAATCCTTCCCTGCTTTTGCAAGAAAGGGTCCTACCAAACTTGAAACCTGATTGGTGACTGTTAGACCTGACATAATTGGCGTGGGATACCCCTGTATTTTTTACCCTGACCTGTGTTTTTGTTGTGTGTGGGACTCCGGTATGCTGATCTAGATACTTTGGGCGCTTTGCCACTACTGTTCAGTGCCAAAGTGCTAGTGCTCCTTTTGTAAATTATTGTTATGGATTGGTGTTTCCATGATTGGCATATTTGATTTACTAGTCCCTAGTACAGGTCACTGTGTGTGCCCAGGGCCCGTAAATCTAATGCTGCTTGTAGGCTTGTAGCACACATTGTGTCACCTATATAAGCAGTCTGTAAATGTAACTCAGGCCTGCCATTGCTGTGCCTGTGGGCAGTCTAATACTGCCATGTCACCTTGGCAAGTGCACTCACTTGCCAGGCCCTAACCTTCCCTTTTCTTACATGTTAGTCACACCTAAGTGCACTCACTTGCCAGGCCCTAACCTTCCCTTTTCTTACATGTTAGTCACGCCTAAGGTAGGCCCAAGGAAACTCCTGTGGGTAGAGTGTAGTGTATGTGAAAGGTAGGACATGCCCTGGTGTGTGTGGCATGTACTGATCGTGAAATACTGCCAATTTAGTTTTTCACTATTGTAAGTCTACCTGTTCCCGTAGGATTGAATGGGGAATTTGCTTATAACATCTTAAAAGTCTAACTACCCCTGGGAACAAGGTAGGAAAATAAAGTTTAGTATGCCTGAACTCAGAATGTTAAAATGCATCTTTTAGTGAGGGTGATGTTTACATTCTGTGTTTTCTTGCTTAGCCATCCCTTGTGCCTCTGCTAGGATGTGGATTGACTCTGGGGTTGAAATGTCAAGGGCTGGGTAGGTGCAGTGGCTCCAGAGAGTCTGATGAGTCAGGGCTGGGCTGAATAGACCTGGGCTGCATTTAGAGTAGGGGGAAGAGAATCCCTTTCACCTGAATGGGCCTGGTCTGCCTTCCACAATGCTGTCTCCACCTGCTGTCAGGAAGCTGCACCAGAGAGGACAGATCTGGTTTTGACTGAGCACAGGGCTTCTCTGACACCATAGAACAAAGGATTTTGTAGTATAAATATACTTCAAAACTTCAGACACTTCTGGCAATCAAGAGGAACCTTTGCCAAGGAGAAGAGAGCAACCGCGGCCCGTGGAGGGAGTTCCGGTGGGGAAGAAAGGTGGGGAGGGGCAGGGTGGGGGGTGCAAAAAACAGAATAAGGATAATTGGAGGCAAGTAAACAATTTATTTAATAAAAAAAATTTCGTAGCACACGCATCGCATTTTGCGATGCAGGGCGCGCTATGAAATTCGTTTGCATCGTGCTGCATCGATTCCAAAGCTGTCACCAAGGCCTATGCCTGCACCGGAGCCGAGGCACTGCTCGTGTGGTCCACGATGCACCATCCCGACTCGCACCGCAGCCCTTACTTAACAAACGGCGGTGTTTCATAAATGCGAAGCCGATACTCGACGTGGGTGACTCCGGATTCCATCAACACCGCACCGTCGTAAGGAACCGAAGTTTCACCTCCCCTGCATTGCAGTAAGGAACCGAGGCTTCACCTCTCCTGGTGTCCTAAGAAACTGACGCCGCCCTGCACCAATGCACATCACCTTCCCGACGCCGTGCACCAACTTTTCTTTTATTGTTTCCAAGGTACTGTTCTTTGGTAGTCTGCTTGACTCTGCGTCTGACGCGGCATACTGTGCGGTCGGCGCAGTACTTTGGGATTTTTATCTGTCACAACGCGGTAATAACTCCAGGTGGAGTTATTTGTTGCTACAGACTTTATTTGAGTAAATAATCTATTTTTAAGGATATCTTGATAGCTTTCCGAGCGCGTGTGGAATGCCGTCGGCCAATGGCCGACTGCAGCACTGGGGAGGTAGCGTTGCCAGGGGTTAAGATTACTTATTTTTCTAAACTGGTGTGGTGTCCATTTGTAGTGTTTTCACTGTATTGCTGAACGTTTATTTTATTTGGAAGATTTTGTATAGCCGAGCAAGACCCTTGCGGGCATTGGAGTGCTTTACACGGCATCTATAGGTGAAAGACTTACACAAAAATAGTATATGTTATGTTAATACAGCAGTGGTAACTGTTACAGAGTAACAGATTCCTAAACAAATGTATAAAATAGTTCAAGGGAATTTGGCTAAGAGAATTGATTTCACTTCTTTGTGGAAAGATGCCTCTGCTGGGTTCTGTCTTGTTTCTGGGGGCAAGGCTTTCCAAGAAATGTGTGTTCACAAATGCGTTACACACTGCCTCTGAGATAAGCTTATCAGCCCGTGCCAAGCTACCAAGGGCAGGGTATCTACAATACCCTGACTAGAAAGAAGGGCCCCTACTTGGTCAAAGGTTTACTAGCTCTGCCAACTAGAGACCCCCATTTCTAACTGGGACAGATGCTCATGCCAGGAAGTTCAGGGTACCATACTCTTGTGGCTCAATCTGGAGCCTCAGGGATGACTTGGGCACTGTCATTTCATGTCTTATGCAGGCAGAAGACGCAGAAGCAACAAGGTGTACAGGAGTACTGTGCTCCACTCCATCCGGAATCCATCTCCTAACAAGAGTTTTCAAGGGCAAATGTTTTGACACTGCATTATCAGCGGTGGAGAAAAGATCTCGCCAGGGAGTCCTCCTCCCACTGTTGGAAGATGCCAGTGCCACCGCAGGATGCAGATGCCATCTGTAATCTGACGAGCGACCATGGCTGAGTTTATACGCCTTGGCATTCAAGAGTCCTGCTAAGTGGTTCATGATCAGGGTGATAGCCTGTGTGGAAATCTTGGTCCGATTTTGGAAAAGGGGGTGGTGATGGACAGAGTTTCTGAATGATGCAGAATACTCCTACCCAGTCAAGAGATCAGGGCTTGATCCATCACAGTTTTTTAGCTCACTGCCCCATCCCAGCTCAGAACCTGGCTACATGCAAATTAGTCTGTTCCTGTCCCAGTGCATGATGGGAACAGGGCAAACCAAACTACCAAGCCAATTCTTATACTGGGAAGGAAACAAGCTTCTGGGGACCGGTTTCTGGCATTTCAGCCGTCGTCGGCCCGGCTTGCTTGAATCCTGATCGTGCAATGAGCAAGGGACTCGCGTCTGAGTATACCCTCCCACACTTAGTGTGGACAAAATTGATTTTGGAAAAGGGGGTGGTGATGGACAGAGTTTCTGAATGATGCAGAATACTCCTACTGAGTCAAGAGATCAGGGCTTGATCCATCACCGTTTTTTAGCTCACTGCACCATCCCAGCTCAGAACCTGGCTACATGCAAATTAGCCTGTTCCTGTCCCAGTGCATGATGGGAACAGGGCAAACCAAACTACCAAGCCAATTCTTATACTGGGAAGGAAACAAGCTTCCGGGGACCGGTTTCTGGCATTTCAGCCATCGTCGGCCCGGCTTGCTTGAATCCTGATGGTGCAATGAGCAAGGGACTCACGTCTGAGTATACCCTCCCACACTTAGTGTGGATAAAATCGATTTTGGAAAAGGGGGTGGTGATGGACAGAGTTTCTGAATGATGCAGAATACTCCTACCCAGTCAAGAGATCAGGGCTTGATCCATCACCGTTTTTTAGCTCACTGCACCATCCCAGCTCAGAACCTGGCTACATGCAAATTAGTCTGTTCCTGTCCCAGTGCATGATGGGAACAGGGCAAACCAAATTACCAAGCCAATTCTTATACTGGAAAGGAAACAAGCTTCCGGGGACTGGTTTCTGGCATTTCAGCCGTTGTCGGCCCGGCTTGCTTGAATCCTGATGGTGCAATGAGCAAGGGACTCACGTCTGAGTATACCCTCCCACACTTAGTGTGGACAAAATCGATTTTGGAAAAGGGGGTGGTGATGGACAGAGTTTCTGAATGATGCAGAATACTCCTACCCAGTCAAGAGATCAGGGCTTGATCCATCACCGTTTTTTAGCTCACTGCACCATCCCAGCTCAGTACCTGGCTACATGCAAATTAGTCTGTTCCTGTCCCAGTGCATGATGGGAACAGGGCAAACCAAATTACCAAGCCAATTCTTATACTGGAAAGGAAACAAGCTTCCGGGGACTGGTTTCTGGCATTTCAGCCGTTGTCGGCCTGGCTTGCTTGAATCCTGATGGTGCAATGAGCAAGGGACTCACGTCTGAGTATACCCTCCCACACTTAGTGTGGACAAAATCGATTTTGGAAAAGGGGGTGGTGATGGACAGAGTTTCTGAATGATGCAGAATACTCTTACCCAGTCAAGAGATCAGGGCTTGATCCATCACCGTTTTTTAGCTCACTGCACCATCCCAGCTCAGAACTTGGCTACATGCAAATTAGTCTGTTCCTGTCCCAGTGCTTGATGGGAACAGGGCAAACCAAACTACCAAGCCAATTCTTATACTGGGAAGGAAACAAGCTTCTGGGGACCGGTTTCTGGCATTTCAGCCGTCGTCGGCCCGGCTTGCTTGAATCCTGATCGTGCAATGAGCAAGGGACTCGCGTCTGAGTATACCCTCCCACACTTAGTGTGGACAAAATTGATTTTGGAAAAGGGGGTGGTGATGGACAGAGTTTCTGAATGATGCAGAATACTCCTACTGAGTCAAGAGATCAGGGCTTGATCCATCACCGTTTTTTAGCTCACTGCACCATCCCAGCTCAGAACCTGGCTACATGCAAATTAGTCTGTTCCTGTCCCAGTGCATGATGGGAACAGGGCAAACCAAACTACCAAGCCAATTCTTATACTGGGAAGGAAACAAGCTTCCGGGGACCGGTTTCTGGCATTTCAGCCATCGTCGGCCCGGCTTGCTTGAATCCTGATGGTGCAATGAGCAAGGGACTCACGTCTGAGTATACCCTCCCACACTTAGTGTGGATAAAATCGATTTTGGAAAAGGGGGTGGTGATGGACAGAGTTTCTGAATGATGCAGAATACTCCTACCCAGTCAAGAGATTAGGGCTTGATCCATCACAGTTTTTTAGCTCACTGCACCATCCCAGCTCAGAACCTGGCTACATGCAAATTAGTCTGTTCCTGTCCCAGTGCATGATGGGAACAGGGCAAACCAAACTACCAAGCCAATTCTTATACTAGGAAGGAAACAAGCTTCCGGGAACCGGTTTCTGGCATTTCAGCCGTCGTCGGCCCGGCTTGCTTGAATCCTGATGGTGCAATGAGCAAGGGACTCACGTCTGAGTATACCCTCCCACACTTAGTGTGGACAAAATCGATTTTGGAAAAGGGGGTGGTGATGGACAGAGTTTCTGAATGATGCAGAATACTCCTACCCAGTCAAGAGATCAGGGCTTGATCCATCACCGTTTTTTAGCTAACTGCACCATCCCAGCTCAGAACCTGGCTACATGCAAATTAGTCTGTTCCTGTCCCAGTGCATGATGGGAACAGGGCAAACCAAACTACCAAGCCAATTCTTATACTGGGAAGGAAACAAGCTTCCGGGGACCGGTTTCTGGCATTTCAGCCGTCGTCGGCCCGGCTTGCTTGAATCCTGATGGTGCAATGAGCAAGGGACTCACGTCTGAGTATACCCTCCCACACTTAGTGTGGACAAAATCGATTTTGGAAAAGGGGGTGGTGATGGACAGAGTTTCTGAATGATGCAGAATACTCCTACCCAGTCAAGAGATCAGGGCTTGATCCATCACCGTTTTTTAGCTCACTGCACCATCCCAGCGATATTCATGCATTTTGGCCGATTTCTATCGCTTAGGAGATAAACCTGGATAATATCAAGGCTCCTAAGCGATAAAAATCGTCGCTACACAGCGATAAAATTATTGCCGCTAAGCCAACCTAGCGATAATTATCGCTAGTTGTTGGTAATATGCCCCTAAGTGTGGGAGGGTATACTCAGACGTGAGTCCCTTAATTTTGATACTCGGCAGCCTGGCCGTGGGGAGATGCACCATCACTATCTGGATGAGAACAGAATCACCGGAGAGTTGAGGCCGTAAATCTGAACCTTCAGGAATTACCAGCACAGCGTTCTTTATGCAAATAAGCCTGCCCGATCACCATACAACCTACTTAAGGTAATAAACACTGCAAAATGATTACGAACGAACATTTGAACTGACTTTCAGGTAATATATCATGCTTGTATCTGGCACTTCACATCCCAGGAGGCACCAAGAAAACCTGCGCTAGAGACACGCCCTGTGGGGGTGGTAACGCATAGAAATAAAGCCAATTTTTTTACACAAGCCTCAGATGTCGTTTGTTTGCAGCCCAGAAGAAGAGGTGGTGACACCTTGAAACGCGTTGGCACATTAAAGAGAAGTGAAGTGGGAAGTCAGGCTGCAAGTCAAAGCCAGATGGTTAGAGCGCTGTCGTGTGCGTTCCCCAATGCTTCAGGGCAATTTGTGTTTAAAAAAGTTATATATATATATTAGACAATGTTCCTGTTTCCCAATGCACAGCGAGGGAAAACCAGGTGAAGACCTCGAAATCACCTCCAACACCCGCAGCAATAAGGACACGGTAAGCAGTTGTCAAGTGAAAAGCAGAGTGAAAATTTATTCACAAGGAAAATAAAGACTCAATGTCAATCCATGACGCGTTTCGCTCCACAAGGGATATATTATACTTACCAACAAACTTGCCAGCAGTCAGCTGAAAAGAGAAGAAGACAAGGAAGATTATTAAACAGTATAATATTCAATACCACAACACAATATTGCTAGAAGAGAGAGGCTAACCATTGTAGAAAGTCAGGTAATATTTAGGGGAGCGTTTAGTCCATAGCTTTAGCGTAGGAATCAAGTAGGTCAAGGAAAGTATTAAAGTTGTTATTTGTGTTCGCAGATGCCGAGCTGTCCCTTGCTGAGATACCTGTGAGGAAGAGGCACAAAAGTGGAGTCTCTCTTGTCATTCCCATTCCCCTTTCCCCTGCTTTACAGAAAGTGAATCAGGTGTTTGCTGGCAATGGAGCGTGGGAGTTGGAGAAAAGTTCTTCTGCTCCTATAGAAGCCCAAGTAATTAAGGTGCGTGGTTCTTCTCGTTCTGACATACTTGACACATGGCTGGAGAAAATATTTGCAGTCTATTACCGGAGGAGAATTCTAAGGTGATGTGCCTACAGATAGTAGTATCAATCAGAAAATCTGCTTTACAGAAAGGCCAATAAAGACAAAGAAATGTCTGCTTCAGAAATTATCTTCTGAAATATTTGTTAGTTAACTGAAAAAGCATGCCCTTCATTTTGTATCCCCCTTTCTGTCTCACATTCAACCCATTAGCTCCTTCCTTTCCTTTTCTTTTCTTATGTTTTTCTTTGAAAATCTTGTTAAGTTCTTTGCCATCCTTTCTCCTCTTTCACATTACTCTACGTACCCTAATTTGCTATCCCACTAATTTATGATAGAGGTGCAATTTCAATCCATGGCAGCAGAAGATCCTGGGGTTGGCTCCACTTTCTGACCAAGGATCCTTGCTTGACCGAATATGGGTCCCTGCTTTATAGAGGGAACGAAGCAAGAACCCTTAAAATATGTCAACGGCTTTTTAGGTTGAGGCTGAGTTGCACTGCTGAATGATCTGAGATATGTTCTGGTATATGCTCAACCTTCCTTGTACAGTCAACCAGGTTTCTATCAATTAGAAAAAAGTCAATTCTGGAGGCATGACCTAGCCTTTTGTTTTTGAGGGTAAATTTATGATTTTTCTTTCCATACATCTACTGTTAGAACTGGCTATTTCTGGTTGGCTAAGGCTGACGCCAAAGCTAGGCAGAAACCACCATTCTAGTCAGGGCAAGGAAGTCACACGCCAAGATAACCCCTGCTCACCCCCTTGGTAGCTTGGCACGAGCATTAAGGCTAAACTCGGAGGCAATGTGTAAAGCATTTGCGCCAGCGCACAACAGCAGCAACATACTAGGCACACCACAAAAGGAACTCCACACAAGGTTATTTATAAAATAACTTTTGTATTGTAAAAACACATCAGATAGTAATCACACATGTACATTGTGCCAACTGGCACGGGCAATATTCACAAGGGATTATGTACAGGACAGGGCCACATGGGCCACTGTCAGAATCAGAAATAGCACTTTTAGAACTTAGAATAAGTATAGCACAAGATAACAGTTATAAAATACATCCAGTAACTACTGGGAACAGGTACCAGGACCTCACTAGGACCACCTGTACTAAAAAGAACAACCACCGAAGAATAAAATACATTTAGGGGTATAAACCAGAACACATTACCCATGATGCATGAAACACATTCAGAGGAGTAATAAAGGAAAACACATGATGCCTAAAACATTAAGAGGTGTAAAGACAACCACCTAAGTATCACACAGCGTTTAGGGGTCTAAGAAGGAACACATTACCCATGATGCATAAATATACATTCAGAGGAGTAGTAAAGAGAAACACATGATGCATAAACCTACACATTCAGCGGTGTTCAGAACAAAGCACATGATGCAATAAACTACATTCAGAGGTGCAGGGCAAGAAGACACATGATGCCTAAAACATTCAGAGGTGCAGCGCAGGGAAAGAAAGGAAGACACATGATGCATAGAAATACATTCAGAGGTGCACAACAACTCAATAGCGCAAAAATACACAGTAGGCAGTTACCATCCTAGACATAGCAGATAACTACATTGCGCACAACTTACATAAGCCACCACCTGTGGCAGTCCCTAGGCCAACTGGCCTTGTTGGGGCTCAGACGCCCTGTGTCCAAACGTCAGGGCGCGTGGCCATGCAGCGCCAGTCTCAAGAAAAGAAAGCCTAAACGTAGCAGCTGGCACTAAGTGTCGCAAAGCTGTGAAGGCCTGGCACCACTATGCCCTCTCTGTCCCACACAGGGACTCTCTCCTTAAATTGCGCCTAAACGGTGCAGCTGCCCACTAATTGCTGGGCAGCTGGGAGTCATCAAAGAAACTGCGACAGGGTTCTCACTGACCCTTGGGCGCAAACTGCACCCACTATGGGAGCCACACAGGAACTAAAAACACATTCCTCGCAGGCAGGAGAGGGCGGGCACCGGCAATGTGCCCCGACGCCCCCTCTATCTAATATGGCCCTTGAACCTCGTTGGGCTCGTAAATCATGTATGTCCCCTAGAGCCTCCGTGGCTCTAAACACACAAATGGCCCTCTGAGCCACGCTGGGCTCGTAACAAACATGCCCCCCAGTGAGCCTCTCGGGGCTCTAGACAACGTTGGGGCGACCCGCTGCCAACCGGTGCCGCCCTTCTTGCACCGCCAACACTGTGCCCCACGGGGCTCTCAAAACAAATCTGCCCCCATGTTGGAGCCATCAGGGCTCGGGAAGAACGGTGGGGCGACCCACTGCCATTCGGGGCCGCCCTAACTATCAGGGGCATCCCGGCCGTCAACGGCAGCACCACTTGGCCACCCAGAGCCCCCCCCCCCCCCTCAGCCCTATAACACTCACCGGGCTGTTGCGGGGGCAGGGGCTCCTCTCCCTTGGATGTGGCAGCGCTTCTCTCCCTCCATTCGGGGAGCCTCGCGCCGGACTTCTCTCTCCCTCCGGGGTCAGCGCTCAGCCAATCCATGCGCGGCTCTCGGGCCAAGCCTTTGGTGACGCCACACGCCTTCTTCTTCCCGGGGCTCCCTCAGCACACGGGAGCCCCGCAACGGGCCACGCTTACTCCTCTCTTCCCGGGGCTCCCTCCAGACCACGGGGGCCCGGGCGGCCATCACCACTCTCCCGCTCTTCTCCTTTCCCCCGGGCTGCGGGGCGGGACTTCCGGCCGGTCGCGCTAGGATTGGCTGGCCGGCCATCCACTTCCGGGTCACTGCGGGCAGCGCAGCGGCCCCGCTTAGGCAGGCAGGCTGGGAATCATTATCTGAGGGGTGGGCTCCCTCGAGATAAATAAATAAAAAAGTGAATACGCGGTGTGGGCAGCAGCGGAAGGCCAAAACAACGCTACCACGCGCAGAGGGGTAAAATCACAGCGCTCCCAGTGCTACAAATGAAATAAAGCGCTCATAAGCGCTAGCAGCCAGATAAAGCGCCCCCCAAGCGCCACAGGCAAAATAGAGCGCTCTCAAGCGCTGGAAGCAGAGCAAAGCGCTCCCAGGCGCTAGGGGGAATCAGGAAAAGTCCAGCAAAGTCCCCCCTCAGCCCAGGCAAGGCAGAGGGGTCCCTCAGGAGTCCTCCAGGCATCCAGGGGCTGGGCAGCGCCCGCCCCTGGTAGATTCAAGTCAGAAACAAGAACAAATTGGAAGGGGACACAGCCCCTTCTTATACAGGGAAAAGTCTTTGAAGTCTTTGTGCAGGCAGTGTGAGAACCAGCTAGAACTGGTTGTAGGGAAGTCCCTTCAGTATCAGGGACAGAGGTGACAGTCGCCCAGCAGGGGGGTGGAGCCAGCATTGTGGTCAGGCAGTCACAGCCCTTCACTATCAGGTGTCATCTCCTCCCACTTCCCTGGCAGCAGATGCTGCCTTTCATCCATGGGCTGACTCAGACAACCTCCTGGACTCTCCAGCCCCTGTCACCCTCAAACCAGACAGTCAATCCACAAGCAGGCCCAGGCACTCCTGGACCAGGCTCACCAGCCAATCACACGCCAGACACAAATTACACAAATATGCCAACTTCTAAAAGTGGCACTTCTAGACTAGACACAATCATGCCGCATATACCATTAAGCAGCATTCAATCTCACGAGTTGTCTCATACCAAACTCGCCCCTGCACTCCCCACACATCAGGAACTACCATGGGCATACATATTCCCCATTCATTCCTATGGGAGGGCAGGTCACTCACCACACATACACAGAGAGCTCAAGCACTTTACACTGTACCACAGTGAAAAAGTGCGCAGAGGCCTAAAATCACCACCACCAGGTTCCAGAAACAGGCTAGGAAAAAGCAAAAAGTCTCGGGGTGAACCTGCCTAAAGGGCCGGGTCCAACATCTACTATCCCCAAGTCCTTGATGCACATCCCGACCCATTCGCTCATTTTGGGTAGATTAGGGAACGTTTTTGTTGGGTATCGGTCCTCTTTGGGGTTTAGTATTATGTTAAAATCCCCACCCATTATTATCGGTGCTCGGGCCGTCATTAGATGAGAGTATATTTTTTGAAGAGGCTCAGAATCATCAACGTTGGGGTCATAATATCCCTCTACTATGTAGAGATTGTTGTGGACCCTTGCTTTTACAATTACCCATCTTCCTTTTTTGTCTATTTCTGCTTTTTCAATGACTGCTTTCAAAGATTTTTTAAATAGAATTGCTACCCCCTTTACGTTACACTCTTGGTTTGTACACATACAATGATCCATCCATCTTTGATTTTTACAAATCAACGCCCATTCTTCCTTTAGTAGATGTGTTTCCTGTAATATGATTATTTCGCAATCTGTTTTATAGATATTCCAGGATCTTCATTCTCTGTTTTTTATCCTTAGCCCATTTGTGTTCCACGTTAGGACGTTATGCCTCTTTTCTTTCGCTTCCTTACCAGCGGCTAGCATCTTCTTTAATCCACTGTGATCCATTTAGGGGCATTCCTCCTCCTCTTACTTTTAGGTCTTTTTCTTTTCTTTTTTCCCCATTTTGCTCCCCACACCGTGCTATGATTTTTTTCTTTTCAAAGTTTACTAGTGTGCACTCTTTACAGTACACCTCCCCCCTCCCTGGAGAAGCCTCCTTTTTATTTTTTTGGGGGGGCAGATTTTTTGCCCTTTTGAGCTCCTTGCCCTTCAACATGATCTAAAGATTTTTCTATCTATCGCCGTTGAAGACCTGCATTGTGGCTTATGTCTTGTATCTTAGCAGTGGTCTTTCTGTTGTGTTTTAATTCATTCAATGAGGCCTTCAACTTATTTTGGTTCTCTCATATTGTGCATCCTATTGTCCCACATGATTTTTAAAGACACTGGGAAGTACATTTGAACAGTAGCTCCAAGTGATCTTAGTTGTGGCATATACTGGCCCAATTCCCCTTGCCTATCTTGGGTTGTTATAGATATATCTGACCTGATTCTGCAGGGTCAATCATCCTTAGAGAACGAGCCAGCCTTAAGACTTTCACTAAGGATTTTCTCCTTCAGGGAATATGTCATGAAGATGATCAAAATATTTCTGTGGTTCCTCGGTTTCCCTTTCCTTAAGGGATCTCAATGTATCCTTTGAATATCCTCTTTGAGGTTAACTGATTTGGTCCAGGGAATCTTATCCTCTAATAGCTGATTGATGAATCTCTGTATACCTTCCCCTTCAACTCCTTCCGGGCACATTTAGGATTTTGAGATTGTTCCTCCTAGCGTGGTTCTCCAGGGATTCCATTGTTTCGCTAATTTCAATTTCTCTGGTTTTCAACCTGGTTATTTCAACATGGTTAGCCTCTGTCTTCTTGCTCAAGTGACCCTACTTCCCCCTCCACGTGTGTCACTCTGTGTTTGGTTGCGTGCCTCACAAGCTTATTGTATCTTTGTCTGATTCCTCTCTGAGATGGCAAAATTGGCTCTCATCTCCTTCATAATTTCTTCCAGGATTTTTTCTGCATGGGGACTTAGTTGGATCTTGTCTAGTGATTGGGATGTTGTCTGCTCCCCCTCGGGGACAGCACCTTCTGGAGCTGTTCCTCCTGTTTCTGTCTCTTGTGTAGTGAGAACTTGATATCTGTTACTCGTCACTAGATCTATACTTCCATCTTTGGGATTCTTTGCCATTCTTATTGCTTTTATTTTTCTGACACCTGTCTGGGCCGAAGAAGATGGCTGAAGATCCGCTTCTGTGGAGACGCAGATTTCCTCCAAGACTTTTGGTCCGCTCCTTCCTTTCTCTGGCTTGTATTCCTTCTCCTGGATCCTAAAGTAAGATCTCGGCGATGGAGTAATTTTCTATGTGTTGCTCAGACCTGGTGCTTTTAGGTTTGCACGACTTGCTGTGGACAATGTTTTTTTTGTTGTTGTTGCCTTCTTATCCCTTTGGGCAATATGTTTGCCAACTACTGGATTTTCTCTTTGGTGTCTTTAATACCTTTAATAACTGGGTGCGACCTGGTCTCAGAGCTCCCCTTAGCCAATAAGTACCTGATCCCCCTCCTTCACTAGGTTCATTCTCCAAGCCTCTATTAGTGTTAGTGGTAGGGGGAACCTTATTGCCTTCCAGATTCCCTGTTTCTGCTGCCCTTTGACTGCCGGGAGGGGGCCTGAAATTGCCCCTAGAAATGCCCCTGCAGAAGCTTTTCCCTTCCCTCCTCCCGTTGCTGTTATCTTCTTGCCAGACCCAAACCAAGAGCCAAAGCCAGAGCCTCACTCACTTACCGGCTCAAGCTCACGCTGTCCTGCAGTCACCTACTGTCCCGCTGTGGTACGGTCTATTTTCTCCCCGCCTGGGCTGCCGGGAATTCTGTATGCAGAGCCGCTCCTCCTCCTCCTTCTCTCCTCGGGGGCTTCCTCGACTGCGCCACCTCCCTCCCCCAGAAAGACAATCTGTAGGCGGCCCTCCTGCTGCTGCGGCGTGCCTCAATTGCTTCCGCCCACACTCCTACAGAGCGGCGCAACACTGCCTCGGGCTCCGCTTTCTTCTCTCTGCTCTCCCGCGCCAGGGGCAAGTGTCGGACCCCCCCTTCAGGGGGCTTCACACAGGTTCCAACTCCAAGAGACAGCCGACACCGCAGCACAGCGCTCTAACGGTCCCGATTGCCAGCTATACAAGGTGCGTAAATCCCTTTCGATTTCTTTTCCTTGCTCCCTTCTTCGTTTTTCCAGTCAATGCCTCCTTACGCTTCAAAAATGTATCCAGTGTTACCCGGTCCACATTACTTCATCTCCTTATCCTGACGGTGTTCAATTGTCGACGTAGATGAACATTTTACGACTGTTTGGTATAGCTCAGGGGGCGGAGCTCACGACTGAGCTCCTTAGTCGACCGCCATCTTCTCCCTTCGCCTCAAAACCTCCCCATGCAATCGGAGATGAACAGTGGACAGAAGTATCTTTGTGGACACATCTTGTACGGACAAGTTAGCAGAAGAGACAGAACTGTTCTTTCAACTGAATAAAGAAGACACAGCAAAACAAATAGCCTGGGATGCATATAAGGCTTTTATCAGGAGGAGAATCATAAACATCACAGGGTATAAAAACAAGGAGAAAAAGACCTTCATTAAACAAATTGAAAAAGAACTCATAGCCGTGGATACAGAGCTTAAGAAAGTGAAAACCGCCCAAGAAAAGGTAGTGATTGAGGAAAAAAGAAAAGAAAAAGGGTAGAATTAGCGGACTTCCTTGAAACAATAGTTAGGGACAGATGGGAGATCAGTAAATTATCGCATTACGAGTATGGAGAAGGCTGTGGGAGAATCCTGGCATGGAAAACTAAAACAGAATCAATACGAAACAGGGTCACAAAAATAAAGAAGGAAGGCCGACGTGGCTGATGCCTGGAAGATACTGAAATAAGGCGAGAATTTACAGAATTCTTTAATAAATAATATGCGGAAGAAATATCTAGTTCTAAAGAGCAAATACAAAGTTTTTTAGATGAAATAATAACTCCAGGGCATCCCCTGAGCAAAGAACAGCTCTTAACCAGGAGATTTCCAGAGACAAAGTCTTAGACGCAATAAAAAGCTTAAAGAAAGAAAAGGCGGCAGGCCCTGACGCGCTACCAAACGAACTATACCTAACCTTAAGGGAAATACTAGTATTCCCCTAACAGATATTTAAAAATATATCTTCAAAGGGAAAAAGGACCTTCCAGAATCATGGAACGGCACAATTGGGAGTATCTCATTAAAACCAGGAAAGGACCCAGCCAAATATGAGTCATACATACCCATCTCACTTTTAACACCTTGGATGCTAGGTGTTTTCCCCTCCTATGCTGAATTTTCATCATTTCCATCATTTCATGACGAGCTCAGCTCGTCATCAGCACAGCTCAACTGTGCATCATGACGAGCTGAGCTCGTCATGAGCATCGAAAGGGTTAAACGTAAGATTTACACTCAGGTACTGGCCAAAAGATATGGGGAAGTGGCGGGGTCCCTGATCCATCCAAATCAAAAAAGGTTCATTAAAGGCAGACAAATATACAAATTATCGCAAGAGCTCATCAGTGCCATAGATATTGCAACCCATAACTTCACACAGTTGGCAATTATAACTTTCGACGCTGCAAAAGCGTTCAACAGGGTTAGCTGGCCTTTTTTGAACGCCACTCTAGTCAAATTTAATCTTGGGGACAACTTTGAGCATGCAATTATAAATATATATAAAAACCCTGCAGCTAAAGTGTTGGTTAACGACGCTCTCACTGACAACATGAAGATAAAGAGATGTACAAGACAAGGGTGCCCCCTCTCCTCACTACTTTTACATTTTTACATAGAGCCCTTAGCGTGTCTGCTGAGAAGCGAAGAGGGGTTTGAGCCTTTTAAACATCAAGATTGGAGAAAAAAAGTCGCAATGTATGCGGACGACTTAATGATATTCACTGGTGACCTAAATAGCTCAATCCCAAAGATAGAAGAGATTATAGATCAGTATGTGGTAGTTTCAGGATACCTTGTGAATCAATCAAAATCGGAAATCTTAGAGTGGAACACCAACTCCGGAAACCCATTAGTGAAGGAAAGAATAAAACACCTAGGGGTAGAATTTATAAAAGATATAGATGGGATAGCCAGGATGAATTTTGCTAGAATTCACAAAGACATTGGGAAACCCCTAACGGTTTGGATATGCTTACAACTGTCCTTTTTAGGGAAATCCAACTTAATTAAAATGAGCATTTAACCAAAATTTACATACCTATTTAGTTCTATCCCGTTGGATTTTAAGACCGAGCAGATAAAAAAACTGCAAGGGGAGATATCCAGTTTTATATGGGCGGCCAAAGGAGTAAGGATTGGCTGGAAAAACTAAGAAGAAACAAGGCGCAGGGAGGAATCGCGAGCCCTGATATACTTGAGTACTGCAGAGCTTTCTAAATTTAAAAACATAAGGAGACTTTTAGTTAAGCGGGAAGCATGGCCTACGTATTTGAAAGCCTTAATTGACTCTGATGGAGTCCATTTTCTCTACAAATTCGGACACCCCAAATATTTCAAAAAGATTAAACTAAAGATTTTGAAATCAGCTGCAAAAACCTGGTATGGAATAAGAATGATCTTAAAAATCCCCTACTACAGCAAGTATGCACCAATCTGGGACTCTCCAGGTACCCCTGACTGTCTAAAAGACAGACTAGTGACTCCCCTGAGAGAAGGAAATATAAATAATTGGAGACCGTTATTAGAAACAACAAAATCATAGAATGGGAGATTCTAAATGAAAAGACTAAGGATTTGCTAGCGAGATTCAAATATTACCAACTCAACAGTTGGATAAAAGACATAAAGGAAAATCTACAAGGGGATGATGACATCGAGCAAAAGCTATTGAGCACAAAGCCCTTCAAAAAGGAAATATCGTTTTGGTACTGGACTCCTATAAGAGCTGGCAAAACAGAATATAAAGCCCCAAATGAAATCTGGGGAAAATCCTTGTCAGGGCTTGGCATTCTCCACTACTGGCAATCCTCAATGGCAATTTTTGTTCAAGGCACACAGATTATATTGGACACCAAAAAGGCTGATTAACATCAACAGTAATAAGGTAAAAAAGCGCCCCAAATGTGGGGAGGAAAGAGTAGATGATCTGCACATGTTCTGGTACTGCACACAGCAGGAGGAATTCTGGAAACAAACGGGTAAGACTCTTTAAGAGGTGCTGGAACAGCCCATAGAGGTAAGCATGGAAGCAGTTATTTTTGTGATTATTCAAAACACAAGCTATCCCACACTGAATAAGGATCAGGAAAATATCTTCTTCTTATTAATACTGCTAGCCAGAAGGGAGATATGTATTAATTGGGTACAAGATACACCACCAACACACAATGAATGGCTGACTTCCATACTAAGGGTGTACAAATTGATAATCAAGGGAAAAAGAGTAAGAAATATACATTTTGGAATATTTGGGAACGTTATATCCAAGTGAATAATAGGATGTCCAATGATTAAGGCAACGGCAACAAAGATTTCAAGCTGGGCCTTGAACTGAGTAGTCATCATGACTAGCTCCCCCATTTCCAACAATCTTGTGCCCGGAGATGGACAAAAAGGGGCCCTAGAGGACAAGGGTAGATCTATCTCTAACACACCATCGTAAGGATACGGCGCATTGGGCACAGATGAGGACAAACATTTTTTTTTAAATATATATATGTCAACGGCAAAAAAGGTCCCTAAATTAAATGGAAGGAAGGAAGGGGAATTCTAAACTAGAACTAAGGATGGAGAGGTCTGAAAGAGAACCGTTTAATGGGTTGGAGTTGATGGAGCGACCTTCAGAAATTATTTTATTCTGACTCGTGAAGTTTATTCCCTGTAACATGAATTAATCTATTAATGAATTGTTGCATGATTTATTTTACTAATTCAACTTAGAATAAGATTGCACACACATGAACATGTGGGACTAATAATATATGTGCTCTTGTTGCATTTGCGAGTTTGTCATGTAACACATGATTAATATTGTCTTGTTCGTCCTATTGTTTTTGTCACTATTAATATGCGGCTGATCATTTATGGCATGTGCTTTCATTATATGTGCTTATATGTTTGTCCTATGTCGTGACTGTCTGTCTGTGTATTATTCGATCATCTTTTTACTCTTTCAGATACATAAAGACTTCAGCTGGACATTATGAAGAATGGTAGATATTAATTGTGCTGCTTTATTTGTTTGCTTCTGCTAGTTGACATTTATCAATTGGTTAATTATTAGCAATGGTTGGGGGGGTAACAGAAGGGTTTATTTTACCTGAATTAATCATTCTTTTGTGTTTGTTTAAAAACTAGCCCGAGAGAGAGGCCTGAGGCCTAGTTCTGGAGAATGTTGGTTAGCCTGTACGTGAGCAGAGCCAAGCACAGTCGTATTGGAACTTTTCCACGAAAGCTATTCTTTGGAATGAACTGAGGCTTAAACAAAAAAGACTTGTGCGTTATGTGCTCTGGATGTTATTTCTACAAGGCCAAGGAAGTGACAGAGATGGTTTTGCCGAGCTCTGGAGGAAATCAGTGAAACAACTTTTAAAATTGTATCGAATCCTTGGAAGCCGTAGTCGCTTCATGTCAATGAACAATGATGAAGTGACGTTGTCACTCTGGGAAGAGGTGGCTTTGGTGGCCTGACAGTCAGCAACCAATCAGGGTGCTGAAAATTAATAAAACATATCATTTAGTTAGATTAGCGAGTAAGAAAGGTATAAAAATTAGGCCTCTTGAGGGGAACGGGGCTGACTGTTTCCTGAGGGCGAAGTGCTGTCCGTTTTCCTTTGGACACGTAAGCATAATAGATGGTTTCTTTTCCAGGTCAGAAAGCTAACTTAGGGAATAGGGTTGATGTTTCTTTAATTTCTTTTATTGTGCAATTTTGAAGTGCCAGACCTAATGAGCCAATGATTTAATGAATAAAATTGAATTAATAAAATGAATAAAATGCTTGAAATTTAAAAAATAAGCTAATAAAACATTGAATCTTTGAAACCTTATATATAAATGACTTAAAACAACAAGCTGGACTTGTTTATTGAGTTGTTACCATTAGTTTAAATCTGTTGGCCTCAGTGGTCTATTAAATGTTTCTTTGATAAAATTATGAATATGAACGTTATACTGCACTATAAGTTTGATAGTGTGATTAATTAGGCCACATGATTCAGCCTCATGATTTTCTGTCTTGGTGCATGGGCCTGGTTATTGATTAGTTTGGTGAGTATTAGGTAGTGAACCTGGTTATTGATTAGTTTGATGAATATTAGGTAGTGAATGGTGACGCATTGTGAGACAGAATTTCTATAGTGATGCTGGATCAATTCTTTTGGTAGCAGGGTTCGGTTACTATGGTAACATACATGTTACATGTAAATTACATAGGATACATGTCTAAAAAATTGGGTTAGGTTTGTTCACTTGTTGTATGTAGTCGTAAAGGATTTTTTCCAGCAGTGTGAAAAATTCCTGGTTATTTGCCGGCAAAGGGTAGTGTGACTAGAAGAGTTACACAGTGCATTTGTTCTGTTTCAAAATTGTGGTATAGAATATATCACGTGTTGTGGACGTACACCACAGGTTTAGGGACCTTAGATGTGTATGGTTGAATGTTATAGTGAGGATTGCCTATGAAATCGTAGCATTAAGCATAGGGACCTGGTGAGCCTGTTTTAAAACTTTATGTGAAAAGAGTAATAGGATTTATCCAAGCTTGAGAGAAGGATGAGATAGCGTCGTCTATTCTTATTAACATTTGACGTTTTCTGTGGTTGGTTCAAGTCCTGCCAAGATCTCGTGTATGAATGCGCGAATAAATGATCGTATAGAAATAGCGTTGTCTATATTATGCGAAGAGTGAGTTCTGAATGTTTTAAAACTATCACTTTGTTAGCGAAACAGACAAGTGGTTTGTTTATTTGTAGTTATTAATTAAAAATTCATTGGAAAGTTTTGTTTAAAATGGCGCCGTGAAAAAGTTTTGTGAAGGAGGGGTGAGTTTACGGAGTAACACGCAGAAAAGCTGCAGCGGCAGCATACGTCATTTCGGTTCGCGCTGTGATTGGCTAACATACATCACAGAAAGCGCACTGATTGGCTCACGTGACGAGCTGGTACCAGATTGGTTAGTTCTGAATACTGTATTTCTATTGGCTGAGCAAGGTGGTGACGTGGCTTAACCTGATTGGCTTGTTGGTGTTTTTCGCGCACGGATTGGTTGGAATAGCGGAACAACAAGAGAACATTTCGAAGCTTTTCGGAATAAACGATTTTGATTTAAAACATGAGTTATTGGAACGATAAAGAAGCCTTCATGGTTTCAGAAAGTGAAACATGTATTTAAACCTGACAAGAAAATTGAAACGCGTGGTGGTAAATTACTTCATAAGTACAAAACACCCGCAGCCTATATGGAAGATGAATATGGCTATCATACTGTAATTTGGTTTGACAATTGGATGCATTACACTAGAAACAATGGCGTATTAGCCTGGCCAGAAGATGGGTCATTTAATATGAAGGTTTTGAGAAACTTGAGAGGAAAAATGATGGATCTTGTGCCGAAGCCTAGACCTACACAATTTGAGGCATTGGTTGAATGGGAGGTTGAAATGATGGAACTTGAGCGTGAAAGCAAATGCCTGGCACCTAGAAATTCTAAGTATATTCTAAATAGAGAAACACATGAAGACAAAGTGAGATGCTGGAGAAAAGCAGACATGTATGATGGTCTGTATCCAGTGAGAATAATGATTACTGAAGATCTAGAACAAAAGAAAGCTGGAAGGAGAATTGATGAGGAATTAGATGATGCAGTTTTAGAAGACATTTATGCTACTAAACGCAAACCGCCACCTTATCAAGCAGGTTCTCAATCTACCCCGAGAGTTTCTACAGGAACTTCTCCAAGTGCACCTCCTAGAGAGGCAGAGGAAGGCTCTCCTAGATTTTTAAAATTGCCTGATAGAGTAGGGTCAGTAAATAATTGCAGTACACCTTGAGAAAATAGATTTCCTCAACAGGAAAATAATTTTGTGAGAAATCAAGAAAGAATACCTGCTGACATGCCAGAAATTTCCAGTTACAATAAAGCGAAGGAAGATTTAATTCAACAATTGACAAAAAGCATGGAAGCAGTGACAGTACCAGTAACTATTGGTCCTGTTGTACCAGTTTTCGATCAAGGAGACAATAGACATTCTGCTTTGACAGTTCCTTTAAATGCAGAAATTCAAAAAGTAGCTGAGAGATTTTATTCGGAACTTTCAGAAATTCATAGAGAAAAATCTATGATGCCAAATTTAACATTAAATGGAAGTCTGTCAGGTTCGCAAACACCATCTGTGGCAGAATCAGATTCAGGTTTGTCAGAGAAAAGTCTTAACAGAATAGATTTAACTCAAAATGCAATGTCCTCTGAAGCTCCTGATTATAAAAAGCTTGATGTTGCAAAATTAAAGGCTGACTTAGAAGAATTAATCATTGGCACAATTGGTACTAACAATTTGAAATTGTATCAGGATGATGAACTTCTTTTTATCTGTAAGAGCATTCAGTGGAAAACAAAAACCAGGTATGAACAACTGGAAGAAATGGCTGCTGAATTGGAAATCGATTTGAGTAAACAGAAACATTTGCAGAAACACTACAGAGTGGATTTTTCTGAAAGAGACAATTTAAATGCTGTTGGAAGAATGGCCCATATAAAAGAATTAATACGTTTTCTTAGAAAATTAGGCGAATTAGGTAAATGGAGAATAAAATGGTCAAAGAATAAAGAACAGGATAAAAGATTAAGAAATGATGTGGTTTCAGAATTTCCAATGAGGGAAATAGCAGGAGGAGGGTATGTACATGTTCCTTGGTCCAGACAGGATATTCTTCTGTTTACCAATGTTTTCCCACGTTTGAGAGAAAAGCCAGTTGAGTGGTATCGTCAGGTAGACAGATTTATAAAAGTGTCAAAGGTTCTGTGGATTGATCTAGATGGATTCTTTGACATTGTTGTCCCATCAGATCTTTGGAGAGAATGCAAAATTTCTGTGGATTGGCCAAAAGAAGAACCTCCCCGAGATCCGGTCACAGGTGCTCCAGCAAAAGATGTCATGGACATCTATAATAAAGTAATTTATTGGCTAAAAGGGAAAATTCCCCCGAAGGAAGTGGACTGGGTTAAAATTGACAGAACAAACCAGGAACCAAAAGAATCAGTTCATTCATTTTATGAAAGGTTACTGTTAGTTTTCAAACAGTACAGTGGCTACGAAAAATTAAGTGAAAAGGACATGAGCCACTTTATATACAGATTTGTATATGGCCTGAGACCTGAAATTGGTGATATGATTAGAAATGGAATTGTGTGCTGGCAATCACTTTCAGGTGATGATATCCTGAGAAAGGCAAAATATTGCAGTGATGAGATAGATGCTAAACAGACAAATCTCAAGGAAAAGGTGATGTGGGCACAAGTGAAGGTAGCAGAGCAGCAACAACAGCAGTTAGCTTCTATGCAGCAGCAGAATCAAGGGAAATTCAAGAATAATTTCAATAATAATAACAAGCCTAAATTTAATGTTAATGTTGAAGAGCTGAAACAAAAGCTCCCATGTTTTAATTGCGGCGAAATTGGACACTAGAAACGCGAGTGTTAAAACCCGCCCAGAAATTTTAAAAATAATTCATTGAATCCACAGGTGCAGTGTGAGTTAAATCAGCAGCAACAGCAACAGCTACAGCAACAGTTAAACGAGTTAAGTCAGCAGCGACAGCTACAGCGACAAATAGCAAATCGGCAGAGCCAGATTCAGCAGAGCCAGATACAGCAAAGCCAGATTCAGCAGAGTCAGGTACCACAAGCACCATTCCCTAATAGTGCTAACACACAGAGATTTTCTCCTGAAACAGGTTTCTGTGGAGGTAATTTGGTAAATAATGTGTCAAAAGTTAACATGTCAAATGCTTCTCAATTTTGGCTGAAAGACAAAGAAGAGAGTGATTCATCAGAGGATTACTCATGACGGTGCCTGAGAGAGGAAGAAGAGTGTGTGCTTGGACCCACTCTTGAGGTAGATCAGTCTGGTCCATTTGTAAATGGTAAAGTGAACGATGTTGATGTTACTTTCGTTGTGGACACAGGTGCTACCCATTCTACTGTTAGATCAGCAGAAATAGAAAACTTTCCTCTCTCTGGTGAGGCCATCCAAGTTGTAGGTGTAGCTAATCAGCAAATTAAAACAAGTTCAACAGAACCAGTTAAAGTGGAAATAGGGAATTACAAAGATAAACACAGATTTCTAGTTTGCGACAGCAGTCCTGTGAATCTGTTGGGTCGTGATATATTATGCAAAATAAATTGCAAGATATATTGCTCACCAGATGGCATTGAAATGCAAACATCAGAAGAAGATGGGCTTTATAAATTGACAATGTTAATGGTTGATGAAGAAAAAACATTACTGTTTCCTGTTTTTGATAAAAAAGATTTACCAGAAGAGCTCAAGGAACCAGTAAATCCAGCAATTTGGGACTTAACAGGAAATGACATGGGTCTTATGAAAAATGTAGATCCAGTAAAAATTACTGTAAAGCAGGGAATAGATTTTCCAAATGTTCCTCAATACAAAATGAAAGCCGAGACAATCGAAGGTGTCATTCCAGTGATTGAAAAATTCATAAGTCAAGGTGTCCTAAAAGAAATTGAGAGTAGCCCATGTAATTCACCGATTATGGGTATTAAAAAGCCAAATGGAACATATAGAATTGTTCAGAACCTGAGAAAAATTAACCAGATTGTTGTTCCATGTTGCCCGCTTTTTTTCCAATTGTTCGGTAATTCTTTATCAGATTCCGCATGATGCAGAATGGTACACGGTCATTGACCTGTGCAATGCTTTCTTTACAGTTCCATTACATCAAGAAAGCCAGCAAATTTTCGCTTTCAGGTTCCAGAATAGGATCCTAGCATGGTGTTGTATCCCACAAGGGTATACTGAGAGTCCATCTATCTTTAATCAGTTGCTAAAAAAGTCCCTGGAAGATCTGATATTGCCTGGTAATTCCACACTAGTGCAGTACATTGATGATTTGCTCGTAGCAGCAAAAACACGAGAAAATTGTGTTACTGATACCATTACTCTTTTAAATCGTTTGGCAGATGAGGGACACAAAGTGTCACCTGCAAAATTGCAGTTTTGTAAACAAGAAGTAAAATATCTTGGTCACAGAATTGCAAAAGGAACAAGAAAAGTGACAGTTGAAATAATTAAAATGATTCGAGCAATTCAACCATCGACAACACAAAGACAGGTCAGAATGTTTCTGGGAATGGTTGGTTACTGTCGACAATGGATTAGTGGATTTTCAGTAATTGCAAAACCACTTCAGAGATTAACAAAAGCAGATGTAAAAGATCCAATCAGTTTGTCAAAAATTGAACTGGAAGCTTTTGAACAATTAAAAAAGAGCTTATGTGAAGCTCCAGCCCTGGGTATGCCAGACTATGAAAAGGAATTTGAACTGTACTGCAGTGAAAGGGAAGGTTGTGCATTGTCTGTGTTAATTCAGAGACATGGAAAGTTGAGAAAGCCAATTGCATATTTCTCAGCTGTTTTGGAGCCTGTTGCAAAGGCTTTGCCAGGTTGCTTAAAAGCAGTGGCTGCGACAAGTGTAAGTCTTGAACAAAGTGAGGGTATCATTATGGGATTTCCTGTAAAAGTATACGTACCTCATTCAGTTGAAATTCTCCTTACTAGAAGTAAGACTCAACATTTAACAAGCAGCAGATTGACAAAATATGAGAAAACAATTCTAGGATCAGATAATGTTTCTATCGCGAGGTGTGTTAATTTGAATCCTTCTACACTATTACCAGATGGAGTCGTTACTGAGGTAAATAATGAAATTGACATTGATCATGAATGCCTGGATGTTGTAGATTACTGCACAAAACCACGACAGGACTTAAAAGATGTTCCTTTGCCTGATTCAGATATAGTGTACTTTGTGGATGGGTCCTGTTTGAGAAATGATGAAGGGATTCTAAGAGCAGCATTTTCAGTATGTACAGTTTCAGATGTTGTTGAAGGTTCACCTCTTGATGGAATTCGTTCTGCTCAAATTGCAGAGCTAATTGGTCTAATTCGAGCTTGTGAAAAAGCAGCTGGCAAAAGGGTAACCATAGTGACTGATAGTCAGTATGGATATGGCGTAGTTCATGACTATGGACAGCTGTGGTCTTAAAGAGGTTATTTGACCTCTGCAGGTACGCCAATCAGAAATGCAAAATTGATCAAGAGATTGATCGATGGCATTCAGTTACCAGAGCAAATTGCTGTTGTAAAATGTGCAGCTCACAGGAAGGGTGATGATTACATCACTAAAGGAAACGCATATGCAGATGAAATTGCAAAGTATTGCGCGAAGAACAATTATTCAATCAATCGGGAAAAATAAAAAAGTCACATGTTGAATTCTCTCATGCTAATTTCTGTAGTTGAAACATGGCAGGAGGTAAAATAATTACAAGATGAGGCAGACGATGAAGAGAAAAACACATGGTTAAAAAATTAATGCAGACAAAGAGAGGAAGATGGAATTTGGGTTTACAAAGATGGAAGACCTGTAATACCAAACTGCATGATTGCTGACATGGCACGGATGTACCATGGTCCAGGGCATTTGGGGAGAGATTCTATGATTAGACTATTCAGAAAAACATGGTTCAATACAAAATTCAGAATCATTGCAGAGTCACTTTGCCAAAGATGTTTGACCTGCCAACAGATGAATCCAAATAGGAAAACTGTTGTGAGCATGGGAACTTTTACCAGATTACAGATGGATTTCATTGAGATGCCGATGCATAACAGACTAAAATATGTATTAGTATTTATTTGTCTGTTTTCAAGATGGGTGGAAGCTTTCCCAACTCGTCACAATGACTCAGTCACTGTGGAAAAATTGCTTCTGAGGGAGTCATACCTAGGTACGGATTTCCAGTGACCATTGAAAGTGATTGTGGAACCCATTTTGAAAACAGATTGATGAAACTGATTTGTGAGGCTTTAAATATTAAACAAAAGCTGCATTGTGCTTACAGACCAGAAGCATCAGGTGTTGTTGAACAAATAAATGGAACTATCAAGAATAGAATTTCAAAAATGTGTCTAGCCACAGGAGTAAAATGGACAGATGCTCTTCCACTTGTTCTGATGTCATTAAGAAGCACTCCAGAGAAAAAGACAGGCCTTAGCCCTCATGATATCGTAATGGGTAGAGTGATGAGGCAAGCATTTATACCAGTTGGCAAACTATTGAGTATTAATGATAGTGCAATCATTGAATACTGTCAGAATTTATCTGATATAGTAAATTCTGTGTTTCATCAGGTGGGAACAGATGTAATCTCAAAGTAGAAAGTGCAAGCGCATGATTTGTTACCCGGAGACTGGGTAAGGACTAAAGTCCATCGGAGAAGAAACTGTTTAGTACCAAGGTGGCAGAAGGCAAGCAAGTGATTTTGGTCACAACAAATGTTATCAAGTGCAAAGGGCTGAAAAGGTGGGTGCACGCGAGCCATACAATTCGTGTACCACCTCCTGAAAATCCCGATGAAGACAGTGAGACGACAACTGATTCAGATTCAGAAGGAGATCCAGAAGATCCTGAGTCTGATGATCAGCAAGAAAATCAACATCAAGAAAATCTAGATGAGAATCAAAACTTGAATGAAGAAGATCTGAATATCGAAACTGGAGATCAAGGTGTTGATGAAGATCTGCTAGAAAAAGAATCTCAAAGGGAGAAAGGAGATTCAGGAGAAGAAGATTCTGAGCAAGACGAAAATCAAAGCCAGGAGAGTATTGAAAAGCAAAGAAGTAACTCTGTGTACAGGAGCAAGAAGCCTGAAACTGGGAAGCTGAAGGTGATTCCTGAAGAAGAGGAAGAATTACCAAGTACCAGCTGTAAGGATATTGTTCCTAATGGAGTGAAGCTGCCGAGTAAAGAAATTCCTAGGTATAGATTTGAAGTCTCAGACACAAACACTGATGAAAGTGATGAAGAATCTGAAATAAGAAAATTCAGAAAAAGAGCTTGAAAAGCTGAATGTAATGAAAATGTGCCAAAGAAAAAGATTCTGAGGAAAGGAGATATTTGGCGTGAGGATAATTTGAAATTCAAACTTGTGAAGAAATCAAAAGAGTAAATTAACAAAATTTCTAGTCAGGGAGGTGACTCTGATAAGAAAAACGAAAATAAAAAGATTGAAGTGATCACTCGAAAGACAAAAAGAGTAATTAAGCCAAATCAAAAGTATAAGTCTCCAGAGTGGACCTATATAATTATACCACCAATTGTAGAGGTGGAAAGCAGCAGTCAGGAAGATTTGGAAGAGTTCAGTGACAAAGATTAAAGTTGTTTTATATTTAGATAAGGGTTTTGTTTCCTGGCATAAGGCTGAAGAAAATTTGTTAGGTGACTTTAGGTCGAAGAAATTGTGTTTAGTTGAAAAGCACATATTCATGTGACACAAGGTCGAAGAAAAGCTGTTTAGGGTGTGTTGGACCCGGCCCGTTGGGCAGGTTCACCCCTAGACTTTTTTTTGCTTTTTCCTAGCCTGTTTATGGAACCTGGTGTTGGGGATTTTAGGCCTCTGCGTACTTTTTCACTGTGGTACAGTGTAAAGTGCTTGAGCTCTCTGTATGTGTGGTGAGTGACCTGCCCTCCCATAGGAATGAATGGGGAATATGTATGCCCATGGTAGTTCCTGATGTGTGGGGAGTGCAGGGGCGAGTTTGGTATGCATGAACGCTTGAGAATGAATGCTGCAAAATGATATATGCGGCATGACTGTGTCTAGTCTAGAAGTACTACTTTTGGAAGTTGGCATATTTGTGTAAGTTGGTGCTGGCGTGTGATTGGCTGGTGAGCCTGGCCCAGAGTGCCTGGGCCTGCTTGTGGATTGACTGTCTGGCTTGAGGATGACAGGGGCTGGAGAGCCCAGGAGGTTGTCTGAAGTCAGCCCATGGATGAAAGGCAGCATCTGCTGCCAGGGAAGTGGGAGGAGATGGCACCTGATAGTGAAGGGCTGTGCCTGCCTAACTACAAAGCTGGCTCCACCTCCCGCTGGGGGACTGTCACCTCTGTCCCTGATACTGAAGGGACTTCCCTGTAACCAGTTCTAGCTGGTTTTCACACTGCCTGCTTCAAAGGACTTCAAAGGACTTCAAAGACTTTTCTGTGTATAAGAAGGGGCTGTGTCCCCTTCTAAAATGTTCTTGTTTCCGACACGAATCTACCAGGGGCGGGTGCTGCCCAGCCCCTGGATGCCTGGAGGACTTCTGGGGGACCCCTCTGCCTTGCCTGGGCTGAGGGGGGGGACTTTGCTGGACTTTCTGCCCCCCTAAGGACCTTGAAGTGCTTCTTCTTTGCTATAGCGCTGGGAGCCCTGGATTTGTCCTTCTTAGCGCTTGGGAACGCTTTTTGCTTTATATTAGCTTGTCTCTGCCCCGCATTCTGAGTGGGGAATTGCAGGTGCCACCCTGCTTTTTGCCCGACATCGCTATACTTGTATTTATGGGTGCAACCCCATTTATTTTATTGCCCTAGCGAGTGCCCACCTCGCTTGTTTGCTATTTATATAATTTAACTCGAGGGATCCCACTCCTCGGTTAACTCAGCCCCCGCCTGCCTGCCTAAAGGAGAAGGGCCGCTGCGCTGCCCGCATTGACCCGGAAGTGGTTGGCCGGCCGGCCAATTGGAGCGCGGCCGGCCGGAAGTCCCGCCCCGCAGCCTGTGAGGCAGAGAAAAGATGGCGCTGCATGGCGGCGGGTCGGCCGGGCTCCCGTGAGCTGAGTGAGCCCGGCGGCATCTGAGGAGAGAGGAGGAGTGTGGCCGGCTGCTGGGGGCTCCCGTGTGCAGAGGGAGCCCCGAGTGAGGAAGTGAGCGGCCGACAGGGCTCCCACGAGGTGCGAGCCCCGCTAGAGTGGTCCGGAGGTCTTCCCCGCTGGAGGAAGAAGAAGAAGCGTGGCGGTCGGCTTGCAGGGCTCCCGTGATGCGAGGGAGCCCTGCTGCATCAAGGAGCCGCCGCCGCCTGGGAGCCCCGCAGAGAAGAGCCGACGCCGCCTCCCAAGGTACCGGTGAGTGCGGGAGTGCAGGGGACAGTGCTGCTTCTGCTCCAGGAGGGAGCTTGGGGGTGTTCCATGCCGGTGAGGCAGAGTTGGTGCTTGGGCGGCCCCGGTTGGCAGTGGGTCGCCCCAACGTTAAGCCAGAGCCTTGAGGCTCCAACGAAGGGGCATGTTTTATTTACTTAGAGCCTTGCGAGGCTCACGGCGCCCTTGTCCACGAGTCTGTGAAGGCTCCCACGATGCCCGCATTTTGTTTGCAGAGCCACGGAGGCTCGTGGGCCTATTTTAGTTAAGAGCCACGAGGGCTCTAGGGGGCACAGTGAATTCCTGAGCCAGATGGCTCCAGCGCCCCCCCCTACTTCTTTCCAGAGCCCAGTGGGCTCCAACGCTTTGGGGGCATGTTTTGCTGCAGAGCCTGTGTGGCTCAGGTGGGGCAGATTTGTTCTAGGGGCTACTGAGAGCCCTGCCACAGGTCTTTTTGTATCCAGCTGCCTAGCACTTTGTGGGCAGCTGCCACGTTTAGGCTTTTGGTACTTTTGGACTGGCGCTGCTTGGCAGCGCGCCCTGACATTGGACACAGGGCATCTGAGCCCCAACAAGGCCAGTTGGCCTAGGGACTGCCACAGGTGGTGGCTTATGTAAGTTATGCGCAAAGTGATTTCTATGCTTTTAATAGTAATTGCCTACTGTGTGTTTTGTTTGCGCTATTGACTTCTGCTCTGGCACCTCTGAATGTGTAGGTTTATGCATTATGTGTCTTTCTTTCCATGCGCTGCACCTCTGAATGTTTAGTCATCATGTGTCTTCTTGCGCTGCACCCCTGAATGTATTTTATTGCATCATGTGCTTTATTCTTAACACCTCTGAATGTTTATGGCATCATGTGTTTCTCTTTATTACTCCTCTGAATGTGTTTTATGCATCATGGGTCAGGTGTTCTGGTTTATACCCCTAAATGTGTTTATTCTTAGGTGGTTGTCCTTTTTAGTACAGGTGGTCCTAGTAAGGTCCTGGTTCCTGTTACCAGTGGATACTGGTTGTGATCTTTGTGATTACCATTTTATGTTTATTATTTCTTATCTCGAAGTACTATATCTGATTCTGACAGGCACCCATGTGGCCCTGTCTTGTGTACATAATCCCTGTGAATATTGCCCGTGCCAGTTGGCACAATGTATATGTGTGACTCTATCTGATATGTTTTTACAATACAAAAGTTATTTTTATAATAACCTTGTGTGGAGTCTCTTTTGTGGTGTGCCTAGTATGTTGTTGCTGTTGGGCGCTGGCGCAAATGCTTTTCACATTGCCTCCGAGTTTAGCCTTACTGCTTGTGCCAAGCTACCAAGGGGGTGAGCAGGGGTTATCTTGGCGTGTGACTTCCTTGCCCTGACTAGAATGGTGGTTTCTGCCTGGCTTTGGCGCCAGCCTTAGCCTACCAGAAATAGCCAGTTCTAACAGGGTTTTATTCTAAAAAAAAAAAAAAAAAAAAGGTGGGATATAGTTTATAGTTCATTATTCACATTTTAGTTAGTTGGTTGAATTTACATTATTTTAAATTTTTGTTATTTTAAATTTTTTTTGTTTTTCGAATTATTCTTTTCAGAATGCCTAGATCAGATACTTCAAGGTGTTCAATACTTAGAAGATGTTGCAAAATGACTTCAATTTGTGTGCTTTTATTAATCCTAGTTTGGTTAATATTAGCTGTAGTTTATCCTTTTGATGTCAATAAGCAAAAACTCAAGACTAACATAACAAGTAAGGTAGAGCTTAAACATGAGAGACATGCTGGCAAGTCTAGCAGAGTTATTGAGCATAATCTAGAGATTGATCAAGACAGATCTGTTGGAGATTTTTCAAGCAATTCATTTTCAAGGCTTCTGTCTGAATATGTTAAAGTAATGAATGTTATGTTTGTGTGAAATTGCCTGCTTCTGTTTCAGAGGGGGTGACTTATAATATGTTACCTCTCACTTATGGCATTACTTGCAGTGTAATTGCTTGCCTGTTTTATGAAACTGGTCGTCTGGAATATTATTACTCAGACTTTGATGAGGTTTTTGCAAATCTCAAAATTGTAAATAGCTTAAACAAAGTTAGGCCTGCGAAACAGATGAGGGAATTCTTTTAGTTACTAATGAACTCAATTACGAGTATGCTTATAGAAATAATTTAACATGCAAAATGAGAGCAGAAGAAAAGACTTTCCTAAACATGGTTGAGGAGAGAAGGGCTGTTTACAAGAGAAATGAGATGTCAAAGCATGCCAAGTTTAAGTATTGGCAAATGGAGGATGCTAAACTAAATGGTGTTAACACAAATGCTGCTATTCACATAGATGAACCAGTTAGTGGAAAATTTTGCATTAGAAGAGATAGCACACTTTACGATAATTATTTTTTGGGTGCTAGTCAATGTGAAGATTCTTATCGTATTGTAGGGGGATGGGGATTTAAAGGTGGGAAAGATACAATTTTTCCTGGAATTTATTTTATTTGTGGCAATAAAGCATATTTTAGCCTCCCAGACCATTGGTATGGGACATGCTATCTTGGCTTAGTTTTTCCAATTTTTTTTCATGTTGACAGAAATGAAAAGGGTACCTTTGAATTTGGTGAACATCTGAATAGGTACAAAAGAGAAAGTTTTACAGAAGTCCTGGGAGACATTTTTGGTGCTGTGATTCCTATGGTAGGAATAACTATGAATTGAATCAAAATCAGAAAGGTTTCTACAATTGTAGATAGATTGTCAACAGATACTGCAAGTGATTTCCAATTAGTCAGCACAGAACTTGTTGCTACCAGAAGCATGGTTATGCAGAATCGTCTTGCCTTAGACATTCTGCTTGCAAAAGAGGGAGGAGTCTGTGGGGTCTTACATGTCCAGCATTGCTGTACTTATATACCTGACAAGAGTCGGGATATAGAGTTGCTTGTTAAAAACATTACACAGTTTCATGAAGAGATAGAACCCCTGGAAGAAGAAAGTTTCACGGAACGAATAGGCAAAAGAATGGAGGCAATAAAAGAATGGTTTTCAGAAGTTGGAAGCTCCATCATTGGCAAAGTGCTCTATCCAGTAATTGTCATCCTTATAGTGATAATGCTGCTAAAAATTAGCTGTATGATTCACAAGAGGAAGAAGCATCAGAAAGAAAAGAGGGGGATTTTCAAACTCGGAAAGGAACAGGAGAAGGAATATGAGTTAGAGGAAATGCGAAGGGCTCAGTTTGAAAGAGATGATCAGACAGCAGAAACAGGGGTTTAGGGAAACTAATACAGAGAGAATTCATAATTGGGTGTTGTTTGGTGATTTTTAAATCACCAGATGAGGGAGTTGATGGAGCGAGCTTCAGAAATTATTTTATTCTGACTCGTGAAGTTTATTCCCTGTAACATGAATTAATCTATTAATGAATTGTTGCATGATTTATTTTACTAATTCAACTTAGAATAAGATTGCACACACATGAACATGTGGGACTAATGATATATGTGCTCTCGTTGCATTTGCGAGTTTGTCATGTAACACATGATTAATATTGTCTTGTTCGTCCTATTGCTTTTGTCACTATTAATATACGGCTGATCATTTATGGCATGTGCTTTCATTATATGTGCTTATATGTTTGTCCTATGTCGTGACTGTCTGTCTGTGTATTATTCGATCATCTTTTTACTCTTTCAGATACATAAAGACTTCCGCTGGACATTTTGAAGAATGGTAGATATTAATTGTGCTGCTTTATTTGTTTGCTTCTGCTAGTTGACATTTATTAATGGGTTAATTATTAGCAATGGTTGGGTGGGTAACAGAAGGGTTTATTTTACCTGAATTAATCATTCTTTTGTGTTTGTTTAAAAACTAGCCCGAGAGAGAGGCCTGAGGCCTAGTTCTGGAGAATGTTGGTTAGCCTGTACGTGAGCAGAGCCAAGCACAGTCGTATTGGTACTTTTCCACAAAAGCTATTCTTTGGAATGAACTGAGGCTTAAACAAAAAAGACTTGTGCGTTATGTGCTCTGGATGTTATTTCTACAAGGCCAAGGAAGTGACAGAGATGGTTTTGCCGAGCTCTGGAGGAAATCAGTGAAACAACTTTTAAAATTGTATCGAATCCTCGGAAGCCGGAGTCGCTTCATGTCAATGAACAATGATGAAGTGACGTTGTCACTCTGGGAAGAGGTGGCTTTGGTGGTCTGACAGTCAGCAACCAATCAGGGTGTGGAGAATTATTAAAACATATCATTTAGTTAGATTAGCGAGTAAGAAAGGTATAAAAATTAGGCCTCTTGAGGGGAACGGGGCTGACTGTTTCCTGAGGGCGAAGTGCTGTCCGTTTCCCTTTGGACACGTAAGCATAATAGATAGTTTCTTTTCCAGGTCAGAAAGCTAACTTAGGGAATAGGGTTGATATTTCTTTAATTTCTTTTCTTGTGCAATTTTGAAGTGCCAGACCTAATGAGCCAATGATTTAATCAATAAAATTGAATTAATAAAATGCTTGAATTAATAACATGAATAAAATGCTTGAAATGTAAAAAAATAAGCTAATAAAACTTTGAATCTTTGAAACCTTATATATAAATGACTTAAAACGACAAGCTGGACTTGTTTATTGAGTTGTTACCATTAGTTTAAATCCGTTGGCCTCAGTGGTCTATTAAATGTTTCTTTGATAAAATTATGAATATGAACGTTATACTGCAGTTGTAAATATGTATATATAAGTTTGATAGTGTGATCAATTAGGCCACATGATTCAGCCTCATGATTTTCTGTCTTGGTGCATGGGCCTGGTTATTGATTAGTTTGGTGAGTATTAGGTAGTGAACCTGGTTATTGATTAGTTTGGTGAGTATTAGGTAGTGAATGGTGACGCATTGTGAGACAGAGTTTTTATAGTGACGCTGGATCAGAATAAAGCAGACTAAAAGCAATGGGGACCCTTAAACAGGTCGTCCAAGCTTGGAAAGGTGTACGTGTTGTAATTCTGTATAGATGTGCAGAGAATTCAAGAGAGTGTGGTGCCTGAGCTCAGGATTCTTTAGAGCTGTTACTAAAAATGGGTTAGTAAATAGGACAAACGGTATATTCACCAGCAATGAATTCGAAATGTATTGGCTAAAAGCAAGTTATTCTTAAGTCATGAAATATTGTTATTGACTTCTCCACATCCCCACAGTAGAAATGCACAGAAGGGGTTGTAGATGGTCTATAGATGTCCAATGGAGAAATTATTCCATACTAATGGGAGATAATGCAATATAGAAATTCCCAACTGCATGAAAAGGGTGCCTAGATTAAAAAAGTAAGTGTGCACCATCGTAATGGTTGATGACAATCTACAAAACAAACCTCTTGCATCATTTGAGGTTGGCAGTACAGACTAACCCTGGGCATAGTTTGCGAAGTAGCGCTACGCGTAGCTACTCGAAGTGCACTACGCGAGCTATGCAAACTGCGTAGTGCACTGTGCAAGATGCTGTTCGCACAGATTGCACAGTGCCGGATGCTTGTTTGCACTGTGCAATCAGTGCAAACTGCATCTTGCGCCGTGCAAGCGGTTGTTTTCTGCCGCTCGAGTAGATTTCTACTCGAGCAGCAGCTTTCTCAACGCGGACTGGTAGTTTCTCATCGCAAGCGGTCGCGAGCATACACGACCACTTGCAATGAGAAACCTGACCTCCCCGTGTTGAGAAACTCGCTGGGATGTTTATTTTCCCCGCTTGCGATCGTCAACTTGATGTTGCTGATCGCGAACAAGGAAAAAGTCTCGCCGGGATGTCATTATACTTGCTCGCGGTCGCCAACTTGACGGTGAGGGCTGCGAGCAAACGAAAAATGACTGCTGCACTACTATATGCTACATGTGTTTGCACTGTGCTACGTGCAATTCCGTAGTGCGAAGTAGCGCAAACTACGCAAGCCTAGCGTAGTGCTTTGCCCAGGCTTAGTACAGACCTGCCAGGGCAAGGGGCTCCCTCTTTTCTTTACTAAACCAGCACTCAAAAGCTTTCCAGTTTCTTGAATGAGGAGCTTGGCAGGAAACCGCCACCAAAACGGCGATAATGGGCTTGCTAATATGCATTAAAGAATTCCAATAGAAGCCCAAGTTAGATGTAACCTGGGCTTCTATTGGAATTCTATAACGCATATTAGCAAGCCCATTATCGCCATTTAAGCAGCAGTTTCCTGCAGCTAAAACAGCGATAATTTGAATGAGGTTCTTGCTAATATGCCCCCTTGTTCCTTGTGAGACACACAGATGCTATTACCATGACTTTATGAAAGAGCTGGTTTGCAATATTGCTTACTAGCAAGCAGCTAAATTCAGCAAAAAGGAGTAGTAGAGTTTCAGGAGTGAAATAGACAACAACACTTAAGAACACTCAACCAGGCCATAGGTAATAGGATAGATAAGTCAGTTAGGTAGCAGTTTATCATTGCCTCACCAGGGCTGGATCATGCATTATTTGGTGCCATTCTATGCAAGGCATGTGTCAAGAAAATGCAGCCAGCTGCCACGAAGTGCTCACCAGTTTGCACTTGTTTAGCACTACACCGATCAGGCATTGAATTAAAGTTGTATCCCTCCTTTGCTAAAAAGAGTCACCATCAGCTTTACTCTGGTATGCTACAGCACTAGCAATACCAACATTCTTTTCAAAATAAGTGCAGTTAGTATTTTCATGAAGTATTCTCCTTTTTTGCATGATCTCTAAATCAAGAGCAAAAACACTAAAAGCTCTTTGCACTGGGGTGTTTTGTGTCCTTTTTGCCTGTTGGATCTAAAAGGCCCAGTCTGTATCTTTCATTATCAGTGCTTAATTTGTGCCACTGCTTTCCGGTGCCTAGCATCGGCACCTAAATATCAGGGTCGGGTCTACGCATCTGCTGCACGCACACCCACATTGATGTTTTGTAAAATATACCTTTATTGTTCTCTGTGCAGCCGAAAGGCCGCAGCGTGTTTTCATGTATATCCCGCCGGCCGCAGAGCGTGTGTGAGTCATACTGTCAGCGGCGTCATCACGGCGTTTAGTGTTGCGACTTGCGAGTGCCGCCACGGCTCACACTTCATAATCACGTAGGTAGCAGGCAGCCCTACTGCCCCTGCCTAGGCAAGTCCAAGAGAGAATATATTGAATAATATTGCTGCCCTTCTTAGTTCAGGAAAGTACTCAGTGCAGATGCAGAGTTGTTGACAGTTTCTGTTTAACTGCCACTTGGCAGTGGTGGGTGGGCGGGTCGCGGAAGTTGGGAACACACAGAACGCACACACTGATTTATTTTGGGCTGGGCTGGAGTTTGTGATGGGGGTAAAGGCTGTGCCTGTGCGCGCGCAGATTGTTTTCACTTTGGCTGCCAGCAGTTGTCACTCCCCAGCATAACCACCACGCAGTTACCGCAGCAGCTCCCCACGAGTCATTGACCCACCACATTAATTCAGCCCGGCGGCCCTGGCCCGACCCGACCAACGACAACGAAGAATTCGAAAGGCAGAGCTGGGCTGAGTGCAGGCATCCATCAACTGTGTCTGGTCTGGTGGCAGCCAGCAGTAGTACTCCTGCGTACTACAGGACGGTCTGCCAGGCCGCTGCAGCCTCATCAATTATAGTATGTACTAATTGAAGCACACAGCAAAGTACAACCGAGCTGTGTGTGTGTCCCTGCCGGCTGCCGACCGGCCACCACGAATACTGGTAAGATAGAAGTTATCAAGTTAAGCACTTAAAGTTTTAAGTTTAGCTGCAGCAATTAATTGTAAACTTACTATTAGTAACTAGCTAAGCGAGGGAAGCCAGCTAACTAGGGTCTGTGATGATGCCAATGCTACAGTGAAAGTAGAATGTCTCCTGCACAGTCAGAGGAGACTGCATGCCCATCGTGCCACACGTGTGAGATTGGCTGCCCCAACAGATATAGTTTTCCTCTGAGTATTGCCATTCTTTGTAATGGCCCGGTACACCTAGTTGGCAAGATCGTTCTATTAGGAAGGGAACGCACCTTTATTTAAACCCCCCAGCAGCTTGCCAACTCGCCCTCTGATTGGGGGGGGGTGTTGGTTACCTTGGTGGGCTTCGCGTCAGGAGGCGGGCTTCCCGCCTCCGGGCTGCGTTTGCCCCGGGCCCCCAATGGGTCCGGCTGCACCCTCCCCCGCCCGGGCTTCGTCCTGTCTGGAGTGTGCTTCCAAGCCCCCACAAGAATCCTTATTTCTGCATTTATACACCAGCCTTAACAGCTGCTACTTCTGCCAAGGACTTTCAAAACTCCAGTTTCAGGCATCCAAGAACCTCTCCTCCTCACTTGAAAAGTCTACAAAACTGGTTTGTTATTGGTCTTCACAGGCAGTTCCATGCAGTCCAAGGTTAATAATTTTATGATTTCTTTTGTCTTTCACGTTGTAGAGAGTTCAAACCGTTATCTATTCCCTTTACTCTCAGTTGAGTTACAGTTTATGCTACAAGGACTGCTTTATTCTATTACCACTGGGGATTAATTGATTGTAGAAATGGTGTATTTTCATATATACACACCCCACTGTTCATTCTGAAGGGCAATAATATCCTTTTAGTATTATTGGAGATTATTAAATGCAAAAATTAATAACAGGGATCTCCGATTTCATAGGTCTATGCTTGATTAACTGGATTTGTAGGTCCTATTAACTCATTATTCAATCAATTATTGTAATTATACCTATTACAATATTTTTGTATCTTCTGCTCCTAAACTCTGTAAATAACGGTTTTAGTGAGACTTGCTTTACCGACATAAGAAGAGGGAGTTTGCCTTGCCAGGGTTCAAACTCTAACCTTCAGATCAATGCAGATGCGTAAGGTGATTGTAAGATCACTGAGCCATCTTCCTCCCCATTGTTACCAAAATGCAAAGAAAAAGAAAGCCTGGTCTAGAAGAACCACACATGCCTGGGATCCTGGAAACATGGGAGCTATGTAAGAAGATGTGTTTGCTTGTCTTTTTTTTTAACACCCAAAGACACGTATCTCGAGCTTAGCTCCTTCCAATTTCCTATTTTTTGTTACCAAAAAGGAAAAATTAGCCCCAGCATAACCTCTGCGCAGTTACCGCAGCAGCTCCCCATGAGTCATTGATCAAGCACATCACGTCAGCCCAGCGGCCCTGGCCCGACCAGACCGACGACAACGAAGAAGCGTAAAGGCAGAGCTGGGCTGTGTGCAGGCATCCATCAACTGTGTCCGTTCGGGTGGCAGACAGCAGTATTACTCCTGTGTACTACAGGATGGTCAGCCAGGCCACTGTGACCTAATCAGTCGTAGTATGTACTAATTAAAGCTTACAGCAAAGTACAACTGAGATGTGTGTTATCAAATTAAGCACTTAAAGTTTTAAGTTTAGCTGCAGCAATTCATTGTAAACTTACTATTAGTAACTAGCTAAACGAGCGAAGCCAGCTAACTAGGGTCCGTGATTATGCCAATGCTACAGTGAATCTAGAGTATCTCATGCATAGTCAGAGGAAACTGCATGTGCATCGTGCCACACAATGGGATTAGCTGCCCCAACAGAGATTGTTTTCCTCTGTGTTGCCGTTCTTTGTAATGGCCCGGTACACCTAGTTGGCAAGATCGTTCATGCCTGCTGCAGGGTTGAATGCAAGGGAGTGGGAGGATTGCTCGATGACGTCAAAGTCACTCTGAATCCTCGAGTTCACATCTTTCTGAACTCTTGCAGTACAGCATCCTACTCCACTAACGCTGCAATCTATGCTAGAACTGGTCATGCTTTCATCAGAATTTCCTTTCTGTTTCTGCTGCAGCCACTGCCCAAAGCCCTTCAGGCGGCAACAGTGCTGCTGAAAGGCAATGGGTACAAGAATGTAGTTATTGCAATCAATCAACCAAGGGTTACCTGAAAATGAAGCTATCTAAAAAATTAAGGTACAACGAGAATGTTACTTATTCCAACAACATGTAATACCCATTGTGAAAATGTTTATCATTTGCATACTTTTGAAGGAGGCTACGAATGTCATACTTCTTTCCTGTATTTAATCTGTATGTGGCCACGACCTACCACTGATATGTAAATGGCAGTACATATTATTATTTTTTTCAATAACTGGTGCATTTTAATGCCAAATTTGTTTTCATTTATGTTGTTAAAAGGTGACAAAACTGAGTGTGTTTATTAAATCCCTAAGCATTTCAGTTGTAAAATTAATCAGTTTGACAGACGTGTATTCTAGCGTGGTTCCTGGTTGCAAGGAGCAGCTGTTTTTTGATTTCCTGGTTACCTAAATGACAAAAGTCAGATAACCTCTTTACTTAAGGTTTTGTGGTGGGTGTTATAAAGAATTGGGGGTAGGTAGTAAGTTGCAGCTTCAGCTAGTACTAGCTTTGCAATCAACATGCCTTTCTGTATTGTTTTTTTTAAAGACATGTGTATTACACAAAACTACAGGGCCAGGCCCAGTGATGAAAAGTGATGTTGTGTACAAAGCCAGGAGTGATTGAACATGTCAGTCAAAATATCGAGCATCCTAGCTGAGTTCAAATTGACACTCACACTTAATACTTATACAAATGATGGGAGATGTCTTTAGTTTTAGTAAGCACAGATCAAAGACATTTTAAGGACTTTGGGGTCCCCAGGCCAAACATATTTTGTGGGCTCCTGTTTGGAACAGGTTTGAAGTTATGATCCAATTTCAGTTGTTTTATGCCCTCCTCGGCCAGGCCACTGACTGCGCAGTGGCCTACTCCCAAATATCTAAATGTGTTTTCATCTAATATCCAGGGATAGTGAGGTGTGTTTTCAATATTTTAATGCAGCAGCTGACTAATATTATTGTAAATAATCTCAGTGACCCTTTCCTGTTTTGAATATTTGAGGTCTTGTTTCGATCTAAAAGAAACGTAATGGATTTTGCATGGTGTGTATGATCAAAGTCCCACAGGGCCAAGGACCAGGTGATTAATCCCTCTGGTAAAGGTTTTGTGGTAAGACACACACGTGGTAAAAGCTGGCAAATGCTAGAGTGGTAAAGTTCCCATTGGAAGGATTAAGGTCTGTTTGTGTGGTAAAGTGCCGGACATGTGGCAAATGTCTGTGTGGTAAAGTAAGTCACTAGGTTAAGATGTTCCTGCATTGTGATTGTGTGTTAAATGCCCGAGTACTGTGTATTAAAAATGTTTTGTGTGATGCATCATTCCTTTCATGTGGTAAATGTTGATGTGGATAAAAGGTCTCCCTTGTGTTGTAAGGTCCCACTTGGCAAAAGTGTGTTTGGAGCATAGTAAAGTGTTACTTACTGTCCATCAGACAGACTGGTGATGAAGCACTACATGTGCCTCAAGGTACTGGGAACCACTCTAGCTGTGCATTGGTATTACATCTGGCTTTTAGCAGTCCCAGTTGAGGATGTGAATGGAGCTGATTAAGTAAGTGGGTGGATCCGATGGAGAAAGTGGGTGGAGCCTGGGGAAGTGGGTGTGGCCTCCTAAAAAAATTGAGTACCTGGACTTAATATTTTACAAATTAAGCATTGCATTGGGTCCAGAGACCAAATACCTTACTGTAGCCTGACATAGCTCCACCTCTGCTAATGCATGTTGTTCCATGTACTTTACAAATCGTTCATCTAGGCCTCTTGGAATAAATTACTGCAATAGTGAGGAAAAGTAAGTACAATAATCTGTGCTCTGCCCGCACATTAAGTGCCTTTGATCATATTTAAAAAAGATTGAGGTTAACCTCTGTGAATGGCAGAAATGTAGGAGGAAGGATAAGGTGAAGGGGGAGATACTTTTACTCAGTGCTACAAGTACGCGCCCCTTCGGCTCAATTCAGGGGTGGGTTGAAGGATCAGGGATGTGAGGGTTACAATCCTGACTGTGGATCTTAATTTCCAATGCTCCACCGAGTTAAGATCGTAACTGATAGATTTTACTTGGCTATGCAGTGTTTAGGTGTATCAATATGTCTGGTATAAGAGCATAGGCTTGATAAATTAAAATAAATATGAGCAGATACAGCTCTTGAGAGTATGACATGATCGCTTGAATAGCGGCTTGTGGCATTTAACATGCCCAATGCTAATGTAAATAGTTGTGGAAAAATTCATACTTTGGGGGAATACTTTGCTCAGATTTTAAAAACACCTATGCCTCAAATATCTGTTTAAACCGTCATTTTAAAATCATGTTTGCAGAGATCTTGCACATTCCACATTATAAAGTGAATCTCTTTCACCGGTGTATTTGTCAGAGCTATAGAAAAGTCAGAAGTGTGATGACATTAATTGTCTATGTAGAAGGGTTTTAGTCACTCTAAACATGGCTTGGAGTGCAATAGGCGGCTCATGCAATTGGCATAGTGTCCATTCAAAGAAGGGAAATATTCAAGAGATTTGATGATCTTAGGTATGGGGATTCAGCCGGTCGGTGAGTGGCAACATGCCAAGCGGTGGCATTGACATGAGATGTAATCCATATATTACTTTATTATTAAATTCATACAGCCTTATTCTCAATATGTCAAATCAGACACAAATGGTGTTTGTACTCAGTTTTACTATGAATCTGACAGAAACAGCTCCCATTTTGCTCAGGGAAATAGGTTCCCATTCTGAGCTTTTTTTTAATCTGAAAAGGGCAAAACACAACACAGAATTGTATCCCTCATTCCTACGAGCAGTGGCAAATTTGTAAAATAATAAACTGACGTGCTACATTTTTCTAAGAAGCCTGCAAGAGGTGCTTGCAAAAGTCAGAATTGCTGAATACCAAAGCTGCGTAAACTCTATTAGCACCAGGTGTACCGAGGTGCCCATCCCCCAGGTCTGGATTGACTGCACCGCTATGGGCAGACAGCTGGGTTATCACCCTCCCTGATCACAGCAGAACTTACCTGGACCCAGGCCCTGCATGCAACAAATCCTCAGATGCTGGTTGCGAGGTAGGGATCACTTCTGTTGCCTGCCCCCTCACTGGAGGTACTGGCATTGGCCCTCTTGACACCGGGCATGGCCTCCCTTGGTTTGGACAGCCTACTGCCCCCTTTCAGTTGCCATCAGCCACGTGCCTTTCCCTATCCAGGCTCTACATCTTTGGGAAACCATCAACACTTTGCTGCCACCCCCTCTGCAAAGACCCTTTACTTCCCTGTCTCTTCTTCCTCTCCCCAAGGAAACATTTGAAGAGTGGACACACACACCGCCCTCCTGTGGGCACATACTTTGTGACCCAGCACCTGCAACACTACCTGCCACTCCAGGAAATTTGACTGCACATTCTTCCCTCGACATTGGGGTAAGCGGACCGTTGGGCTCTGGTGCCACTATCTTCACAGAGAACTATCTAGCTGCATGTGCTGCCAGCGTTCACCACTCTGTGCAAGTGGACTGGAGTGCCCCCACCCCAACAGACATTTCACTCCTGAGCAAGGTGACCGGAGCTGTTGCATGGAAGGGGGCCCCCATCTTTCTACCTGTCCACCACGCAGCCCTGCCCACCCTTTAGGTAACAACAGTATTTCATGATGGGGAAGGACAAGTCTGGGACATCCCACTCCCAACCTGAGACCAATCGGTTCATAAAACCAGCTAGTATCCAAAACTCTGGGGAACCTTCAGAAGAATCAACCAAGATGACGTTCCAGTGGATTCAGATGCTATTCTTTCAGCCATCTGGTTGTCCAGAGAAGCGGTCAAAGCTACGATTGGGGAAGTAAGGCCCAAAGTGATGCTGCTCCGACAGGACGTCTATAACATGACATGACAGAGGCAGAGGACCGGATTTCTGCAGTCAAAGATGATGTCGCCATCCTCAAGGCCAATATGTCAAAGACGTTCTCCTTTATGGCCACCCTTGAGCTGCAGATCGATGATGCTGAAATCGAGACAGAATAAGCTCCGCTTTGTGGGGTTCCCGGAGGATGTGGAGGCCCAATCCCTAAAGGCCTGGCTGAATTCCTGGGTGTTGGATGGAGCGCTGGCATCATGGTTTGTGTTGGAGTGAGCACAGACCCCTCACCTCTGACCCCTCTGGGACCCCGCTGCGAACAGTAATCACTGTGTAATCACTACTGTGACAGAGACGCTATCCTTCGAGAAGCATTCAAAGTGGGACCTCAAAGATCATTGCACATTATGATTTTTCCAGACTACTTCTGTCCCACTCAATTGCAGCAGAAACATTTTGATAAGGTCAAACCAAAACTCTGAGCACTAAATGTTCAGTACATTTTGATCTACACTGCACGCCTTAACGTGATTTTCCAAAAGTACACACACTTCTAGGTAGGCATCCTGGGAGTGGACTACGGAACACTGCGACCTTGCGCTTTCTGGGGCGCCATCTTTTCAGGCCCGAGCAGAGACCCGAGCAGCATAAGCCGCACACCAAAGATCACCATGCTCCAGATGTCATGCGCCCGGAGCACGGGGAGATGGTGAAGATCTTCTGACTCTGACACCAACAAGCGGGTGCTCCTCCTGCCCTCCCGGTGGTAGCCCCCTCTCATGCTGAAGGTGCAGCTGTGACCTCAGACCAGGACCCTAATGGGGGCTTCCAGTAAAGGGGCCCTGGCCTGAGTTACTGGAAAATATGTCACCTTTCTGGGTCTTCTGCACTAATGATCACATAATGGAGAATAACCACATAACCCGTCCTCAACGGTTTGAATGCTCTGTTGTATTTGGGCAATGTTTGAACAACAGATGCTTCTGGGGGGAGTACAGGATGGGCGGTTTTGGGAGGCAATGCAGTACTGGGGATGTTCTTCTTGTTTGTTGATACTTGCCACCATGCTCACTTGTGATCTGGCTCCATCCTTACTGGGAGACAAGTGTCACTTTTCTTGACTTGCTTTATTGGGGACCCATCAACACTAAGAGGGGCGCGACACACACACTCCACCTACACTTCTGCGAACACCCAACTGAGGGATGAAGCTAAATATCATGTCATGGAATGTTAACTCTCTTTTAGACCACATTTAACGGACGTCTGTCCTTAGATATGCTAAGTGACAGATCCCCTATCCTGATGCTTCAGGAGACCCATTTGCTGACATCCCAATTCCCCTTCCTGTGTAGATATGGCTACGATAGGGTGTACCATGAAAGGTTCGCCAACAGTTCCCAGGGGGTGGTGATGCTTTTTCACCTGAGTATGCCTCTGACAGTGACTGCTACATTGCCGAACCCCTAGGTAGATACATAGGTGTGGAGGGCCTTTTGGAAGGAAAACAATATGGCTTTCTTAATGTTTACTTCACCTTCTCTGGCTTGACTCAGGTTCTTTCCACAATGTTGCATGGCACAGCGGTGTTCACCAGTGACTTCAACTACACTCTGAGGCTCGACTTTGGCCTCAGATACTCTGACGGCAAAACGCCTGATACAGGCTACCAAGCTAAAAAACTGAAAGCAGGCTATGAGCCTATATGATACACATTGATGTCACACAAATCACTTTTTCCTATAGACCTCTGTTAGAACTGGGGGTTTCTAGTTGGCTGAGGTAGGTACCTTAGTCCAAATAGGGACCCTTGCTTCTAGTCAGGGAAAGGAGGGACACACTCTTAGACAGTGCTTAATTTGTAAAATATTAAGTCCAGGTGCTCAATTTGTTTAGGAGGCCACACCTACTTCCCCAGGCTTCACCCACCTTTTCCATCGGCTCCACCCACTTACTTTATTGGCTCCACTCATATCCTCAACTGGGACTGATAAAAGCCAGATGTAATACCACTGCACAGATAGAGTGGTTCCCAGTGCCTTGAGGCACATGTAGTGCTTCGACACCAGTCTGTCTGATGGACAGTAAGTAACACTTTACTATGCTCCAAACACGCTTTTGCCAAGTGGGACCTTACAACACAAGGGAGACCTTTTATCCACATGAACATTTACCACATGAAAGGAACCATGCATCACACAAATCATTTTTAATACACAGTACTCGGCCGTTTAACACACAATCACAATGCAGGATCATCTTAGCCTAGAGACTTACTTTACCACACAGACATTTGCCACATGTCAGGCACTTTACCAAACAAATGCAACTTAATCCTTCCAATGGAACCTTTACCACTCTGGCATTTGTCAGCTTTTACCACGTGTGTGTCTTACCACAAGACCTTTACCAGAGGGATTAATCATGCGGTCCTTGACCCTGTGGGACTTTGATCATGCACACCATGCAAAATCCATAACGTTTCTTTTAGATCGAAACAAGACCTCACATATTCAAAACAGGAAAGGGTCACTGAGATTATTAACAATAATATTAGTCAGCTGCTGCATTAAAATATTGAAAACACACCTCACTATCCCTGGATATTAGATGAAAGCACATTTAGAATTTGGGAGTAGGCCACTGCGCAGTCAGTGGCCTGGCCGAGGAGAGCATAAAACAACTAAAACTGGATCATAACTTCAAACCTGTTCCAAACAGGAGCCCACAAAATACATTTGGCCTGGGGCCCCCAAAGTCCTTAAAATGTCTCTGATCTGTCCTTACTAAAACTAAAGACTTCTCCCATCATTTGTATAAGTATTAAGTCTGAGTGTCAATTTGAACTCAGCTAGGAGGCTAGATATTTTGACTGACATATTCAATCACTTCTGGCTTTGTACACAACATCACTTAACATCATGGGGCCTGGCCCTGTAGTTTTGTGTAATACACATTCTTAAAAAAAACAATACAGAAAGACATGTTGATTGCAAAGCTAAAACTGGCTCAAGCTGCAGCTTGCTACCTACCCTCAATTCTTTATAACACCCACCACAAAACCTTAAATAAAGAGGTTATCTGACTTTTGTCATTTAGGTAACCTGGACGGCAAAAAACAGCTGCTCCTTGCAACCATGGAACCAAGCTAGAATACACGTCTTTCAAACTGATTACATTTACAACTGAAATGCTTAGGGATATAATATACACACTCACCTTTTAACAACATAAATTAAAACAAATTTGGCATTAAATGCAGCTGTCATTGAAAAAAAAAAATATGTACTGTCTTTTACATATCAGTGGTAGGTCGTGGCCACATACAGATTAAATACAGTAAAGAATTATGACATTCGGAGCCTCCTTCAAAAGTATGCAAATGGTAAACATTTTCACAATGGGTATTACATGTTGTTGGAATAAGTAACATTCTCGTCGTACCTTAATTTTTTAGATATCTTCATATTCAGGTACCCCTTCGTTGATTGATAGTAATAACTACATTCTTGTACCCATTGCCTTTCCGCTGCACTGTTGCCGTCCGAAGCGCATTGGGCAGTGGCTGCAGCAGAAACAGAAAGGAAATTCTGATAATAGCATGACCAGTTCTAGCATAGATTGCAGCATTAGTGGAGTAGGGCGCTATACTGCAAGAGTTCAGAAAGATGTGAACTAGAGGATTCAGAGTGACTATGACGTCATCGAGCGATCCTCCCACTCCCGCGCATTCAACCCTGCAGCAGGCATGAACGATCTTGCCAACTAGGTGTACCGGGCCTTACAAAATACGGCAACACTCAGAGGAAAACAATCTCTGTTGTGGCAGCCAATCTCACACGTGTGGCACGATGCACATGCAGTTTCCTCTTACTGTGCATGAGACATTCTAGTTTCACTGTAGCATTGGCATCATCACGGACCCTAGTAAGCTGGCTACGCTCGCTTAGCTAGTTACTAATAGTAAGTTTACAATGAATCGCTGCAGCTATACTTAAAACTTTAAGTCCTTAACTTGATAACTTCTATCTTACCGATATTCGTGGTGGGCCGGTCGGCAGACGGCAGGGACACACACATAGGTCAGTTGTACTTTGCTGTATGCTTTAATTAGTACGTGCTACGATTGATTAGGTCGCAGGGGCCTGGCAGACCGTCCTGTAGTACACAGGAGTACTACTGCTGGCTGCCACTAGACCAGACACAGTTGATGGATGCCTGCACACAGCACAGATCTGACTTTCGACTTCTTCGTTGTCATTGGTCGGGTCGGGCCAGGGCCGCCGGGCTGACTTAATGTGGTGGATCAATGACTCGTGGGAAGCTGCTGCGTAACTCCGCGGTGGTTATGCTGGGCTGTGGCAACTGCAGGCAGCCAAAATGAAAAAAATTGTCGCGTGCACAGGCACAGCCCCTACCCCCTTCAGAACCTCCAGCCCGGTCACAAATAAATCAGTGTGTGCGTTCTGTGTGTTCCCAACTTCCGCGGCCCGCCACCCACCACTGGCAAGTGGCAGGCAAACAGAAACTGTCAACAACTCTCCGTCTGCACTGAGTACTTCACTGAACTAAGAAGGGCAGCTCTGGCCCGCGGCCTCCATGATGATGAGTCGATGACACACATATTATATGTATATTATATATTTATTAATATTATTCAATATATTCTCTCTTGGACTTATCCTGGGCAGGGACAGCAGGGCTGCCTGCTACCTACATGATTATGAAGTGTGAGTCGCGGCGGCACTCAACGCTGTGATGACAGTGGTGACAGTATGACTCACACACACTCGGCGGCCAGCGGGATATACATGAAAACGCGCTGCGGGCCTGTGGCTGCACCGAGAACAATAAAGGTATATTTTACAAAACATCAATGGGGGTGTGCGAGGAGCAGATGCGTAGACCCGGCCCTGATATTTAAGTGCCAGTGCTAAGCACCTGAAAGCACTGGCACAAATTAAGCACTGCTCTTAGATAACCCCGGCTCACCCCCGGTAGCTTGGCACGAGCAGCCATGCTTATATCCAAGGCAATGTGTAAAGTATTTGCAACCACACTCCCAGTAACACAGTGATGACACCACAAATGGACACCACACTGATTTAGGAAAATAGCGGTATCTTTATCAAGAAGAAATACGATGAGACCAAACGATAAAAAATATCCAGCATATGCACATTCGTAATATTTCACTGGGCCGGTTATTAGGCCAACAATCGCTTGTAGGTTCTTGCAGTACTAATGCAGTCCTAGTGGAATGCTATGCAGTTCGTAATGCAGTTCGCAATGTAGAAATAAGACAGTCCTTAATGCAAGTAGTAATGCAGTTCGTAATGCAGGAATAATACAGATCGTAATGCAAGAATAATGCAGTTCTTAATGGAAGAATTACACAGTTCTTAGTGCAAGAATAATGTAGTTCTTAATACAAGAATAAGGCAGTTCTTTATGCAAGCATAAGGCAGTTTGTAATGCAAGGAATAATGCAGTTGGTAATGCAGGAATAATGCAGTTCTTTATGCATGCATAAGGCAGTTCGTAATGCCCGGAATAATGCTATAAACCAATCTGCACGGTCAGCTCGGGCACCACTCGGCCCAGACAATAGAGACAATGGTCGTAAACTTAAAGGGGCAGCCCTGGTACTGCTCGGCAGGTACTGGCTGCTCGGGGACTCAGCGCTTCTAACAGGGTGCAGTGGGAGAGAGATCAGAGCACTCCTGTACTCCTCCTGCACGCCTCCCCAGGCCACCCACGCTTGCGGGTCCCTACCGAAGTATAAGCCTTACCTGGGCGGTGCGCTGCCTCACTTCTCTCTTTCCCCGCTCATCGGACATCCTGCTGGGTGGTCCCAATGATGTTGTAGCTCCGTTGTTAGGCGACGCTGTAGCGGACGGGTTATGGCGCTGCCTTCTCCTTCGTTGACGATCTTGGACAGATTCCTCTTGGCGAACAACAATCACGATCCCTTTCACCTTGCAATTTCCTCAGCTTCAGAAATCCTGTAGCACATTGCGGCTCGGGCCGACGGAAGCGATCCTTACTCACAGCCTCAGTTACGATGACGGCCCGGACCACAAACAGCAATGCAGCAGCATGGACGATGTTTCACGCTGCAGGGGCAATGCGGTCACAGGGCACCTCGTAAACAGCACAACAGGCCACTCAGCAGTCTCAGGCGTGCAAAGGCACATGCACCAAGCGTCGCTGAGACACGGTTGGAGACCTGAATGTTCCTGAGTTTCCACAACATGATACCAGCTCTCCTCGGGCCCTTGGAGATAAGTTACTTCAGGACACAACACACAGCAAAGTCTTTTCAAACAGGGGGACACAGCACACAGCGATGTCACTTGTCTTCACCATTGTCAAATCAACAAACTGCAGGCCAGCCCCAGAACACCACAGCAAGGGCAGTCCTTCTCTTCTCACCTTGTTCAGGGGGCTCTGAGCACAGTCCAAACCAGGCCTTGGTGTCATCCTGCTGCTGCACACCTTCTTTCTTTGATAGTGATGGACTGGGCCTTACACACTCCGCAGGAAGTGGAGACATTCTTTTGTGGCAGTTGCACCGCCCTCTTCGCATCAAAGGGGCTACTCCTCCCACCCCTCCAAATGCAGGCCACCCTGGTGACCGGACAATTCCCAGACCCTGTCGCATCCAAACCCAGACAGTCAATACACACACAGGATGGTTAGGACAAGAAACCAGCCACTTTAAAAGCGTGACTTCTAAACCCACAATTCAGAAATAATCTTCTCAAAAAGATGTGTTATTAAATTCTGAGTTCAGGCAGACTAAACTCCATCTCTCCATCTCATGCCTATGGGAAGATATGCTGGAAACATGTGACACAGCATTCCCCATTCTGTCCTATGGGCAAGATGGCCTTGGAACAGTGAAAAACAAATTTGGCAGTATTTCACTGTCGGGACATGGTACAAACCTCAGTACATGTCCTACCTTTCACATATTACTATGGTAGCATTCCCAACTCCATGGGGTATGTCCCCCAAGGCACAGGCAAAAGGGCTGTTCAATGCAGCTTTCTTATTTTATCAAAAAACCATGAGGTTTTTTTCAAGAATCCAATTTTGTATATATTGTTTTATTCAGAATATCTTCTTTTCTCAGGTAAACTTCATTTCCCATAATGCATCTTTCTTTAAGTAAACGTTTTAAACATCATCCCAATGCATTTCGGCCATTTGGCCTTCATCTGGGGAATATCTACAAAGTTAAATGGGTACTAATTAATCACAGAGGATATGTCACTGAGGTAAAAAACGTTATTCCACCTAACGTTATGCTTGTGCCTATTTGGTGTAAATTTCGCGTGTGTGAAAAACATGCTTTCATGCATCATGTATTTAAGCAAATATGAAAGAAACTGCGGGGAAACAATGTGAAACAACGAGGTGCCTCTTAGTGCTCTTAAATAATTTCTTAAACCTGCGGCATCATTTAAAGGCGGAGATGATTACTTATATGCACGCTAATCGCTAACCGTTATGCGGAAAGCTGAACACTCGAGTTATCACGTTTTACCAATTGGCCTCACGCAGCTTGTGATCAGGTGCATGCCAGGTTTCACATCATTTTTGTACCGATAGTCTAGGTTACAGGTTCCTGTCTTCCAACAGTGTAGTGTTCGGTACCTTTCACATACACTGCACCCTGCCCAGGGGGGTACCTTGGGCCTACTATAGGGGTGTCTGATGTGCATAAAAAGTGAAGGGTAAGGCCTGGCAAGTGGGTGCACTTGTCAAGACAACAAGGCAGTTAACAAACTGCGCGTAGGCACTGCAGTGGCAGGCCTGAGATCTCTTTTTAGGACTACTTGTAAGGGTGGCACAATTAGTGCTGCAGGCCCACTAGTAGCATTTGCATTACCAGCCCTGGCACACATAGTGAACTTTCGAGGGACTTTACTAGTAAGACAAACATACCAATCATGGACAACCAATTACCATAACACTTTATACAGAGAGCATATGGACTTTAGCACTGAGCAGCAGTAGTAAAGTGCCTAGAGTTCTAAAACCAACAAAAACAGGTCAGAAACAATACAGGAGGTAGGCAAAAAGTTCAGGGATGACCCTGCAAAAAGGGCCAAGTCCAACAACCTCCTGCTCCTCCCGGCGACCCCTTGCCGTGGGCCATATCAGCGGCTATATACCCCAGGGGAATATCAGGCCTCTCACTGGTGATGGGTGAAGATGGGGGCAGTGACTGCAGCCCACTGCCGATATGGCGCTTCAGTGCCTGCAACCTCTGGGACGAACGATGCACAGGCCTTTTCTCTGAAGAGTTGGAGTCCTACTTCAATATCAATAAAAGTGTAATGGACTCTCTGGGCTTCCTCTGGGAGGCAGGCAAGGCAACTATGAGAGGAGTGGCCATGTGTCAGGTCTGGGCGGCTGATAGGAAGAAGATGCAATAAATCTGGGAAATTAGTGTACTGGCTAACCATTAGGGCTCCCGGGTTTATGGTATTTATTTTTTGGTAATTTCTGTCTGTATTTATCCATATATATTTTTGGTCCATTTTTTCTGTATTTATCTATATTTATTTTGTGTTTTGTGTATTAATGAAGTTGTAAAACTGTAAATTGTCATATTTATTAACTGATAGGCGGCAAGTCATACTTTGATGTCTGTTGTGTTTTAGCTATTTAAGCTGCCAAATATTACATAACAATACATCCAATGGTAAATACTAGCATTATACCATACATGCATGTTGATATATGCTGTTATTTAAAGAAATTTCATCCTGTTTTTTAATTTCCCATGCTGTCCAGCTGCTCAGCTGCTGGCCTATAATTCATAAAAGACAGCACGGAGAGTCACTTAAAAGAAGCATAATTTTCTGTATTTATCCACTTTTAAAAATAAATGCAGTCAGAAAACACATTTTTGCCTGTCTGTATTTATCTGTAAAAATCCGTAAAAACGGAAAACAGGGAGCCATACTAACCATATTTAATGAGATCCTTGATGGACACCTATCCCCGGTCACTACATCTGGGGACATAGCCTCGCTCTTTGCCGCCTATTACAGGTCGCTCTATGCTCTCTATGAGGACCATCCCATGAATGTGAACACCCTGTCATGCATGATATCCCCCTTGCTAACTGTCCCCTGTAGACCAGGCTGTCATCAACAGTCCCCTTATGGAAGATGAAAGTACGGCCACGATTCGTGATCTGAAGTCCAGCAAAACACTGGGCCACTGCGGAATCCACATTGAATACTGCTGTAGATACTGTACCCAGTTAGCCTGCATATCCTCCATCTCTATCAAGAGGCAGTGAAATGAGGGAGGTTTACTCTGGACATCGACCAGACCACCATTGTTTTCATCCATACGTCTGCATGCTTCAAAGACCAGTGTTCATCATATTGCCCCATATGCTTCATCAACACAGAGACAAAAATCTTCGACAAACTCCTGGCCAACAGACTATGCCCCTTCCTCCATAACTGAAACAACCAGATAAATGCGGCTTCATGATGGAACGCAGCTCCAGGCATTGTATTCATAGATTCCTCCTAGCTATGGCCCGGATGGGTGACCTGCAGGGTCCTCTGGCTCTCCGTCTCATGGACTTTGAAAAGGCCTTCGACACTGTGGACTGGTTCTTTCTGGCCACAGTCCTGGGGTGGATAGGGTTGTCTTCAAGGTTTAATTGGTTTGTTGGCACCCTGTATTCTGAAGCACACCAGGCAAGGCTCCCCATTATTGCAGCTCCTTTTTGCCCTCGCAATTGAACCCTGACACAACTAATACGGTGTGATGCCTGATTGACGGGCTGGGAATGGCAGGTGGGCTTTGAAGATAAAATTGCACTATACCCAGATGATATCCTGCTCTACCTCCCCTCCCTCCAGACCTCTGAGCCACGTTGTAATGAAATCTTGGTCTTAAATGAGCAGGTCCCAGGCCTTTGAGTTAGCTTGGGGAAATCCATCATGGATCCATACGGGCTGGGTGGGGAGATGCGGGAACTTACAGCCTGATTCATCAAGGTGAGTATTTGCTATTCCTTAATAGCGATTATTAAGGAATCGCTATTAAGGAATAGCAAAATGCTATTCACCAAGAAATCGCTAAATAAATTGCGATTTCTAATTATTCCTTAATTGCGATTAGCAAATTGCTAATCGCAATTAAGGAATATCTCCCCATTCATTCCTATGGGCCCAAAGGCCCATAGGAATGAATGGGAAGACATTTCAATGTGCGAATCGCAATTAGCGATTCGCATATTGAAATTGCGATTTCAAGGGTGCAGGGGTTTCCAAAGGACACCCTGTAGCACCCCTGAAATGTATGCTACATTGGTGTTGCACACACACATGTACCAAGGACATGTGTGTGTGTAACATGAAACTTAGAAAAATGCATTTAAATGCATTTTTCTAAGTTTCCGCTATTTACCACGAGGTTTGACCTCGCGGTAAATAGCGGGAAATTTTTGCGAATTCGCAATTTAAAACTGTTTCAAGAATAGCATTTAAGGAATCTCTAATAGAGATTCCTTAAATGCTATTCCTCGCAAATATGTGAATTCTTAAATAGCGATTTTTGCATTTGGGATGATGAATCCCAAATGCAAAAATACCGCTCGCAAAGGGCCAGATTCTCAGAATCTGGCCCTTTGCGACCGGATTTAACAATGGTGAATCAGGCTGTTAATCTTAACTTCTTAAACTGGCAAACATAGGCGGGGCGCTGCCACTACAGATCCCTGGGAGAGTGGCCAAAGTCAAAATGATGACACTTCCGATATACCAGTATGTCCTCCAGATCTTCCCTCTTTGTATCCCTTACCGCTGGTTCTGCTGTTTGGCTTCCATCTTCGGCTCTATTCTCTGGTCCTGCTGATCCCTATGCATAACTCATGACAAGCTGCATAAGTTGGTTTATGACAGAGGTTTTGGCATGGCAGATTTCCAGATTTATTACAGAGCCGTGCAACTACTAGTTTTCAGCAACTGGCTAACCAGTGACTGGAACAACCTGGCATACCCTATAAAACTGTCAATTCTTGGGTTGGACCAATTGATGGGCATCATTTATATTGATTTGATCCCAGGGGCGGCTCCTCCACTAGGGCGGAGGAGCGTCGCCCCATTGCTTTCTCACAGTGCGAGAAGAAGAAACATAAAATTGTAATACCTTCCCGGTTTTACCATTTTTTATTTAGTTGCCGGCGGGCGGGTCGGAGGAGCTGCTCTGCAAGCAGGGGAGGAGTGGTGTACCCACTCCTGAGGGTGCAATGGCTCTTTGGTCAGCCACCTACGGCCACCCAAACCAGTCATGCGCACTTTGCCCTTTCTCCATGCAGGCTGCAATGCAGTCTACATGGGAAAAATCCCCTCCCTGCAAGCCCCTGGATGGGCGGCGGCCCCACCAATCGCAACGTTGCCATTGCAGCACTGTGATTGGCTTAGGAGAGGGGAGGGAGGCTTCCTGTTCCTGCCAGAGGCAGAAGAGCAGTACCAGGAGTAGAGAAGACGTGGGACCGGGCCAGCAGAAAGGTAAGTTTTTATTATTAGTTAATTAAATCTCCCCTGTGCGACCCCCACCCACTATCCATGTGGCCGCGACTGTCCGAATCCGACACTCTGCCTGAGACCACCTCAGTGGTGCTACAGTAATTGCGGGAGGTTTCCCAGAATATGGGGTGGCGGAAAGTCTTGACCAGCCAAACCGCGCTGTGGCAGGTTAATAGCTGTGAACACATTGTCAACTGTTGGAATTTGCCACGTGGGACAGGATTAGCATCACATCCCTTGGGGATGTGGGGGGGGGCTTGAGCATGTTCTGTTATGTTATGTTATTTTTATTTGTACCGCGCACAGCTGCCCCAGCAAAGGGGCGTCCTGGCGCTTTGAGAAGGTAAGCACAACACAACATTAAAAGCGGGCAAAAAGGAGAAGAGACACAACAGATGAGCTAAACAAATAAAAAGGTCTTGATAGCCCGTCTAAACTGAAGGAGCTCATCGATAGCCCGGATTTGTGGAGGAAGAGAATTCCACCAGCTCGCTGCCAGGACTCGAAAGCTGCTAAGTTCTGGCCTAGCGATCTAAGAGTGCGAGAGGGGACATAGGGGATCAGCAGTTTCTCCAAGATTTGTGGGGAAGTACCCTTGAGAATTTTAAATGCAAGGCAGAGAACCTTGAATCTAATCCTCTGCTGCACAGGGAGCCATTGGAGAGAGCGCAAGGCATTGGACACCGAGCACCGCCTAGGCAGACCTGTCACCAGTCGGGCCGCAGCGTTTTGAACCCGCTGGAGCCGCAGAAATTCTGACTGGTTAACCCCCGCCAGTAGGGAGCTGGCATAGTCCAGCCTGGACAGCACTGATGCTTGGACCACCAGCTGTCTTGTGGGTGCATCAAAGAATTTGAGGATGGGTCGAAGTCCTCTGATGATGCCATAGCAAGAAGCCGCCACCTTCTTTGTATGACAGATGAAACTCAGAGAAGGATCAAGCCACACCACCAGGTTTTTTATCTCTGCCGCTGGGAGGGGAGTCACACCCAACTCCGAAGGCCACCATTTGTCACCCCACAAAGCCACCTGTTTACCAACCACCATAATCTCCGTCTTCTTGGTGTTTAACTGGAGACAGTTGGAATTCATCCAGTTAGCCACTTCCCCCAGACCATCACAGAACCTGGGAGCCTCCAGGTCTGAGTCCCCACTCAGTGTGACCGCCAGCTGCGTGTCATCTGCGTAAGAGACCATGGTCAGGCCCCACCGCTTGACGACCGCAGCCAACGGTCTCACATACAGATTGAAAAGGGTGGGACTCAGTGATGACCCCTGTGGGACTCCCTGGTCTAACGGGTCGGATGACGACTAACCGGGTGGGATCGCCACCTGGAATGACCTATCCGTAAGGAAGGATCGAAACCAGTGCAAGGCGGAGCCAGAAACGCCCACCTCCTCAAGACGCCGAACCAGAATCCCGTGCGAGACCGTGTCAAAGGCGGCACTGAGATCTAATAACAATAGTGCCGCCGTCCGACCGGAATCCAGCACGGAACGCAGATGCTCGACCATCGAGAGAAGGGCCGTCTCCGTGCTGTGACCCGCACGGAACCCGTTCTGGGTAGGGTCGAGAATGTTAAGCCTAGCAAGATGGTCTGTAAGAGTGGCATTCACATGGGCCTCCGCTATTTTCGTGGCCCAAGGGAGAAGGGAGATAGGGCAGTAGCTTTCAGGTTTAGGGGGGCAAGGGTCGCCTTCTTCAGAATTGGCGTGACTACTGCCTGCTTCCATCTGACGGGAACCACTCCAGAAGAGAGGGACAGGTTGATCAAGGACAGCACCGGGGTGCGGCAAACCGGCGCCAGGGTCTTGAGTTGGGCCAGTTTCAGCGGGTCTGCCGGAGATCCAGAGTTGATTTTGGCGCTGAGAGAGTCAAACACCTCCAAAGATAAGGGGGGTAAGATAGAAAGACATTCCTCCTCACCTAAGGTGCGACCAACCTGCTCTAGCATCAGAGAACCCGTTGGAAAAGTGCGATAGATGGCTTGCACTTTTTCATGGAAGAAAGAGGCCAAACCCTCACAATGTTAGTCCGAGCATATTTCCGCTGCAGTTGCTCTCTTCGCCATCAGGTCCTTTAATACTTTAAAAATAAGTTTCGATGGATTGGCAGAATTCTGAAACTGTTGAGCATAAAAGGAAGCGCGAGTTTGACACACTGCCCTGTGGTAGATCTTGACCATGGCCAGATAACATATCTTCAGATCTGGGTCGTACGACTTCCTCCATAATCTTTCGGCCTGTCTACAGGCCCTATTAAGAGATCCCAAGGAAGTGTCATACCAAGGACTCGGCTCCTTCCGATGACACTTGGACCAACACATAGGAATCAGAGAATTGAGGGCACCAGATATCCACTCACAGAAGGAATCGTATCCACAATCGACCTCGGTGAACGGACCTAAAGGAACCTCCTCAAGCAGATGGTAAAAATCCTCCAGTCTTAATTTGTTCCAGTGTCGTTTAAGAACAAGTCTGTCCTGAGATAGAAAAGGAGAGTCAGAGAAAAAGCATGCCGTTTTCACCAGCATGTGGTCTGTCCAACTGGGAGGAACCAAGAACTCTGAATCCTTATAGATTTGTGAAGAACGGGTCAAGAGTATGACCACCTCTATGTGTGGGGAAAGTAATCATCTGCGAGAGCTGTAGAGCCTCAAGATCCACCAGAAAGCTCCTAATAGAGGGTAAAGAAGGGCAGTCCAAATGGAGATTAAGATCTCCATTTGGACTGCCTTTCAGGCACACTTATCCCTTTCCAACACCCAGTTCCACAAATAGTTACAACTGTGGTATGCCGTACAACCCTATTTATCCCAGATCCTCACACTTCCCGAACATAGAACCCTAGAGGCCAAAGTACTGAGGGGTGGATTGGGGAAAGGTGTCATCTCCCAGCTGTACGGGCACTCGTGACCAGCTGCAGCTGCTGCAGGTAGGAGCGGTGGGGCCAGGTGAGGAATATTTCGAGAGACGACCACAAGGGGAAATTAAATTAAAAATTACTGTTCCCTTGTGGTCCTCTTTCGAAATCCCCTCTCACCTGGCCCAACCGCTCTTACCTGCAGCGGCCACGCCTGCTCGTGACCTTAGCTCCAGACAGTTTCCCATTCCTCAGACAGAAATGGGAGGAATTAATCGGGCAGTTGGACAATACTGACTGGTTCTTGGCATGACTGGCACTGTGAAATAGCAGTATTCTTGAGGTTCCGCATCATACAAATTAATTATCTCCATGCCACCTATCTCACACTGCTTCGGCTCTGCTGGTCGGGTAGAGTTTCAAGGTTATTAATAATACTCCAAAATAGCCGCAAATCTTTAGATTTACAAGCATAATGTAGTTTAGACCAGGTTTCTTCATAATATTCATGTTCGGCCTTCCAAATTTCGTTCTTATAACCCTTTTTCAATTCTCTAGGAACCAATAGTGACTACTTCTCGTTCAGAAGGAAACCAAGCTGGTTCAGGACTTGCATACTTACTGAACTGCCTTTGCACAATAAATAAATCATCCAGGTACAGAAAGACAATCAACCCTAAGAATGTAGAACACCTACTAGAGGAGCTAGAACGTAGGTGAATACCCTTGTGGCAGATGCAAGTCCGACAAGCAATGACAAGGCCAATAGGTCTCGCCTTTAGGACTTGTTGGCTTTGGCAATTGCTTTTGGTGGCACCGTACAGCTTCAGGACACAAACTGGGCAGCATCTTTAAAATTAAAAAACAATGGCAATGTTTTTTTTCTTGCTCTTGGTTTACCCGCACCACCCTTGTAAGGACTTGGCTGCAGCTGTGAACACTGACATAAGCATTGCACAATGGTGTTCATGAATGTTCTCGAAAATGCACAATAGTTAACAGAATCAAACACTTCGTTCCTCTGACTAAGCGGCTAAACCTGTTACATTCTGACACCATGAGCTGTCCCAGAACATAAGCCCTTTGGAAAACGTAAACAACGCTAGAAGAGTAATGTTACATATGAATACGTACGGGTTTGGTGACATGCCCTAGTCAGTATCCTGCTCAGGCCTGTGCAGACCCTATAAACAACAACTGGCTGGTATTTTGCTCTGGATAAAGTGGCAATGCACCGATGAGGCAGGCCAGTCCCGTTGCTCACCCAATCAGCCCCTCCTTCTCCTATGAGTGTGTGCGAGGCAGCTTATTGTCAAACATATACGAGCCAGTGCTCTGATTACCCGTAGTGCATTGAGGGTAGTCAGGCTCCTCTTCGCGATGGGGCCGATCTGAGCAGCTGCCCGGCTGATTTATACAAAGGAATTTAATTACAGGCAATCTGCAGGCTCCTGACCCTCTGTGACCGGGGCTCACTACTGGTAAATCAAAATAAAATGCCCAACTTAAATTATTTTATTTTTTTTAGTTTAGAAAGCTTTATTGAAGTGTTAAACATAGTAAAACATCAATACAAGGTATATGATGAGAGGAGACCTTCTTCGAATAAAATTAACAGTGAAGTAAATGGGAAAAAAGAATCACACCTCAGATAAAATATAAACTATACAAAGTCAAAAGCATTTTTAAGACCAACTTACATTTCTGACAAAGCAAACTAACCATGGAACATTTAAAATGAAAGAAACTCAGATCGCCTTGCGCAATTCCCCATTTCAAGGACATTACAAAACGCTAAATAAACCTCGACCTACGTTCCTGAAATCTGCAACAATGATAACATGGCAGAAATTGATTTGCCCTGCATCCAAGAATGGCATATTGCATAAACCACATAAACGACAACATGCCACACATAGGAAACATATTGCTGTGGCGTATTCCATTAAATTAAACGACACGGCGTGCTTAATTAATTAGCCTGAAATCTCGTGATGGTAACATGAACCAGTGGCAATGCGTAGCACATTGTAAAACACAAACTGTACAGTGTAACACAATGAACAACACCGGGAATTGAATTAATTGGCCCAGAAACACAGGATGGTCAGATGCACTGTTGGGGAAAACCGCACCTGGTGCCCATTTGCAGTGGTCAGAGCCTGCCTAACATGATAAACAGCTATATAAATATTTAACGTGCATGAAGCCAGGGCTAGAGTTAGACTGCTTGATTTATCCTGAAGTCTGGGGATAGTAGCATGCACCAGTGGCAATGCAGCACATTGTGAAACACCCACTGTACAGTGTAACAAAATGAACAGCACAGCAAGCTTAATTAATTGGCCAAGAAATACTGGACGAACAGATGCATTGATCCAGGGAATCGAGCTTGGTGCCTATTTGCGGTGGTCTCATCCCCTCTAACGCGATAAATGGCTATAGAGTTCTTTGCCGGGCCCACAACTTTAACTCCATTTTACGGGAAAAGCTTCCGCTGATGCTGATACTGCCGGTTAAAAATAATGTCTGGTATGTATCTAAATGATTCTAACCACTAAACGTCTAAAAATGTTGTGTTGCTCGTGACGCGGGCAACTCGAGATGCTGGTATAATTGCGAGTCAATGGCCTTTTTTAGGTCTCGCCTACGCAGCGCGCATGCGCTGTATAGGAAAGAAACCTTTAGCCATCGGATCCCTTTTTCACCTAAAAACGTGCACGCGTTCCACTGCCTTCAATGGCAACGAGTGCACGTTTGGCGATTCCCTTGCGGGAGCGAGCAGCTGGCGCTGTATGTTATCAATTATCGCGCCTTGCTGCTCGCTCCTGCAAGGGAATAACGCAGGCCCCCTCCTCTCTCCCCTCCCCCTGCTTGTTTAGTTGGGCAGTGGATTTCCCTTTTCTTTTCAATGACGGGGCGCACCATGGCATCTTCGAGGGAATGTCGTGCTTTATAAATGTTGTTTTTTTTAAAAAGAACTCATCCGAATGTTCTTTTTTGTATTTTGACATTGTCCAACATTAATTTGCATAAAAATCTTCCTGCCAACATGTGTCGTGTTCCAAAATATATATAGTTTCATGGTACTTCCTCAGGTCCAGTCGCAGCACATCTACATTGAATAAAGATTCAAGTCCTCACCTCCGCACATGCCAGCTATGCCCATGAGGGCTTAATTTATTTATATACCAACTGTTTATTAAAATTGGTAAGAGTCTAATTAACAACTGATTAATATACTCACTTTTGTTGTTGTGACTAATATAAACAGTTGTTTCCTCACAAACTTTAAGTAAAAATAACAAACAGTTTCAGACAAATGCAATCATATTGGAGCCCCTATGTTTAAAACATATTATTCTGGAAAATATGTTTTAATAGATTTCCTACAGTTATTGATGGGTTAATCGACGGGGAGCATTTTCTTTTTTACCTTCATAAAAAAAACCTGCATCTGTATTTTTTTTTGTTGAAAATAAAAAAGAGAACAGTTTGGTGCAGAGCTAGTCAATTGTAAACAGCCTTGACAGGATCCGACGTGACCAGCTTGGCAGTGATTTCTAAATTAGGCGGCCAGCAACTCCATCAGAGCGACGGAGTTATTTCTTCCGTCTCTCTAATGGAGAAAAGGGCTTTCCGCCTACATATAAATCAGGCCCAGAGTCTCAAAACTGCTACCCCTGTCCCTAGGACAGAGTACCAAAGTAAATGAAGAAGGGATGCTAGAGAGTGGGCGCATGTTTCCTCCCACAGAAGGCGTCATCTGTCAAAGGCAAATGAGTTAAAGTCATGCATTAGTTAGTTAAACAAAAAAAGATGAGTATTTCGTCATTGTTGACATGTCTGGTGGAACATTGAACAAATGCATCCCCATTATCGGTAAAAGGTGTACCATTAGTTTCCACCTAAAGATGAATTTGCTTCACTCACAACAACATCTATCCATGCTTTCTCTGTTACAGAAATTAACGAAACATGTCTAGCTGAAACGGTTCAAAAGTTATTGAAGTTGCTACAAGTAGATACAATGCTGGAACGTTATGAGAGTTCAATGATTACTTTCAGCTACTGATTAGTGTAAGCAGACAATTAGGTAGGTGGGAGTGTTACCCAGGCTGCGTAAACATCCCCACTTGATAAGCGAGGGGGTCTTTTGTCTGCAGCAGGATAAAGACACCTTCAATGATTACATGCAATTCTAACAGGGGGGATGAATGTTTTCTTCATTGCCCTGATTTTTTTTGCTTCACTATTAGGACACATTTATGCCCACATTATAGATGTTGTCAATTCTGCAGTTACATCATCAGGACACACACACTTTAGAAGACTCAGAAATATGTTGCATCTATTTGAAGGTTGCATTTCTAGAGTCCTAAACGACCTCCTAGTAAAGCACATACATAATACATATCAAATGTAATGTTCCATTCAATAGAGCTGTTCTTAATGAAAACAGATGGCACATAATTACTGCATCTACTACTGCATAATTCCAGTGGACCTGCCTGTAGTTCCCTATCAGCCCTTTCCAGTCCACTACACCCACCTTCGTGCACTGTTGCATACATTAGACACAGACACCCACAGATGGACAGTACTTCCTCCTCCACAACTCTGCATTCAGAGGTAACAGTGCAACAAGGGATAAAAGATCAGCAGCATCCTTGTCGCCGGGCTGGCCATGAGTACCAGCCAGGACATAGGAGAGTTAAAACAACGGGGATTAGAAGCAGGCCATTTGATGGGATTTCCAACCTTACATATTTATTTCTGCTGTTTGTGCACTTGGAGTTGTCTTTTTGCCCGTATGCAAAAAGACCAATTCAATATTCTCTTTTTATTTTTCTTCCTCTGTCAAGAACCACTTGTGATTCTTCCAGGTAGCTCCTCCCCATCCTCAGCAGAGAGGATGCCGTGCCCAGCATCCTTCCCCATCGCAATGCAGAAAGTTCCCTGCCTTACTATATTGTCACATGCCTGATATTAGTCTCTCATCCACCTAACATTTTCCTTATTTTCTGGTAGAATGAGCCTTGCAAAACAAAAATCCTCCCCCTTTCTTCCTTTACTCTGGGTCGAAATCTGATAATGGAAATAAGTCCTTGCCCCAAACATGAGTGGTGATAGCCTCTACTTTGAACCACTGGCAAAATTAGACACTATGTCTGACACTCGTGAGTCTTGCAAGCCATGAATTAAATGAGCATTCAGGGTCCCATCGTCATGCTCCATCTTTCTCTTCTCTCGCTGGACTAAACTCGCGGCAGTCTCATAGGGTTCTACCACTCAGACTGATCTCAGTAGTTTCACTTGTTTTTGGTACCTTTTCAGAGAAGCTCTTTCTAGAGTCTAGTCCCAATCAGTCTTCATAAAATAGGACATTCTGAATGTTTGGGTCTCGCCTAAGAATTGCATGCTCTTTCTCTTGTGAGACATTTTGTAATCTTACTGGAGGCTTAGAGCCCACTCATTACTTACCATTGGCTGTCTTCATCACCAATCTCATTTTCAAGCTTCTATTCACTCAGTTTACGGCAACTTCACTTCTTTGTATGTGTGTTTCACCCCTGGAGTATTGCCTGAGTACTGCTTCATTGCTCCACTGTGTCTCCTTCCACTGCTTGCGCTTTCAGTGATACTTTTGTTTCTTTTAGTTGCTTGCCCTATCATCATTGGTTGTCGTTGCTTGCCCTGTCATTGTTGCTTGCTCTGCCCTTACTACGCAGTTGCTGTTGCCCTATCCATCCCATCTCCCTCCTGTATTGAATAGCTTCTCCCGTTGACCCTGTTCCAATGGGAACAGTCAAGACTGAACTACCAAGTCAGATCCTCCCTGAACCAGAATACAGGCAACCCACGACCAGTTTAGCCTTGGTTACGTGCTCATCAGCCGGGTACAGCTTGGTTCCGCTGACACAGTGTGCACAAGACCCGCGTCTTGGCACATCCGCCTCACTTAGGGTGACACATCAAAGTATACAAAAAAGTGATGGAAGGAATGCTTGAATTGAAGCTGGGTCAAAATTGAGGTGGCATGGTGTGCAAAATAACAATGGATTGGGATGCAGCCTCAAGTAATTACCAGTGGCTGAGATAAATTCAAGCATTCCATCCATCACTTTTTGTATACTTTAGCATGTCACCCTAACTGGGATGGGTGTACCCAGGCATGGTTCCTGTGCAAACTGTATCACTGCAACCAAGATATTCCTGACTGAGACAATAATAAGGGAGAAACTGGTTCTGGTTTGCTGGTGTTCCGGTACAGGGAAGACCTGGCTTGGCAGTTCGGGCTGGATTATCCCCACTGGAGCAGGGTCAAGACTGATTTTCAGCCGGGTCTAGTGGCTTAGTAGACTAATGCGTCTACTATGGCGGCCTGTGTTTGACCTCATGATCACAGGTTCAAATTCCTGTGGGTCCACTCAGCCTTTCATTCTTCTGAACTTGATAAAATGAGTACCATTGAGTTGGGTAACAATAAACATCTGCTATTCAGCTGCAACATTCCTGTAGCGGTGATTGTTATGTTATATAGCCAGGTCAAAAGTGAGGTGGCATGGTGTGTAAAATAACGATGGCTTTAGCTCTTGTCTTTTGTAACTTTTCCTATAGACTGATTTACACACATATGATTCAGTGTCTCTTTATAATATCCGTGTGATCCAAAGTACTCTAACACCCTACACTGGTATGAGTCGCTCTATAAAATAAATAAAATGCATGTGAAAGAGGAACTATGGTGAGATGAAAGGCATTGTTATTGGGTGGTAGGGAGGGAATCCATGGAGAAGGAGGTCACAGGGGGAGGTGGCCAAGAAAGACTGTCATACCAGGTGCCACCAGGGCTAAAGCAGGCTCTGGGTCCCTCTCTCTATTGCTGATGCCATGACTGGACATGTAGAGGCCTTAGGGAGCTGTGAGGCACACCCAGGTTCCAGTGCCGCAGGAGAGGCTGTAGTGAGAGGCGTGTCCCTTTTACTGTTCTTCTCAGTAGAGTGACACTACCTGGAGAATTTGAATTCACTTTGAGATGGTGACTGCTTCTTTTAATGGGATTTTATGAGTCACTACAGTCTTTGGGCATGAAGGCAACAAGCTCAAGATGAAGTCTTCAGATGGTCAGTGGAAAATGTAATCCTTTGGTATAACTCTTGAAAAATGTCTCTACCTAAAACAAGTGCTGTAATCCTGACTGTTGTGGCAGGCCCCAAACACCATTTATATTGTCAGTTAGTCAGATATTCATTTTCAGGGAAAGGAACCAAACAACATGTTAGAATTGCAATACTTGCTTTTTTTTATTATTAATGTTACTTTTTAGGTCTTGCTTGAGCCAGAGCATGCGCTGCTCTGCAAGGCTTCTAGTAGGGACTTTGAACTCTGACCACATGCTCGTGCGTGTGCATTTTTTGTTGCTAACACGTTATTAGCCTTTGCGTGCATCTTTCTAAAAAAGACAGCACGCAATTGACCAAACGCGGGTGCATGTCCCGCCTTCTCTCTCCCCTAGCCTAGGGAGTTCGGGAGCGAGCAGCAGCGCGGCCGGGTGCAGGTGCATACCGCACATTCCTTTCGTGGCCGCGTGGCTGCGCATGCTGTTTTTGGGCAGCTCCTTGGGATTTGCTGTCTTAATTTAACTCTGCTCGCGCTCTGGTCAGTTAGTCCGCAGCTTCCTTTCGTAATTTCACTGTAATGGAAAAATTGTAAGATACACCCGATTTTTACTCGCAAAGTGTACAGGATGGACGAGTAGATAAATTAAAGGGAACTTTAAAAGATAGCACTCCTATATTGTGGCCTACTTAAAATAATTTGTTAAAAGTTGTGACGATATGCTTTATCGAGGTTAACTTTTTCTTTATTTTCTTGTCGCCGTTTCCTTTGGGAACACGTCTAACCACTATTAAAAGCTTTCATTCTAGTCTAGACTCTTTGGCGCATTAATTTTTTTCAGAAGGATTCATTTATCATTAGAACAGAGCATGTGGGCACCTAAATTTACAAGTATTTTGCGTGCGCTACAATGTAGCAGTGCTTACTTAATATATAGATCTCAGTCGTAAAGGCAGCCCTTATTGATTGTGACTCCCCTGCTACACTCACTCAAGCATGAGTAGTTAGTAGGCGGGTAGCTAGGGGGTTTGGAAGTTGTGTTACTGGACTGTCCTGAACATGCCAGATACTGGCTCCTGCAGCCGTGCAGTAGCCTGGGATAACAAAAAGGCAGACCCCGAAGTACAGGACTTTAACACTTAAGGTGAGACTAGGTGACAAATAATTCATGCTGCTTCTTGAGAAGCTTGTGCCATAAGGAAACGGGGAGCACTTGCTATTGCAAACCAACACACTTCTTCATGTAACATAGCAAGCGGAGAGAGTGCAGCGCCCAAAAACTGTACTGCGCATCAAAAGAAGCAAAGCATCTACCACACTTGTCAGGAGAATGCTAAATACGGGAACAGACTCTTGCGTTGCATGAGGTTGCTATTTTTTATTTCTTGCAAACTAGTTTAGTTACATTATGTGACTTGTACAGATTCACAGGGTTTGAACCGAAGCCAGGACTTGTTTTGAAAACGTCCTGTTAACTCGCACTCACCCTCCCTTCTCCCATCCTTTTTTTCCACACAGAGCCAATTAGCAAAGCCAATCATTTGTAAAATATATGTTCTGAATGTCCAGCTTTTCTGTTTCCCGTTTGCCTTTGTTTGTCTGTGTATTTGTCTGCGATTTATCTTTTCGCAATCTTCTTTTTTCCCGTTTCTTTCTATGTATTTTCTCTCATGGCGTTCTTCCTCTACTAAGCTCTGCGTCTTATTTTTCTATGCACTCCTCAACTCCTTTTTTATATTTTGTTCTATGTACTGTGCCTCACATCTTTACATTTACTTTCTGGCCCCTCCTCTTCTATCATTCTTGTTTTTCAGTAACAGGCAGTTCACTCCTTTTGTCATAAACTCAAACACGTTTGGGCCACAAGTCACTTGAGGCTATTTAATCCTCTCCCCTGCCCTGCATACAATACCAGAGTAAATATTCAGAATATTTGTGGAGAAACTCAGCTGTGCTCAGTGACTCTGAGCTTCTCTTTACTAAAACCCTGAGTCTTGTAACAAATAATGCTAATGTTGCTAGTGCACACATTCTGGCTAACTTCTTCGCGGTCATGTCAAAAGATACGGCTCTCGGTTTATAGATTGTACTTGACAACAATTATTATTATAATTATAACATTTATTAAGTGCACTGTTACCCGTGGGTGTCCTGAAGCTATGTGAAATCTGTATTGTATTGTATTGTATATGGATTTGTTAAGCGCGATTGCTGCCCAAGGGCGTCCAAGCGCTGAGTAAGTAGACAGAGATGGGCGGTGCAGAAGAGATTAGAACTCGGTGGGTTTGGCAAACAGTAGGGTTTTCAGTTGTTTGCGGAATGAGAGCAGGTTCGAGTTGGACCGGAGTTGTAGAGGAAGAGCATTCCACAATTTCGAGGTGTTCAGGGAGAACATCCTGCCTCGGGCCCTAGCTCTCCTTACTCTGGGTACCACCGCCAGGAAAGCCTCCGTGGAGCGAAGGTTTCTGTTTGGGTGATACGGAATGACTAGCTTGTCATTGATTGCTGGGCCTGTCTTCCAGAAGGCCCGATGGGCGATACAGAGCGCCTTAAATGCCACTCTCTGCCTTACTGGTAGCCAGTGTAAACTTTTTAGTCTGGGTCTAGCTGACTGGGTGCGTGGGATCTGTAGCAGGGTGCGGGCTGCACAGTTCTGTACCACCTGCAACTTCCGAAGAGTCATCTCAGGGGCCCCCACATATAGGGCGTTGTTCGTATCTAGACAAGACTGGATCAGGCCTTGCACTGCCACCTGTTTGGCTTCTAATGGAAGAAGCGGGAGGACTTTCCTCAGTGTTCTGAGTAAGCCAAAACATGTGGCGGACAACTTGGTGGCCTGGGTGGAGAAGGAGAGATTTTTGTCCAGCCAGACTCCTAGGCTCTTTACACTTTCCTTAGGGGTGGGAGGGGGACCCAGACAGGGAGGCCATAAGGAAGTGAAAGGCACTGGTGATGTTGGTCCCAGGAGCATGAGCTCAGTTTTATCTCCGTTTAGTTTGAGGGAGGAGGTAGTCATCCACTCCTTGACGTCCTCTAAACATCTCAGCAGGCCTTCCGTAGTTTGCCTGTTGCTCTCTTGCGCCAGCGAAACCACTAGCTGGGTATCGTCGGCATACGATATGATTTTGATACCGTGGGGTTCGACGACCCCAGCCAGTGGTTTCATGTATACGTTGAACAACGCAGGGCTCAAGGAGGAGCCCTGCGGCACTCCACAACTTAGTGGTTTGCTGGCTGACACTGTTTCCCCGTCAAAGATCTGAAAAGATCTGTTGGTCAGGAAGGAGTCGAACCACCTCAATGCCTCGCCTGATACACCGATGTTATATAGACGGTTCAGCAAGGTGGCATAGCTGACTGTATCGAAGGCTGCACTTAAATCAAGGAGGATCACTGCCACTGATCCTCCCTGATCTAGTATCCTTCGTGACTCCTCGGTAACCGCTAACAAGGCGGTTTCAGTACCGTGCTTCGGTCTGAAGCCTGTCTGGGACGTATCCAGTAGTGAGTTGTTCTCAAGGAACTGGACTAGCTGGGCGTTTATGTACTTCTCCAGGACCTTGCTTGCCCAGGGGAGAAGAGAGATGGGGCGGTAACTGGAGTGATCGTCTGGGTCCAGGTTGGGTTTTTTTAGTAACGCCCGCACCATGGCTTGCTTCCAAGCGGTGGGTACTGTACAGGAGGAGATGGAAGAATTTAGCAGCTCCAAGATTACAGGCAGGATAGCTTGGCTTGCTTGTATCAGAATTTCCGGTGGGGCTGGATCACGCGGGGAGCCCGATTTGACTTGGCGTGCCACTTTGCTAAGGGTGTCAAGGTCTAGTGGGGGAAAGTGCTCAAGGCGTGGCTGGTCTGAGGGAGGAGGGTGACTCGAGAAAGGTAGGTCGGTTACATCAGGAATTGTGGCTGCAATTGGGAAGGTGGAGTAGATTTTAGAGACTTTGTTGTGGAAGAATTCCGCAAGCTCATTACATTGTTCCTGAGTCTTAGTCAAAGGAGGAGCTGTGTTCACTTTAGTACATTGTTTTACTATGTGAAAGATTTCCTTGGGCTTGGATTTGGCTTCCATAATTATGTCCGAAAAGTAGGTGACCTGGGAAGGCCTGACCACTTCTCTGTAGGCCTTGATTGCCTCTTTGTATTGTACCTTTTTTTCCGGTAGGAAGTCTAGACACCACGCTCTCTCTCGTTGCCTACAGAGGCGTTTTTTATCTCTTAGAGAATCTGAGAACCAGGGTGCTGATTTATGCAGTCTCTTTGAGGTGGACCTACGAAAAGGGAGAATCGTGTCCAGAGAGTTCGTGATCCAACCTTCATAATTTTTGTTTGCCACAATGGGGTCTGTGCAGGGAGGTGGACGGGTGGAGTCTAAGTTGCTTGTCCAGGATTCCATGGGGAGTTTAGCCCAATTCCTCCTCGTTGTGACTTGGGGAGTCGGCAGGGGGGTTTTGTATGTGAGCCAGGTGAGAGGGATTAAAAAGTGGTCCGACCAGGGGAGGGGGGTGGGTTTATCCACTATCAAATCGATGCAGTTGCTAAAGATTGGATCAAGTAGATTGCCCTTCTCATGAGTAGGGGCTGTAACCAGCTGGGATAATTGAAGGGCTCCTAGGTCATCAATTAGTTCCTTGGCGATGTGATCTAAAGGGGAGTTGAAATGGAAATTAAGGTCCCCTAAGACCGTGTAGTTAGCGGAAGTCATAAGTCGTTTGGCAATGATTTCTGGAAGAGACCTATGGAACAGTTTGGCAGGCTCCGGGGGGCGGTAGATCATAGTGCCGGAGAAGGTACTGTTCGCATTGAAATCTATGCTGAATTCTAGACTCTCGCACTCAGGAATGGTTTCAGCTGTGGTCCGACAGCGATACTGGTCTTTTAGTATTATGGCCAGGCCTCCTCCTCTCCCCTCTGGCCTGTCTAGTCTAAAGATTTGAAAACCAGCCGGTAGGGCTGAGACTATGTCTGGCTCGGATTGGGATGTGAGCCATGTCTCTGTCAAAAAAATAACATCTGGCTTGTGCTCCTCAAGCAACAGGGCAATTTGTGTGCTGTGCCTCGGCAAGGATCGACAGTTTAGTACATACATACAGTATTTCTGTGAAGCAGCTGGCGGACTAGTGCTGCGAAAGGAGTGTTTGCAGCCAGGGCAGCGAGGGGGGAGCTTCAATGGTGCATAGATGTGAGTGCATTGAGCCGCAGTTGTACTTCCTATGTTGTGGATGGCTGCCGAGCTGTACGTCCTGCCCTGGGTTATGTGAGAACCAGGGATTATGGCCCCTGGTCCCGTATGGTCGCGGACGGGCGCAGACGGGCTTGCCTTTGGCGCGCCTTCGGCGCACCGCCGGAGCGCCCGCTGCGCCCGTCCGCTGCACCTCCGAAACCAACACATTCTTACATGTCGGAAGAGGGGGGGTGTGGCCTGTGTCAATGGGCGTGGCCCGGGGGTCCCGGCGATTCTCCTGCGACCCGCTGCAGCGCCTGACTCGGCTGCGCGGGGAGGGAATCACGTGGGGAGCCAAGAGGTAAATAGCGTTGTTTTAAAAGGAGTACACGTTATTACAATCAACAATTTTAAAAGCAATCTTTAAAAATGTTCCTGCTCTCGGCTTTCCGCCTCAAGAGCTCTGCTTACCAACAAGCGCTGGCGGGAAGGGCGCGCTTTAAATAGTAAGGGGGGCGTGGCCTGTGTCAATGGGCGTGGCCCGGGGGTCCCGGCGATTCTCCTGCGACCCGCTGCAGCGCCTGACTCGGCTGCACGGGGAGGTAATCACGTGGGGAGCCAAGAGGTAAATAGCATTGTTTTAAAAATAGTACACGTTATTACAATCAACAATTTTAAAAGCAATCTTTAAAAATGTTCCTGCTCTCGGCTCTCCGCCTCAAGAGCTCTGCTTACCAACAAGCGCTGGCAGGAAGGGCGCGCTTTAAATAGTAAAGGGGGCGTGGCCTGTGTCAATGGGCATGGCCCGGGGGTCCCGGCGATTCTCCTGCGACCCGCTGCAGCGCCTGACTCGGCTGCGCGGGGAGGGAATCACGTGGGGAGCCAAGAGGTAAATAGCGTTGTTTTAAAAGGAGTACACGTTATTACAATCAACAATTTTAAAAGCAATCTTTAAAAATGTTCCTGCTCTCGGCTTTCCGCCTCAAGAGCTCTGCTTACCAACAAGCGCTGGCGGGAAGGGCGCGCTTTAAATAGTGAGGGGGGCGTGGCCTGTGTCAATGGGCGTGGCCCGGGGGTCCCGGCGATTCTCCTGCGACCCGCTGCAGCGCCTGACTCGGCTGCGCGGGGAGGGAATCACGTGGGGAGCCAAGAGGTAAATAGCGTTGTTTTAAATGGAGTACACGTTATTACAATCAACAATTTTAAAAGCAATCTTTAAAAATGTTCCTGCTCTCGGCTTTCCGCCTCAAGAGCTCTGCTTACCAACAAGCGCTGGCGGGAAGGGCGCGCTTTAAATAGTAAGGGGGCGTGGCCTGTGTCAATGGGCGTGGCCCGGGGGTCCCGGCGATTCTCCTGCGACCCGCTGCAGCGCCTGACTCGGCTGCGCGGGGAGGGAATCACGTGGGGAGCCAAGAGGTAAATAGCGTTGTTTTAAAAGGAGTACACGTTATTACAATCAACAATTTTAAAAGCAATCTTTAAAAATGTTCCTGCTCTCGGCTTTCCGCCTCAAGAGCTCTGCTTACCAACCTTACCTAAGGATCGAACCAGGATCATGCTAATCCGCAAGCAGCCACGTTTTTAAAGCTTTTCGGAAGGCCAGAAGGCTCGACGTACCTCTCAGATACAGAGGAAGCTTATTCCAAGCTCTGGCTGCATTAACTACAAAGCTTTCTCCACTCCATGTGGCTTTTTTACAAATGGCACATAAACCAGGTGCGCCGCCATAAGCGCCCGGAGGCGTTTGAAAAGCACGGAACGCCGAGAGCTCCTGGGGGCTAAATCGGACACCGCACACTCACCACGCCGCAGCGCCAGTCGTGAGGGAAATGGCTCCTGTGCCTGAGGACTCCAACACCCAGGTGCCCCGGGGAGAAGGGCGCACCAGTGACGCCACCACAAGCGCCTTGAGGCGTTTGAAAAGCACGGAGCGCCGAGAGCTCCTGGGGGCTAAAGCGGACACCGCACACTCACCACGCCGCAGCGCCAGCCGTGAGGGAAACGGCTCCTGTGCCTGAGGACTCCAACACCCAGGTGCCCCGGGGAGAAGGGCGCACCAGTGACGCCACCACAAGCGCCTGGAGGCGTTTGAAAAGCACGGAGCGCCAAGAGCTCCTGGGGGCTAAAGCAGGACACCGCACACTTACCACGCCGCAGCGCCAGCCGTGAGGGAAACGGCTCCTGTGCCTGAGGACTCCAACACCCAGGTGCCCCGGGGAGAAGGGCGAACCAGTGATGCCACCACAAGCGCCCAGAGGCGTTTGAAAAGCACTGAGCGCTGAGAGCTTCTGGGGGCTCAAGCGGACACCGCACACTCACCACGCCGCAGCGCCAGCCGTGAGGGAAACGGCTCCTGTGCCTGAGGACTCCAACACCCAGGTGCCCCGGGGAGAAGGGCGCACCAGTGACGCCACCACAAGCGCCCGGAGGCGTTTGAAAAGCACGGAACGCCGCTCGCCCCGCGAGTCGCACGCGGGAGCTGCCCGGGAGAAGCCCGGGACAAGGGCGGGGCCGTCTGCGGCCAAAGGAGGCCAAAGGAGGCCAGGCTGGGCCACGGACTTTGGTACTTTTTTCCTGGGACCCCTAAGAACTGTGATTGCTAATTGTTGAGTGGGATTACTGGCCGCTAAATTGAGCCAGTCTGTCATGGCTAAACTACGTTCTTGTAAGACTCCATCTTTGTCCGGGCCACTAGATAACTACATGGTGAGCAAGATCAACACAGCACGTCGTATGTCAGTAGGCCGAGTCAGCCCGCCAGTTTCACCCACTAACGGTCCTGTGCCTGCAGAATTTTGTGATCTAGTTTCAGGAGGCTCTCCAAGTACTCAAATAGATGCAGACACAGATACACCTGTTAGCTTAGTTCCTACTGTGGCACTATTAGATAACTTTTTGTCTTCCTCTATCCAACCGTTGCCTATAGCATCCCGGAATCTTCCCCGGCTCCCCCGTTAGCACAAAGCAAAGTGAGATCCTGTAGAGGTACACAAAGTAAACGTAGAGGGCACAAGAGAGCTAAGAGGGTGGTTACTACTCTGGCTGACGAAGGGGGAGTTCTGCCGGACAGCTTAAATGAGGAGGGTACGTTTAAATTGAATAGTGATCAATTCGACTCCTTGATTAATATGTTTGCACAGAAAATGGAGACTATGCTTAGACCCCTGGCAGACAGAGTTGAACAGGTCACAAAAGAGGTATCCAAATTGGGAACCCTTTTAGCTTCCCACCTAGCCACCGCAGAGAAAAACCCTCAAAAATCTAATGTTAGCTCTAAAGAAACCAAGGGCCCTGCAGTTTCCAGTGAAGGGGTTGGGGATAAAATGGATCAGGTGTCAAAGGAGGTTTCTAGGTTGGGTGTCCTTCTGTCCGCACATTTGTCTTCATCCAAAGCAAACAGGAACACTAACATGGGCACTGCTATAAATGAGGGGGCTTCAAGTTCTTGTAGTGGGAGTCATAATGTAACAAACACCGCCCCAGTTGTAACACTTGCACAGCCCCCGAGTAATCAACCTATTCCTCCTCCTATCCTGAAAGCTAACCCTGTCCCTACTGCTGCAGTAAATAACTCAGGGTTGAGGGAGTGCAGGCAAAGACCCCTAGTTAATCTACCACCAGATTGCGCTCCTTACATAGTAGTGCTAACTAACGTTCCTGGTATAGATTCGCGGTTGAATGATGTAAGGGGGGAAACAATGGATTCTTTGAATCATAAAGTATTGGCATGGCTGAGTAAATACTGTGGTTTTCCTCTTATATTTCGAAATGACATTATATCGACACGCAGAGTGGGTTGCATTGGCAACTCTAGAAAAACAACCAAGGGAGACTGCATTATTGTAAATTTTAAGCACCCACAGCATGTAGCTACTGTTCTTCTGAGGGCGGCCTCCTTACCAATTACAGAAGACTTTATTGGTGCACGCCCCCTAGGGTTTTTCTATAACCATCTTAGTAACATCCCTAAATCCCATGTTGCTCAACAGAACCCACCACCGTCTCCTTTTATACAGAGCGCTGGCTTGTGTGCCTATCCTCGTCATCAAAATCCTTTGACAACGGACTCCTATTGTTATGCTTTGTGTAGGCCAAACTCTCAAGCCGAACAAATTCTCCCACTTTGTAATCGGTTTGCGCCCTTGGCATCCCTGGAGGAAAACGATTGACTTGTAAACAACCCCAGGTCTAACCCACAGTCCTGCAGAATCATGACTTGGAACATTGCTGGGATTAGGGCCAAAGGTGAAAACGAAATATGGATTGATTTTCTGAAATCTTTTGACATCTTTGCATTTCAGGAGACTTCGGACACAATTAATAGCTTCTCCTTGGATGGTTATAGTCATTTTTCTATTTCGGCCACAAGTAGCGTGGCAGGTCGATCAAAAGGAGGTTTACTAAGCTTGTTCAAACTTGACTTAAAAGGAGTGTTAACCCAGCTTGATTCAGGTTGTGAAAATTGTCCAATCGTTGAATTGAATTCCCCCGATTCATCAAATATTTTGTTTATTAACTTTTATAATGCAAATGCCAATGAAAGTACCAGACATAATCTGGATTATATTGATAATTTTTTGTCGGTCTATAGAACAAAGGTAAATTGTTTCGAAATAATTCTTCTAGGAGATTTTAATATCCACCCCTGTAACCATCCTTGTGCTAACTCAGTAGAAGAGGGCCCGCCCTGTTCTACAGTTACGCATTTTGAACACTCAAAAAGAGGGGAGGCACTTGAAGATTTTTTGGCGGTGTGGAATCTTTATGAATCTGGATGCGGTGAGAGTGAAGATAGAGTCCCTACTTTTAAAGGATTTGGTGATGGTACAATTATTGATTTTATTTTTATGTCTTGTTCTATACTAGGTAAAGTGGTAAGGTATAAAACAGTGGTTACAGCCTTCAGTGACCATTACCCAGTCGTGATGGAGGTATCGTCCAGGGATTTTTTAACTATGAAATTATTGTCTCATAAGGGTGGCAGAAATGTGACCCCTACAGACCAAGGCCGTAGGTTAAAGTGGCTGAATATAAATCCTGAAATCATTGTCGAGGAAGTTCTGGTTAGGGCGGAGGATGAGGTAGCTATCTGCCTTGGTTCAGGGGCATTAGGCACTCAAGTAGTTTTGGCGTTTGATAATATCTGTAAACAAATCAACCAAAGTTTAATTGGGGCAAAAGGGCCCTCCAAACCTCATGTGAAGAGATGGTTTGATCATGCCCATACCGATTTACTTAGGGCCTTGAAGACTAGTCCAAAAGACCGCGCCCTAATAGCTAAGTTAAGAGTATGTTATAAGAACACAATACAAACTAGGAAGAACGAGTTAAAAGAAATTGCCTGGTCAAAGCTACTTGATCCCATGATATTAAAAAATAGTAGTCAGTTCTGGGAAGTTGTAAACCAGCCACTTTTCTCAAACGAGGATACTCGCCCTCTTGAGTCCAACATACCCGACGAGGCATGGATCAAACATTTTGGAAGCATATATGCTAATACGGCACAACAGGATTGTCTAAATGAGTTTACCTACAGAAAGGAGGGTTCTTGTGTTACCTTTGATGTGCAAGAAGTCGAAAGGGCGATAGATCAAACCCTGAAAAACAAGGCTCCCGGCCCCGATGGGGTCCCTGACGATATTTTTTAAATATGCCCCAAAAATGTGGTCGAAGATTCTATGTAAGGTCTTTAACGCATTAAATCATGATAATATCCCAGCATCTTGGAAAGAATCCATTATTGTCCCAGTTTTAAAAAAAGGTAATAGGGTAGACCCAGCCTGTTACCGGCCGATATCTTTAATGGATTCTTCTGTTAAGGTTTTTGGTCGGGCTATCTTGCATAAACTACAGGAGTGGCTTATCGATAAAGGTATTTTGTCAAACGCCCAATATGGATTCGGATCCAAAAGAGGCACTTTGGATCAGTGCCTTAATTTACAGTTGCTGGTGGATAAATATACTACGGCTAAGGATGGGTCCCTATACCTGGGGTTTATGGACTTGTCCTCAGCCTTCGACCTTGTAAATCGCACAAAACTTTGGCTGATTTTAATTGACCTAGGTCTTGACCCTGTTTTGGTAAATTTTTTAGCCGATCTACATTCTGATCTTGTAACTTCTGTCAGGGTGACTACAGAGGGGCGTTGTTCTATTCATTTTAAATCCGAAAGGGGGGTCAGGCAGGGATGCATCATGGCCCCACTTTTGTTCACAGTTTACATAAATGCCCTTGAGCCGGTGCTCAGGGAGGCCGCGTCTGATATTCCGCATATAGGAGAACTTGGTATTCCGGTTCTCCTGTATGCGGATGATGCTGTCCTTCTAGCACGGACCGGTGTAGGCCTCCAACGTTTGTTGGATGCTTTTGGTCTTTTTATGATGTCCCTGGATCTTAAAATAAACGTAAAGAAATCTCAAATCATGATTACGGGAAGAGGCAAAAGAAAGACAAACCTGAAAACGTTCTTTTGTGGCAAGGAGGAAATCTGTCCCTACATTCCCGTATATCTGGGGATTACTTTTGAGGAGAATGGGAACTGGGGACCACAGATTATAAACAGAAATGTGGCCTTTGCTAGAACCTCCTCAGCAATCATGGGTTTCAGTAGAAAATTGGGGGTCAGGCCCATAAAGGCTTTGCTGAACATTTATAAAGCAAAATGCTTGACTGTAGCCACATATGGGTGTTCAATTTGGGGGCACAGTGCAATAGACTGTCTAAAAGTCACTGAAAATAAATTTATGAGAACAATTTTATCAGTGCCACAGTCTACCCCAGGGGTCTTCAAAGTGTGGGGCGCGACCCCCAGGGGGGCCACGGAGTGATTGAAAGGGGGTCGCGCATTCCCGATCACACTTCTTCCCCAGGCCCATCTGACTACATGGATTCAGGCCCCCTCCTCCCCCATAGTGTGTCTCAGCTCGAGCTGCTGTCAGCTGCGCTGGGCTGTGTCTGCAGTCTTATCTCCAGCACAGCCCAGCACCCCTGAGTTTTTCACAGGTCGTTAACGGCCATTTACATATTTACATAGCTTTTGAAAACTGGTCGCTGAGGCTTAGTTTTTTTTTTATAGTTCCAGTACCCCCTGGGCCCCAACTCAGCCTTTCCGTTACATTTGTATTTTACATTTACTGCAATAGTGTGAGAATAGGAACAGTAATGTTACATGAGGAGAAAATTACAAGTGAACAAAGTACAAAAGCAAACGTTAAGTTACATGAGGCAAAAGTGACAATAGTGAGCAACCAAAATACAAGAGTTAGCAAACGGTACATTACAGGAGGAAAAAGTGATAGGCTACAAAAGCGTACAAAGTAAAAGTAGAGGTATAATACTGCAATAAATGGCACACTCAAACACAAGAACAAACGTTTCGTAGGCAATGGTGGCACTTGTGCAAGTATCTAAAGCAAACAAAATGTGAGAGGTAGCAAACAGTGTGTTACAAGAGAAATGGCTGGTATTTTTTTCTTTTGGCAATTCTACTTTTTATTATTTCTTTTCATGAAATACATTGTGAAGCACTCTGACACCTTCGGGTAAAGTCCGCGCTATATAAAAACGCATAAATAAATACATTCGTAATGTGACTTTTCGGTCTCTGTTCCCTTTATCAGTCATGGATCATTGAGGCAGTCTTAGAACACAATTAAAAGTGCTTTCTATTTATATTTGCTGTTCCAAGTATGCACAGATGAGTGGTGAAATATACAGCTTTACGTGACTGCCTATTTTTGTACCGTCTGGGACATCAAAATATTGAGCAGGCAACCCTAATCATAGGACTGGAAGTATGTTGCAAGATCAGAATATTTATTTCCTCCACCCTCCACCCTCGATCCCTGATTAATGTCCTAATAGCAATAGTTTAACCTATATCTTAAACCCTACGCCGCAGTCAATAATATGTTGAGTTACTTCAAGTGTCTGGAAATGCACCCTGCATTCAGAGAGCTCACTCCTCATTCTAGCACTTCACTTTCATGCTCACCCTGCATTCACAGCGATCACAATGCACTCACACTGTTCACCATGCACTCACATCATTCACCCTCTCACCCTGCACTCACAGTGATCACTCTGCAATCACAATGCACTTGCAATGTTCTCCCTGTATCTCAACCTGCAGTCAAGCTACTCATCTGCACTCATCCTGCACTCATGTGACACCTCATTCACCTGCCCCCTCACTGCTCAATTTGCAACTCGCTCAAACAAGCCCATCATTAACCATGCATTCTTTCATCCCACTCTGCACTTATATCCACACTCAAATTCATATGGCCACCTCACTCACCCTGCAGTCACTCCTCTTTCACTACTCTCATACTGTTGCATCGCTCACCGTGCACTCACATGGGCACTCTTCTCATCCACAGAGGGCAGGGTTTTAGGGACCCCTGCTGCTCCCGGACAGGGCCAGGTGAGCTTCTAATGTGGCAGCACGTATTCCTGCGGACTAGACATCTTTCTGATGTTAATTGCTGTATTTTGGTTGTAAACTGGTACGGTTTTATTGTGAGCAAAAAAATGTCAAAATAATGAAGCAATTCTATCCCAAAATAACGTGGCATCACATAACATTTACATTTTCCTCTCACACAATTTAGTCAAGCCTTCCGTGTAATTTGGTCCTCACCTGCCTCGTAATTCCAGAAGCCCTGCCTACAGGTTTAGAAATGTTTGTCAGGAGGGGGTCCTTATGACTGAAAATGTTGACAGGGGGGTCTCGGCACCCAAAAGTTTGAAGACCTCTGGTCTACCCCATCTTACACGATCCACTCAGAGTTAGGGGTCGGTTTTATCACAGATGTGATTACAGTGGCCCCCTTAATATCCTGGTTGAAGACTTGGCTGAATGATGAACTCTCTTTGAACTATGTTATCATTAAAGATTGCCTCTCATTAGACAATGTAAATAAAATCAAGTGGCTGTCTTATGTTAAACATTGGTTTCATAAACTAGGGAGACCTGAGCTCTTTCTCTCACCTGACAAAATAACTCGTAAAGACATAGCACTAATAAAGGGGGCTATGTTACAAACATTGATGTTAAACAGAGAGGAAGTTGAGCTTAGAAAACCCACTGTAAGGAGCAACCTTATTGTTGCCAATCCCCCAGGACCTGAACTTTACCTTGTTTTAGTCAATCGTCCTTTCCACAGGTTTCTTTTGACACGCTTTCGTTTAAATATGATTCACTTGAACTTAGCAAACAAAACAGGTGATGGACCGAATGCGGATCAATGTCACACATTCACCCCAGTCCAAAGATCTGGGCCCAAATCCATCGTTTTTTTGCACTCCACACCACCCTGGGTTAGACAATGGCGATATGCAAATCAGCTCTGACCCTGTGCCCCATGGGAACAGTCCAGTCCGAACTACAAAAGCCATGTCCTTCCCAGAACGGAATCAAGCATCCGAGGACCGGACCGGTTTCGAGGTAACACCTCTCATCAGCCCGGCTAGCTTGACTCCAGTGGTGTGGAGTGCCTGGGACCCACGTCTGAGCATCCCCAGCGCACTTATGGCGGCAATTGCAAACAAAACAGGTGATGGACCGAATGTGGATCAATGTCACACATTCACCCCAGTCCAAAGATCTGGGCCCAAATCCATCGTTTTTTTGCACTCCACACCACCCTGGGTTAGACAATGGCGATATGCAAATCAGCTCTGACCCTGTGCCCCATGGGAACAGTCCAGTCCGAACTACAAAAGCCATGTCCTTCCCAGAACGGAATCAAGCATCCGAGGACCGGACCGGTTTCGAGGTAACACCTCTCATCAGCCCGGCTAGCTTGACTCCAGTGGTGTGGAGTGCCTGGGACCCACGTCTGAGCATCCCCAGCGCACTTATGGCGGCAATTGCAAACAAAACAGGTGATGGACCGAATGTGGATCAATGTCACACATTCACCCCAGTCCAAAGATCTGGGCCCAAATCCATCGTTTTTTTGCACTCCACACCACCCTGGGTTAGACAATGGCGATATGCTAAGCATGAGCGAATTTTGCGGATCTCGCGTTCGCGGATTTTGCGGATTTGCGGATTCGCAATCCGCAAAATCCGCGAATTCCCGCGAATTTGCGGATTTTTTTTTTTTTTGTGTTCGCCCGTGTTTCTGCCAGTTCGCGAGGGTTTTGTACACTTTCGCAAATTGCGAACTTACCTGTCGGGTCGCAAGTTTCGCGAACTTGTTGTTTCTACGTGTCCAGCCTGTTTGGGACACTCTTCTTCATCACTGCCACTCTCTGTCACCACTGCCACTCGCTGACTACTCATGCCACCCTCTGGCCCACCCATGCCACCCTCTGTTTCATCACCACACCCTCTGGTTGTCCAGTGTACATTATTTTCGGCAAAGCAAAGCACACCTTCCCTGCCTCAAGTGACCTGAATTAATTTGGGGCTGATTAATGTGTCACAGAATATTTTTTTAGCTGGCACCTGCTTCCTTAGTGCGCCCTGATTAGTGATCTTTTGCACTTGCTAAGTGCTTTCATTGTTGCAAAATTAGTTACAACACCTGCCCTGCCCCAACTGACAATAATGAATTAGGGGCTGAATAATGGATTTTAACTTCCAGCCTGGCTCCTGCTTGTCTCCCTTAGCTGTAATTCAGGACCTTTGTGGCATATGTGTAACTATTCTGAGGTTCAGAGCAGGGTCACATAATAGTTTCAACTGGCAACTGAACTCTGGAGGGGCCCCTCAGGAAGCACTACAGGAAATGGCTACTAATGATGAGCCTGAACTTTTGAACCTGGTAAGTAGTTACTTTCAGTTTTGCTAAGATCGTATTTCTGCAATTTTGCACTTATTCGCGGGTTGCGAACTCACGCGAACAGTGCGAGCAGTGCGAGCAAAATCCGCTGCTCGCGGATTTGCGGATTTTGCGGGAGATTCGCAAATCTCGCGGATTGCGGATTTCCCGAAAATCCGCAAAATCCGCGAGCGGAACGGATTTTCCGCCCATGCCTACGATATGCAAATCAGCTCTGACCCTGTGCCCCATGGGAACAGTCCAGTCCGAACTACAAAAGCCATGTCCTTCCCAGAACGGAATCAAGCATCCGAGGACCGGACCGGTTTCGAGGTAACACCTCTCATCAGCCCGGCTAGCTTGACTCCAGTGGTGTGGAGTGCCTGGGACCCACGTCTGAGCATCCCCAGCGCACTTATGGCGGCAATTGCAAACAAAACAGGTGATGGACCGAATGTGGATCAATGTCACACATTCACCCCAGTCCAAAGATCTGGGCCCAAATCCATCGTTTTTTTGCACTCCACACCACCCTGGGTTAGACAATGGCGATATGCAAATCAGCTCTGACCCTGTGCCCCATGGGAACAGTCCAGTCCGAACTACAAAAGCCATGTCCTTCCCAGAACGGAATCAAGCATCCGAGGACCGGACCGGTTTCGAGGTAACACCTCTCATCAGCCCGGCTAGCTTGACTCCAGTGGTGTGGAGTGCCTGGGACCCACGTCTGAGCATCCCCAGCGCACTTATGGCGGCAATTGCAAACAAAACAGGTGATGGACCGAATGTGGATCAATGTCACACATTCACCCCAGTCCAAAGATCTGGGCCCAAATCCATCGTTTTTTTGCACTCCACACCACCCTGGGTTAGACAATGGCGATATGCAAATCAGCTCTGACCCTGTGCCCCATGGGAACAGTCCAGTCCGAACTACAAAAGCCATGTCCTTCCCAGAACGGAATCAAGCATCCGAGGACCGGACCGGTTTCGAGGTAACACCTCTCATCAGCCCGGCTAGCTTGACTCCAGTGGTGTGGAGTGCCTGGGACCCACGTCTGAGCATCCCCAGCGCACTTATGGCGGCAATTGCAAACAAAACAGGTGATGGACCGAATGTGGATCAATGTCACACATTCACCCCAGTCCAAAGATCTGGGCCCAAATCCATCGTTTTTTTGCACTCCACACCACCCTGGGTTAGACAATGGCGATATGCAAATCAGCTCTGACCCTGTGCCCCATGGGAACAGTCCAGTCCGAACTACAAAAGCCATGTCCTTCCCAGAACGGAATCAAGCATCCGAGGACCGGACCGGTTTCGAGGTAACACCTCTCATCAGCCCGGCTAGCTTGACTCCAGTGGTGTGGAGTGCCTGGGACCCACGTCTGAGCATCCCCAGCGCACTTATGGCGGCAATTGCAAACAAAACAGGTGATGGACCGAATGTGGATCAATGTCACACATTCACCCCAGTCCAAAGATCTGGGCCCAAATCCATCGTTTTTTTGCACTCCACACCACCCTGGGTTAGACAATGGCGATATGCAAATCAGCTCTGACCCTGTGCCCCATGGGAACAGTCCAGTCCGAACTACAAAAGCCATGTCCTTCCCAGAACGGAATCAAGCATCCGAGGACCGGACCGGTTTCGAGGTAACACCTCTCATCAGCCCGGCTAGCTTGACTCCAGTGGTGTGGAGTGCCTGGGACCCACGTCTGAGCATCCCCAGCGCACTTATGGCGGCAATTGCAAACAAAACAGGTGATGGACCGAATGTGGATCAATGTCACACATTCACCCCAGTCCAAAGATCTGGGCCCAAATCCATCGTTTTTTTGCACTCCACACCACCCTGGGTTAGACAATGGCGATATGCAAATCAGCTCTGACCCTGTGCCCCATGGGAACAGTCCAGTCCGAACTACAAAAGCCATGTCCTTCCCAGAACGGAATCAAGCATCCGAGGACCGGACCGGTTTCGAGGTAACACCTCTCATCAGCCCGGCTAGCTTGACTCCAGTGGTGTGGAGTGCCTGGGACCCACGTCTGAGCATCCCCAGCGCACTTATGGCGGCAATTGCAAACAAAACAGGTGATGGACCGAATGTGGATCAATGTCACACATTCACCCCAGTCCAAAGATCTGGGCCCAAATCCATCGTTTTTTTGCACTCCACACCACCCTGGGTTAGACAATGGCGATATGCAAATCAGCTCTGACCCTGTGCCCCATGGGAACAGTCCAGTCCGAACTACAAAAGCCATGTCCTTCCCAGAACGGAATCAAGCATCCGAGGACCGGACCGGTTTCGAGGTAACACCTCTCATCAGCCCGGCTAGCTTGACTCCAGTGGTGTGGAGTGCCTGGGACCCACATTCTGTCCATCACCTGTTTTGTTTGCAATTGCCGCCATAAGTGCGCTGGGGATGCTCAGACGTGGGTCCCAGGCACTCCACACCACTGGAGTCAAGCTAGCCGGGCTGATGAGAGGTGTTACCTCGAAACCGGTCCGGTCCTCGGATGCTTGATTCCGTTCTGGGAAGGACATGGCTTTTGTAGTTCGGACTGGACTGTTCCCATGGGGCACAGGGTCAGAGCTGATTTGCATATTGCCATTGTCTAACCCAGGGTGGTGTGGAGTGCAAAAAAACGATGGATTTGGGCCCAGATCTTTGGACTGGGGTGAATGTGTGACATTGATCCACATTCTGTCCATCACCTGTTTTGTTTGCAATTGCCGCCATAAGTGCGCTGGGGATGCTCAGACGTGGGTCCCAGGCACTCCACACCACTGGAGTCAAGCTAGCCGGGCTGATGAGAGGTGTTACCTCGAAACCGGTCCGGTCCTCGGATGCTTGATTCCGTTCTGGGAAGGACATGGCTTTTGTAGTTCGGACTGGACTGTTCCCATGGGGCACAATGTCAGAGCTGATTTGCATATTGCCATTGTCTAACCCAGGGTGGTGTGGAGTGCAAAAAAACGATGGATTTGGGCCCAGATCTTTGGACTGGGGTGAATGTGTGACATTGATCCACATTCTGTCCATCACCTGTTTTTTTTTTTTTTCACTTGAACTTAGGTCACTTTCCTGAATGGTGTAGTCCTGAAAAGGCACCACGTGTTCCTGCGACAATTTTTCAACTCAGGACACTATGCATTTCCTGATGTTTTGTGGTAACTACACAGCAATAAGGACCAAGTTCCTTGTTCCTATCCTTAAGGAGGCAGGGTTCTTACAAGTTAAGCCCGCTCTCCTATATCTGCAATTACTTAACAGCCCCAGGATTATTTTTCATGTCGCTAGTTACTTGATGGGTGCTGTTAGGGTTAGGAACAAGGGAATGATAAACTGTAATTGATTGCACTTTTTTTAAAAAACAATTTGAATTTTTGGTACTGAATATATCGGGATTTTAATAGAGTAATGTAATATGGTAGTAATATTTATGTTAAATGACTTTTTTGGCCATTTTATGAATTCTGTGGGATGCTTTTAATACATGAATTGTAATTGATTTTAATGGGTATTTTGAATGTATTGTATGTTTCACCTTCTTTTTATGATATTGAATTATCGAAATAAAGTACTTTGACTGACTGACTGACTGCTAATGTTGCTTGTGCACACATTCTGGCTAACTTCTTCGTGGTCATGTCAAAAGATACGTATCTCGGTTTATAGATTGTACTTGACAACAATTAATATTATAATTATTATTATAACATTTATTAAGTGCAATGTTTCCAGTGGGTGTCCGGAAGCTATGTGAAATCTTACCTAAGGATCGAACCAGGGTCATGCTAATCCGCAAGCAGCCAAGTTTTAAAGCTTTTCGGAAGGCCAGAAGGCTCAACGTACCTCTCAGATACAGAGGAAGCCTATTCCAAGCTCTGGCTGCATTAACTACAAAGCTTTCTCCACTCCATGTGGCTTTTTTACAAATGGCACATAAACCAGTTTGGCGTCGGATGAATGCAATGGTCTATTTGGAGTATACCAGTACAGCCGCTCTTTTAGGTAGGCCAGTCCTGCTCCGTATAGTGCCTTGTGAACAAGACACAACGCCTTGAGCCGGGTACGCTTCTTGACTGGCAACCAGTGCAATTTCGGTATCTCTTTCGCTATTGGAGCGTATTTTGGAATGCCCAACACCAGTCTATCAGCCGCATTCTGCAGGAGCTGCAGCCTCTGGATTAAGCTTTCCTGAATGTTAAAACACAGACAATACAGTAGTCCAGCCTCGACATGGTGAGGGAAGTGCTAACTGTTTTTCGGCATTCTGTGGGTAGCATTGGCAACATTTTCTTGCTGGACCTAAGAACAAAAGAGGTAGCCGAGGTCACTGAATTTATTTGGTCTTTAAAATCGAGCTTCTGATCCACCCACACCTAGGTTTTTAACCTTCCTGTTGGGTGTGGGGAGGGGGGTCCAGGGTGTCTGGCCACCAATCCGGCGTCCAGAAATTGGGATTATTGCCAAAACATACAACCTCTGTCTTGCAGGAGTTCAGTTTAAGGCAGTTCTGGGCCATTCACATCCCTACGGCATTCATACACCCTTTAAAATTGAGAGCTGTGCTCTTTACCTCATATGGAAGAAGAGACACCCCAATTTGAGTATCATCCGCATAAGTAGTCAGACTAAATCCAAATGACAGAATAAGAGGGGATAGAGAGGATACATATATATTGAATAATGTCGGACTCAATGAGGACCCCTGCGGGACCTCACATGGCAATGAAAAAGGTTCTGAAACAAATTCCCCTAGGGCCACCCGCTGACTCCGATTCGACAGGAACGATCCTAAGAGTCTCCAAGCTGAACCATGTACACCAATCTCCTGGAGCCGATCCATCAACAGATCGTGATGGACCGTATTTAATGCTGCAGAGAGATCTAGCATAATCAGAGCAGCCTTGCCACTTTGATCTAAAATTGTCCAGATCTCTTCAGTGGATTTCAAAAGTGCAGCTTCAGTACTGTGACCCCCTCGAAAGCCATACTGAGTTTGATCCAGAGATTGTGTACGTTCAAAAAATTGGTTAAGTTGCGTACTTAATTTCTCTCAATAATTTTAGCCGGTATCAGAAATCTGGATATTGTCCTGAAATTATTTGGATCTTAGTGTCAAGATTCGGTTTCTTTAATTGGGGCAAAATAGAGGTTTTATTCCAGTCAAGCGGATAATTACCCTCTCTGTACATCAGTATAAAAATGGGTGTCAGGACTCGAGCGACTGGCTCTGCTGCTAACTTTATGAAAGCTATCGGACAAGGATCCGAAGGGGACCCCGATTTCACCTGCATAAGAAGGTTAGCAGTTTCTGTGGTTGTAAGCTGGGCAAAATTGTCCAGTGACCCTTTTCTATCTAGATGCTGGTCATCCTCTTGGCCAATTACCACTGATACCATGTAATTCTGCTCTCGCTTCCTTTATTTAACCTTATGACCCTGGCTTTAGTTTCTAAATTTTCAGTAGCCAATGCTGCACTTGCCAGTGACTCTACCTTTCTGCATGTACATTACCTACATAGGGTTTTGCAAAAAATGTGCTATTACCACCGTTGGGCGATTACAACACTACAGTTGCGATGTAAGGTTTTAGTCTGATTTCATTTTTATGCTCATGCAGATATTTTGCTCATGCAGAGGCTTCTAATTGCTTCCCATTGGTTGGTTTCATTGCCTCTCTCATTTTCTTGTTGCTTATTGGTCAGTTGTAATAGGTTTCCCTCCTCTTCATGGGTTTGTCCCACCCTTGGAGCATGGACGCATTACTTGTGTCCTTCGACTGCTCACTTTTGAAGCATTACTTTCTCATTTTTTTCTTTTAAATACTCCTCAAAAGTGGATTTGTTTTCCAGATGTCTTGTGTACTGCTCTTCTCCTCTTAGCGGCACTCTGTGATGCTCTTTTGCTGGTGTGCTTGTCTCCAGGCTCCTCATTATTGTGCTCTCCAATATGTGCTTCTCGTACAGCAGCTACATTGCTCTACAACATACCTCAAAAACATTAGCATTACCTCTGACTAAACACTTATAAGGTCCCAAAGTCGAGACCTATTGGCTATGCGAAAGCTTGTTGTTCATATGCTCTAGAAATATGAAACAATCATCCCACTCAAACCCACACAATTACTTGCAGGCCACACACTATTCTGGGGGCCCTCTTACTGGCCGAATAACTTTTGACCGAGAGCGGGAATATCAGCAGCACTGCTGAGGGACACCACATAAAGCGCTTCAAATCCCTTGTGTTTATATATACCGTAATTTTGGGCTATATATAAACAAAAACTGCAAAGAAAAAAAGCCTGAAAAGCTGTGCTATTAATCAATCAATCAATCAAGACACTTGTAAAGCGCGCTACATAGGGCGGGTCTCAAGGCGCTGGGGGGGTGGGGGTGGGGTTGCAGCTACTGATCGAAGAGCCAGGTCTTGAGTAGTCTTCTGAAGGCCAGTATGTCTTGGTCTGCCGTAGGTTGGTGGGGAGGGTGTTCCAGGTCTTGGTAACGAGGTGGGAGAAGGATCTGCCTCCGGCTGTCATTCTTCGAAGGCGGGGGACAGTGGCAAGGGTGAGGTCGGCAGAGCGGAGCTTGCGGTGGGGGTGTAGAAGTTGAGTCGTCTGTTGAGGTGCGCTGGGCCGGTGTTGTGGAGGGCTTTGTGTGAGTGGATGAGGAGCTTGAAAGTTACCCTGTTGTTGATAGGGAGCCAGTGTAGGTCTCTCAGGTGAGGAGTTATGTGGCTGCGGCTGGGGAGGTCGAGGATCAGACGGGCCGAGGTGTTCTGGATGCGTTGCAAGCCGTCTCAGGAGCTTGGACGATGCTCCTGCGTAGAGTGCGTTACCGTAGTCCAGCCTGTTGGTGACGAGGGCCTGGGTGACTGTTCCTATTGTTTCAGTGAGGATCCACTTGAAGATCCTACGTAGCATTCAGATGGTGTTGAAACAGGAGGAGGAGACGTCATTGATCTGCTTAGTCATGGTCAGGGTGGAGTCGAGAATGACCCCTAGGTTGTGTGGATAGTCTGTGGGTTTTGGGGCAGTTCCCAGTGTGGTCGGCCACCAGGAGTCGTCCCAGGCCGAAGGGGTGGGCCCAAGGATGAGGACCTCCATCTTGTCCGAGTTCAGTTTCAGTCCGCTGTTCCTCATCCAGTCAGCGACAGCCTTCATTCCTTCGTGGAGGTTGGTTTTGGCTGTGTGAGGGTCTTTGGTGAGGGAGATGATCAGCTGGGTGTCGTCGGTGTAGGAGATGATGTTGAGGTCGTGTTGGCGGGCAATGTGGGCGAGGGGTGCCATGTAGATGCTGAACAGTGTCGGGCTGAGGGACGAGCCCTGGGGTACGCCGCAGATGATCTCGGTGGCATTGGAGTGGAAGGGGGGGAGGCGGATGTCTGAGTTCTACCAGAGAGGAAGGATATGGTCTAGTCCAGGGCCTTCCCTTGGATTCCGGTGTCGTGTAGGCATGTGCGTAGGGTGCGGTGACAGACTGTGTCGAAGGCGGCTGACAGGTCCAGGAGAATTAGGGCTGCTGTATCTCCTTTGTCTAGCAGGGTCCTGATGTCATCTGTGGCAGCGATGAGGGCAGTTTCCGTGCTGTGGTTGCTGCGGAAACCGGACTGGGATGGGTCCAGGATGTTGTTGTGTTCGAGGTAGCGGGTCAGCTGTTTTTTGACAATTTTTTCTGTGACCTTAGCTGGGAATGGGAGCAGGTAGATGGGCCGGAAGTTCTTGAGGTCCTTGGGGTCCGCCTTTGGTGTCTTGAGTAAGGCGTTGATCTCGGCGTGTTTCCAGCTTTCCAGGAAGGTTGCTGTCTCAAAGGAGATGTTGATGGTTTGGCTGAGATGGAATGCGATGGATGCGCTGGCTTTGTTGAAGATGTGGTGGGGGCATGGGTCTAGCGGTGAGCCGGAGTGGATGGTCTTCATGGTCCCGCTGGTGTCCTTGTCATTGACGCTTGTCCAGGAGAGTAGGTGGTTGGTGCGTGCAGTGGTGGTGGGGGCGGGGGTCGTCGGGCGGACGTGGCGTTGAAGCTGTCGTGGATGTTGTGATCTTGCAATGGAAGATGGTAGCCAGTGAGTCCCATAGGTCTTGCGGAGGCGGGATGTCGTTGGCGTTGGAGCTGGGGTTTGAGAGTTCCTTCACGATGTTGAAGAGCTCCTTGCTATTGTGTGCGTTTTTGTCAAGGCGGTCCTTGAATGAGGCCCTCTCGGTGGCTCTGATGAGTTGGTGGTGTCTGCGGGTGGCGTTCTTGTGGGCTGTGTAGCTATCCAGTGATCATTCGCGGACCCAGTTCTTCTTCAGCTTTCAGCATGTTCTTTTGGAGACCTGGAGGTCATCGGTAAACCAGGTGGCTTTCTTGCTGGTGTGGCGGTTGGAGGGTGTCTTGAGTGGGACGAGGGTGTTGGCGCAGTCGTCGGTCCATTGTCTGAGGTTGTGGGTGGCAGTGTCGGGGTCGGTGGGGTCAGCGGGTGGGCTCTGGGTGAGGGTGGTGGTGAGCTGACCATCGGTGACTTTGCTCCAGGTTGTCGAGGCAGCAGTTGGGTGCAGTGGTGCGTGGTGGGCTTCCTGAAGGTGAAGTGGACACAGTAGTGGTCGGTCCAGTGGGGTTCGGTGGTGCAGTTGAAGGACACGTGGGGGCTTGCGGTGAAGATGGGGTCGAGCGTGTGACCAGCGGTGTGGGTTCAGAGCGGTCTGAGTCCGAGGTTGGCGAGGATGTCAAGCAGGGTGGTGGAGTTGGTGTCGTTGTTGTTCTCGAGATGGAAGTACAGGTCTCCTAGGAGGATGTAGTCGGTGGAGGCGAGGGCGTGTGTGCTGACGAAGTCGACGATGGAGTCGCTGAACTGTGGTCGGGGTCCGGGGTGTCTGTAGATGAGGGTTCCTCTGAGGGTGGTGTTGGGATCCATGTGGATCTGGAGGTGCATGTGTTCGGCAGTGTTGAGGGTGTCTTTGGTGTTGGTCGATACTCTGAGGGTGTTCCTGTGGACGATGGTGATTCCTCCTCCTGTTCCGTTGGTGCGGTCCCTGCGCGCGATCTTGTATCCTTCCAGGATGACAATGGCGATGTCGGGTGTGGAGGCAGGATTCAGCCAGGTCTCTGTCAGGAAGGCGACGTCAAGGGAGGTAGAGTCGAGGAGGTCCCAGAGCTCCACAGAGTGTTTGCGGGAAGAGCGGGTGTTGGGGAGGATGCATCTGAGGTAGTTGGGTTTCTTGGTGGGCGGTTTAGCCGGCTGGATGCTGGGGAAGTTGCAGTTCCGGCAGGTGAAGGGTTCTTGGGTGCGTTTCGAGATTGCCCAGTAGCAAGTGCGTTCTCGACCGGGGTTGAGTGCCTGGAGGGTGCTGGCTTCATAGTGCAGTCGGGCGACGTGGCTTCTCCGGGGTCCAGGGGTTCCGGCGCTAGGCGCGGTCCAGGCGAGGGCAGGCGAAGACGGGCTAGCGGCGCGACCACGCAGCGGTCTGCATTTGAAGGGGAGGGTAGGGGCGCTCAGCTGGGAGGCGGGAAGTCAGGCGGGACAACGGGCGCAGGGAGAGGTGAGGGGCCGGGAGAGCAGAGGCGGGAAGGGAGGGGTGTGGGCGGCGAGGGGGCCAGAGACCAGAGGGGGACAATGGGGTCAGGCAGAGAAAAGGCAGAAATAAGCAAAAACAGGCACACAAAACAGTCAGCAGAAATACAGTGCAAACCCGAGCAAGAACGGCAGAGACTCACAGCAACCTCGAACCTACGAGGCAGGGACCAGGGGCCGGGGCGGCTCACAGAAGCTGTCAGGGAAGTGCAGGCCTGTGACCGAGGTTACGGTCTCACAAGCGCTCCCCGCAGCGGTCTGTACTTGTAGAGGAGGGGAGGGGCTCTCAGCTGGGGGGCGGGAAGCCGGGCAGGAGAACGGGATCAGGGAGAGGGGAGGGGCCGGGAGCACAGAGGCAGGAAGCGAGGGGTGTGGGTGTTGAGGGGGCCAGAGACCAGAGGGGGACATGGGGTTAGGCAGAGAAAAGGCGGAAATAAGCAAAAACGGGCACACAAAACAGTCATCAGAAATACGGTGCAAACCCGAGCAAGAACCGCAGAGGCTCACAGCAACCTCAAGCCTACGAGGCAGGGACCAGGGGCAGCGGCGGCTCGCAGGAGCTGTCAGGGGAGTGCAGGCCTGTGACCGAGGTCACGGTCTCACAAGTGCTCCCCGAAGCGGTCTGTACTTGTAGGGGAGGGGAGGGGCGCTCAACTGGGAGGCGGGAAGCTGAGCGGGAGAATGGGCGCAGGGAGAGGGTAGGGCCTGGAGAGCAGAGGCAGGAAGTGAGGGGTGTGGGCGGCGAGGGGGCCAGAGACCAGAGGGGGACAATGGGATCAGGTAGAGAAAAGGCAGAAATAAGCAAAAACTGGCACACATAACAGCCAGCAGAAATACAGTGCAAACCCGAGCAAGAACGGCAGAGGCTCACAGCAACCTCGAGCCTACTAGGCAGGGACCAGGGGCAACGGCGGTTCGCAGGAGCTGTCAGGGGAGTGCAGGCCTGTGACCGAGGTCATGGTCACCCAAGCTGATTTAGCGGGAGGAGGGTGATTGAGACAGGACAAGAAATAAGATAAGGTGAAATATTGGTACAAGGATACTTTTGCTTAAAACAAATCTAAAAAAAAATATTGATAGACAGAATGCAGAACAATGTCATATATTCACCCCAGTACAGAGATCTGGGCCGAAATTCATCTTTTTTTTGCTCACCATGCCATTCCAGTTTGGACCCAGTCATATGCAAATCAGTCTTGACCCTGCTCCTCATGTGAACAATCCAGCCTAAACTGCCAGGCCAGGTCCTCACTGTATCAGAAACAAGCATCCTGGGACTGGTATCAGGGCATCACCCCTCATCAGCCAGGCTAGCTTGAATTCAGTGGCACAGTGCGCATGGGGCCCAAGTCTGGGCATACCCTTCCCACTTATGGTGACAAAATCAAAAGGAACAAATCATTGTTGAACAATGAGAACGTTCACCCCCAGTCACAAGGTTCTTGGTTTAATCCACTGTCTCATGTGAGGCGGCCACCTGGATCTAATCCTATCTAGACACCAGGAACATTCAGGTTTTCTCAGGGGAGTCAACCTCAAGAGGCCTAGAGCTCAGCTGCAGAGTCCCACAGAGATCCTCCCTGAGCCCCACATTGACCCTTGACCCCACCAGGTAGGCCGCTCCCCATCCGCACAGCACCGCCTGTGTCTCCCTGCCCCAGCTGCCGCTGCTGAGAAAGTTCAAGGCCCTCCACCACCCGCAGGCTACCACCTGCGCCTCATCCATGGTGGCCAGTGGTAGGCCGTAGGTAGGTTTGTTCATCCTCCGCTTTATCGCTTTTATTGTATTGCCTGTATTTTCATTGTTGTGTCTGTGACTGCTGTTGTCTGTCTTCCCCCGCTGCCTGTATGTGGTCATTGTCCCTTTTTCTTCCCTCTGTTCCCCTCGCTGTCCCCGTGCTCTCTCGGCCTGGTCTTTCCTTCTGTACCCCTCGCTGCCGCCGTGTCTCTGCCCGGTTTTTCCCTTCTGTTCCCCTAGCTGCCCCTGTATCTCTGCCCGGTTTTCCCTTCTGTTCCCCTCGCTGCCCCCGTGCCTCTCTACCTATTCTGCCTTCTGTTCTTAGCTGCCCCTGTATTTCTGTGTTCTGTATTTTGCCTCTGTGCCACTCATTTTTCCAGTATTTCTGTGCCCTTTTTGCCTTCAGTGCCACTCGTTTTCCCTCATTTTTGTGCCCCTTTTGCCTTCTGTTCCACTCGTTTTTTGTGCCCGTCTGCCTTCTATGCCACTCATTCTTCCCTAGTTTTTGTGCCCTTTTTGCCTTCTGTTCCACTCGTTTTTTGTGTCCTTCTGCCCTCTGTTTCACTTGTTTTTTTGTGCCCTTCTGCCCTCTCTGCCACTTGTTTTCCCCTCGTTTCTGTGCCCCTTTTGCCTTCTGTTCCACTCATTTTTTGTGCCCATTTGCCTTCTGTGCCACACATTTTCCCCTCGATTTTGTGCCCCTTTAAACTTCTGTTACCCCTTCGCTGTCCCTCGCCGCTGCGTTCCCTGTGGTCCCACCCCCCAAGTTGGCCCACTGCCCATTCGCTGCCCCGCCTCTCGCCTCCCAGGTGCTCCTCCCTCCCATCTCCCCATATATGCTGCCCGCTGTGCGGCCGCGCTGCTTGCGTGCCAAGGGCACGCCTAAGGCAAACCTGTATGTGCCCGTCCGCCGCTGGACCGCGCCCAGCGCTAGAACCCCTGGCCCCCGCACCCACCACAAAGACCGTCGCCACTACGACGCCAGCACTCTGCACGTTCTCAACTCCGGATGGAGCCACACCTGTTTCAAGGCCGCCCTGAAACACACACACGGCCCCGTCACCTACAGGAACTGCAGCTACAACAGCCTCAGAGCAGACGAACCACCCACCAAGAAAGACCCCAACCACCTCCTATGCATACTACTAAACACCCGCTCTGCACGCAAGCATGCCGTCAAGCTCTGGGACCTGCTCGACACAACATCCCCGGACGTCGCCTTCCTGACAGAGACCTGGTTTAACGACTCCTTGCACCCGACATCGCCATAGCCATCCCAGACGGCTACAAGATCACTCGCAGAGACCGCACCAATAGAGTCGGAGTAGGAATCGCCATCGTCCACAAGAACAGCATCAGGGTCTCGACTAGCACTAAGTTCAGCGACTCCATCGCCGACTTGATCAGCACGCACGCCCTGACCTCCACCAACTACATCCTCCTCGGAGACCTGAACTTTCACCTTGTGAACAACAACGACAACAACTACACAACCCTGACCGATAACCTCACCAACCTCAGACTGAAGCAACTCATCACAACGCCCACCCACTCCGCCGCCAACACGCTCTACCCCGTCTTCTCCTCAAGCCTGCACGTCTCCGTCAGTCACAATACTGAACTCCTCAGACAGACCACCGCTGCATCCACTTTGCCTTCCAGAAGACCACCACACACCACCGCACCCAACAGATCCCCCGCTGCTGCTGGGCAAAATCACTGAAGACCAACTACATGCAAACCTCGCTCTCAGCCCATCCACCGAACTCCCCAACACCGACGACACTGCCCACAGCCTCAGACGCTGGATCGAGGACTGCGCCAACACCCTTGCCCTGCTGAAGAAACCTCCCCACAGAGACAACAGCAATTGGGGCAGCTGGTTTTCCCCAGAACTCCTAGCCTCCAAGCAAGCCTGGTGGAAACTAGAGAAGAAATGGCACTGTGAACAAACTCCGGACAGCCACGCAGCACACAGGGACCGCATCCGCAACCACCACCACCACATCAGAGCGGCGAAGAGGGCCTCCTTCAAAGACCCCCTCAACAACAATGCACACAATAGCAAGGAGCTCTTCAAAATCATGAAGGAAGTCTCCAATCCCAGCTCCAACGCCAACAACATCCAGTTGTCGCAAGCCCTGTGCGACTACCTCGCCACCTTCTTCCACCGCAAGATAGCAGACATCCATGACAGTTTCAACACCCAGACAGTCCCAACAGACAGCAACACAACAGACCGTCCACACACCATCGACCACGACCCCCTGCTAGCCTGGGCCAGCGTGAGCATCGATGACACCATCAAGACCATGCGCACAATCCACTCCGGCTCTCCGTCAGACCCATTCCCGCTCCATGTCTTCAACGGAGCAAGCAGCTCCATCGCATCTCACCTGTGCAACGTCATCAATCACTCCCTCGAGACGCGACCTTCCCAGAGATCTGGAAACACGCAGAGATGAACGCCCTACTCAAAAAACCTAAGGCAGACCGAATAGACCTCAAGAACCTCCGGCCCTTCTCTCTGCTCCCCTTCCCGGCCAAGGTCATCGAGAAAACTGTCAACAGACAGCTAACCCGATACCTCAAAGAAAACAGAATCCTGGACCCTTCCCAGTCAGGGTTCCGCAGCAACCACGGCACCGAGACTGCCCTCATCGCTGCCACCAATGACATCAGGACCCTGCTGAACAACGGCGAGACCGCAGCACTCATCCTCCTAGAACTCTCTGCCGCCTTCGACACCGTCTGCCACCGCACACTACATGCAAGCCTCCACGCCGCAGGGATCCGAGACAAGGCTCTGGATTGGGCCACCTCCTTCCTCTCTGGCAGAACCCGCAGTGTCCGTCTCCCCCCATGCCTTTCCAAAGCCTCCAAGATCATCTGCGGCATACCCCAGGGATCCTCCCTCAGCCCGATGCTGTTCAACATTTACATGGCCCCGCTCGCACACGTAGCCCGACAGCATGACCTCAACATAATCTTCTATGCCGACGACACTCAGCTGATCCTCTCCCTCACCAAGGACCCTATGACCGACAAAGCCAACCTCCACGATGGAATGAAGGCTGTCGCCGACTGAATGAAGCCCAGCCGTCTGAAGCTGAACTCGGACAAGACAGAGGTGCTCATCCTCCGCTCCAACCCTTCAGCCTGGGACGACTCCTGATGGCTGACGGCACTGGGGGCAGCCCCGACACCCACCAACCACGCACGCAACCTGGGACTCATCCTTGACTCAACGCTCTCAATGACTAAGCAAGTCAACGCCGTCTTCTCCTCCTGCTTCAACACCCTCCGCATGCTCCGCAAGATCAACAGATGCATCCCGACAGATACAACAAAGACAGTCACCCAGGCCCTCGTCAGCAGTAGACTCAACTATGGAAACGCCCTCCACGCTGGAGCCCCGACCAAGCTCATCAAACGACTACAACGCATCCAAAATGCCTCGGCACGACTGACCCTCGACGTACCACGCCATGGCCACATCATCCCCACCTGAGAAACCTGCACTGGCTTCCCGTCAACAAGAGAATATCCTTCAAGCTCCTCACCCACGCACACAAGGCACTCCACAAGACCGGCCCAGCCTACCTCAACAGACGGCTCTCCTTTTACATCCCCAACCACCAGCTACACTCCGCTGACCTCTTACTCGCCACCGTCCTGTGCATCCGGAGAACAACCATCTGTGGGAGATCCTTCTCCCACCTCACCGCCAAGACATGAAACACCCTCCAACTGAGCCTAGGACAGACCCAAGACCTGCTGACCTTTAGGAGGATACACAAGTCTGGCTTTTCGATCAGTAGCGCTCCCCCTCAGTGCCTTGAGACCCTCGAGGGTATGGAGTGCGCTTTACAAATGATTGATTGATTGTTTAATGTGTACATGCGGCCTCTTGCGGATATCATCTTGCCACATGAGATAAAGGTTGTCACCTATTCAGATGACACGCATCTGGTAATCACCCTCAATGGTCCCCGCAACTTTCCCTCTGACTTTGAAACTTGTTTGGAGAAAGTGGCCTCCTGGATGGAGCAATCCTGCCTTAAGTTAAACGGAGGGAAAACTGAATTAATGCTTCTGGGTAACACCTCCAACATGGATCTCAGACAGTTATGGCCCACTTGCCTGGGCCCCGCTCTGCCCCAACCCCCAAGACCAGGATTAAAAGCCTGGGCATTTGGCTGGATACATCCCTTAAGTTCAAGGATCAAGCAGTACGAGTAACAGGGTCCTGTTTTGGCACCATCAGGCTACTTCAAAAGGTTCTCCCTCTCCTTCCTACGAATGCAAGGAGGACCCTGATACAGACCCTTGTCCTATGGCACCTGGACTGTGGAAAATCCCTCTATTTATGAGCACCTGAAGCAACCATAAGGAAGCTCCAAGTTGCACTGACCTGCGCTGCTAGACTGCTAGACGAAGCTTCTAGAAAACCCAGCCCCTTTCTCATTGGAAAAAAAACCAGCTGGCTGGTACCAGTCTGCGTCAAGGCCAAGGCAGTGGCTGGCCAAGCCTCTGTATTTTGACTCTGAGACAGAGTTGTACATTGCACAGATAATATCCAGTTCACTCTGAGAGTGAAAAATAAGTGAGGAGCGAAAAACATGCCCTCCACACTCTTGCAGCTACATGCGAGCACAGAACATGGCGTCATTTATGAAAATGGAGTCAGTTATGCAAGCACTGCCATGCACACAGAAAAGCTTAAAGCAAGATAGAGTTACGAAGCAAGATGACATGAGGCCATATCAAAGCCAATAGTAAGAACTCATAATATAATGTACTGTTCAACTCCATGACGGCTCCCACTGATGCAGGGCCGTCCTACATTAAGGCTAGGATAAAATAACACACTAAAGTCATTTTAAGATGGTGGTAGTCGACGGTCATCATGGGGTGCTCAACCACAAAACTGGCTCTTTTACCACATTCCATCCCATGACCATCGACTATCACTGTCAACATATATCAAGAAATTGAACCTCCAACTTAAGAAATAACGACAAACAGAAAAGTGTATTTAAGCAATAACTCATTTGAAAGCACAAGTATAATACGGTGGAAATATGAAAGCATGTAACATAACATGGAATTACAACAGTCAATCCCTTGACCAATGACTACTATAACATATTGGCCTAAAATCAGCTACCTGGGGAAGAAGCATAGATAAGAGATTAGGCACACACTAGATATAGCAACATAAAGATATTAAAATACATATCACTAATACTAAAAAAACCTAGAACAGAGTGAAGTTTAACACAATCTGGCAACCACCCAAACAACCAATCCCACCACCCCTTTTCTACATCCTGCTTGACATCTTTAGCTAATTTGTGTAAAGAATTAATGTGGGATTGAATTGACTTAGAATGATCTGAAAGATTGAAACAACACATTCCCTCAAAGTTTAAACATCCATGATCATGTTTCAGGAGTAAATAATCAATAGTGGCACGGTTCTACAATATTGCTTTTCGTGCCACCCGCACAACTAATAAAAATTCTACTAAGGCAATTGATGTATGATTAATATTTTTCACCATAAGACATGCTAATTCACTAACAGCTCTAGAATTATAAATAGCTAGTCCTGGAATACCTACTATTGAAGCAACCAAACTAATATATTCAGACTTGGATAATAAATGCACTGCAGAATTACAATGTTCATCAAGCTGAACAGCTTCTCTCGTATTTCGAGAATGAGATGATGGGTCTAGCGGGAACATCAGGAGTCTTAACCTAGTAAAGGCACCCAGTCCACATGTGATACTCGCTGGTATATATGTATAAGTCACATTCCCACATGAGACTAACTCCCCTACAGGCAACTTGACATGCCTGAAATGACTGGCAGCAGATACCAAATTTTTGCACACCATGTTGTTTTGCACATTTGCGCAAACATTGTCATGTCTATGTTGACATAAAACTTTTTCCTGCCAAGACATAGTGGATGTATTCCTGTCAAAACGAATCTGAGCACATTTACCAATAATAGATGGGGTGCAAGTTAAATTGTAACAAATGTCGCCCCCAATGATGTTAAACATGATTACTTGTGTCATGTTTTTCCAATCATTATAAGTAGTTTCCGGACAAAATCAACAAAATTCATAAAGTGATAGATGAAATTTCACATCATGTTCCTCTACTGCCCCGTCTGCATTCGTGACATTAAAAGTCTGCAGAAGCACATTAACAGGAGAAGGCACAGATGCGAGGCATGTGGAAACGACATCCAATGTGCTCTTCATATTTGACATGCAGAAATATGATCTGTTGAGAACAGTCTGTGCTAGGTACTACTAGACATTGTCACTTTGAGTCAGTAACGCTGTCAGTCTGTGCAGTCACCTGGCCACTTCGGGGTAAGGGGCTCCTCAACCCGCCCTGGCCCCACCCGCACGTGACCAAAAGGAGTCCAGCGAACACAGACACGCCATACTGTGATCTAAAAGAACAGAAACAAAACAGGTATTACTCATTCTCTCAAATAACATTTGTCAGCAGGTACATGCTCCCACTTCTCCTGTCCTGGCTTCATGATTAATAGGACATTGTCCTTTCCTTTTGCAATGATTTCTGCCTGTTCGGGGGGTCTATTTGGAGACTCTACCCACCCTTTGGATCCTAGATTTTTATCTGTTGAGCCAAACCCTCCTTCCCCACGTACGGTGAGGAGGGCTGTGGCAGTCCCCTTCTTAACTACCCCTCCGTACACTGGCATAATCACCATTTGAGCAACTCTGTCTCCAGATTGTATCGTCAAATCGGCATCTCAACTATTGAGTAGGATGACTTTAATTTCACCTTGATAATCTGCATCAATGACTCCTCCCTGCTCTTGGATGCCCTTTAGAGCCAATCCAGATTGTAGGGCAATTAAACCAAAGTGCTCTGGAGGAATCTGAATTCCCACTCCAGTCTCAATGAGTGTAATGTCTCTTGGTTTCAGTCTGTACAGTATCAAAGCATGCAGGTCAAGACCTGCAGCCTCCGGTGTCACTCTGTATAGAGCCAAAGCTCCAGGAACTGTCTCCCAATAAAGAATGGTATTAGTGGCCACATGAGGCTGAATCTGCAAAGCGGGAGTTAACATTTGCATTAAAGGCTTTTCTGTATTTGCTAAAGGTCTATTATTAAATATCTGCAATGCTTCACTCAAACAATCTCTCCAGAGCCATCAGACAACTTTCTCAATTAATCTTTTAACAATCCATTCATGTGCTCAATCAAACCCGTAGCCTGTGGGTAATATGGGATTTTAAAGATCTACTCAATATTGTGCTGCACACAATATTCCTGCACCAATCTGCCTTTGAAATGAGATCCACTTTCACTTTGACTCTGTAATGGAATTCCATAATACAAAATCAGCAAGTCTAATGTTTTCAATGTATTCACCTGAGTAATACGTTTACATGGAAACGCGATCAAATATCCAGAGTATGTGTCCATAGCCGTTCACACATATTGATATCCTCGACTAGGTGGCAGGTGCCCAATATAATCAATTTGTCAAATCTACGCCTGTCATTTTCCTCTTCCTAGCTGGCCTCTCACTATCTGTGGGGCTGATCTATGTTGGGCATGCTGACAAACAGGATACTGAAAAATCACAGTTTTAATCAAATCTAGGGGAATGTGTATCCCTCTAGTCTCTGCCCACCTGCTTCTAATCTGTTCTCCAAAGTGTCCACATTTCTGATGTGCCCACTTCGCAATCCCAACCAGGTCAGAATCCTGTGTAGCCACTTCGGCCTCTGAAATGTTAGCTTTATCATCTGTGAGGGAATTAAACCAGTAGTCAAGTGAGTCAGTGGAACAATGAGCATCTAGATGATATACAGTAACTGTACTTTGTGTTAGCAAGGTCCAAATCTCTTTCCACAATTCCTTGCCCCAAACCTCCTTTGCATTTATCATCCAGTTATGAGCATGCCACATAGGAAGCCAAGTTGCTAACCCATTGGCAGTGGACCATGAATCAGTGTAAATATGACATTTTCCTGGCAATTCTTGTTTCAAAGCTTGATACACAGCATATAGTTCTACAAACTGACTACTCTTTTCTTCTCCAGTAGTGGTCAACAATTTCTGGGTCACAAGATTGTATGACAACGCCTTCCAGTGCCTCTTAGCTCCTACATACCTGGCTGCAGCATCAGTAAACAACACATGCTTCTTGTCCTCCGCGGATAATTCACCAAATGGCTTACCCAACTTTACAGGAGATTCCTGTATCTCAGGTACATCATGCAACACCTCTATCTCTTCCATTGACGCCTGCTCATGTAACACTGCGGTACCTTTGGGACCTACTCGGGCCCTATCCTGTATATACCACTTCCATTTAATTATGCTGGCTTCCTGCCCATGTCCTATTCTATGAGTTTTGGGGAAACTCATCACCCACTGCATTATTGGAATTCCAGGTCTCAAAATCACATCATGCCCTATGGCCAATTGCTCAGTATCCACTAGAGCCCAATAGCATGCAAGTAACTGTTTTTCAATGGGAGTGTACCGCTCTCCAGCATCTGACTGTTTTTTTGTCCAGAATCCTAAAGGTACTTTCATTCTTCCCTGCTTCTGCCACAAACTCCAACTCGCGTACGATCCTTGCGCTGTTGCATTCAGTTCAACATCTCCCTCTCGTACTGCCCATAAATCCAAAGCGTGCTCTATAGCCTCTTTGGCTAATTCAAATGCAGTTTGCTGCTGCTCTCCCCCTCAAATGCATTTTTCTTTCACGTAACTTTGTACAAAGGGGCCAAAATCTGCCTCATGTAAGCGATATGTTGTCTCTGAAAACCAAACAAACCAATAAACCTCTGATCTTCATTTCTGTTTCATGGCACTGCAAATTCTCTGATCTTTTGTTTGACTTGGGACACCACCTCTATGTGTCCCAGATGCCACTGAATACCCCAAAACCTCACACTTTGAGAGGGTCCTTGCAATTTGGCGGGATTTATTTCCCATCCCTTGCTCTGCAAATGTTCCATAATCCTGTCTAACTGAGTTTGCACTTGTTCTTGTGTCTCTCCCTGTATCGTCACATCATCAATGTAATGACAAAGCTGTACTCCGGGAATAACTGACACCATATCTAAATGCTCTGCCACCAGCCTGTGAAAGATCGTAGGACTATGCAAGTACCCTTGAGGCAAATTTATAAATGTCATTTGTCTACCATTCCATGAGAAACTGAACTGCTCCTGACATTAAGGGCCAATCGAAAAGAAAGCATTGGCAATGTAAACAGTCGCATAGCAAGTTCCAGGGTGCTTCTGTATTTTCTCAATTAAAGTAACAGTGTCTGGGACAGCAGCAGTCAAAGGATGTGCATGCTTATTCAATTCTCGATAATCAATTGTCATGCGCCAAGAATTATCACTTTTGTGCAATGGCCCCACTGGATTATTCCAAGCGGTAGTGATTGGGGTCACCACCTCTGCCTCTATCAAGTACTGTATCATTGCACTGTTCTCTTCATGCCTACCTGGAATTCTCTACTGCTTCAAATGAATTACCTTTTTTAGCGTGAGGCACCTTTACTAGAGGAATCTTCAAGTGACTCACCCTTATAGTGCCAACTGAAATGTTCTTTGATCCAAATTGATAATACCCATCTTCCAAATACAAGTAATTCCCTTCAAAATATCAATTTGAACAATATATTCAGAACGGGGCACAATCAATACAGTGTATTTTCTTTTTGGTATTCTCCCTATTTTCATGTGGACCTTTCTCTGCACTGCTGGTGTCTCTTTACCACCTAAGCCTGTAATTGTAAAATACTGTCCTTTAAAATTTCTGAGATTTCCATATATCAAAGTGGCCTCTGCTCTGGTATCTACTAGGGCTCAGGCCCTCTGAACATTACGATGTTTCCAATAAATTTCTATATCAACATAAGGTCTATTGTCTTTGCGAGTCCATCTTTACACAGGAACTTGACCTGTTTCCTAATCTTCCTTGTATCTGTCAATCTTTGCCCAGGTCAAATCCGGGTTCAATCCTTCATATCTTTAAGGGAGGAATTCCTCCTCCTTTCGGTTCTCAGTGAGCCATTCCCTTTCTAAGTCTCTCTCCACCTTCCTGCTTGAGCGGGCACGTCTCTCCCCCTCCTTTTCCTGCTCCTCGCTCTTGCCCTCATCTGACTGTTTTTGCATTTTATTTTGTTTATTCATTCTCCTGCTTCCTTCCTTCTTATCCAGACCTCTTTTCCTGTACATTTCCCACAGACTTTTAGTAGTTATGCCATCTATCTTTTCTTTTTTCCACACCATCTTTTAACAGAGCCATAAACATATCTCTTCTAGACAGCATGTTATTGTCTGCACGAGTCTCAGACCTAGAATCTCTCTCAGTTTTCATCCATTCCCCCAATTTTCCTAACTCACGAATTGCCTCAACCACCTGTGCTAAATTATTACCAGTCTGATTGATCAGCAAAGGCATCATCACTTGTGTGTATGCAGGAGGAGCAGTACAAATTATTCTATTTCACACAGACGCATTCAACAACCCATCCATCAACCTATCTGCGTTGTACAGAAAAATAGCAGTTTTCATCACCTCTTATTTAAGCCTCTGTATAGCATCTCTCAATATATACCAAGGTTTATCATTCACTGGCCAAGCTGACTCTGTTGGATATTTATGAGTACAGCCAATCACAGCCAACTGCAACAAGCTGATTTTATCATTGTCACTGTAATTCCTAAACTGCTCCTGCAGTGTAGAATCTGAACTGAGCGTACAAAATTTCACTGCATCTCTGTGGCCTAACATCACACCAGCAGCACCCAGATCAAACAACTGAACAATAAGCGTGGGCTGAAAATTCGTTCCGCTCGTGGAATTTGCGGATTTTCCGCTATTTCGCATTCCGCGAATCTCGTGAAATTGCGGTAAAATCCGCAAATTCGCGAGCGGGACGAATTTTCAGCCAAGCACTTAGAGGGTTACAGCCGCAGGTACAAAAGTTGAAGCTAATTTCTTTGTAACCTTTTACAAAAGGGTTACAAAGAAATTAACTTCAACTTGGGCACCTGCTGCTGTAATCCTATAAGTGCTTCCTGGCGCCTCGTTGCCTACTTGGAACTATTCTCTGACCCTGCTCTGACCCTTGAAGCAGGGTCAGAGAATAGTTACAAGTAGGCAATGAGGCGCCTGTCACGAAAATTAAACTTCAACAGGAAGCACTGACAGATATAAACAAGCATTTGCAATGCAATAGGTCTCGCATTAGGAAAGTTTGAGCTATTGGTCTTGTAAATGACAATTTTCTTTATTTATGTGTTGGTTTTGAAAATAGCTAAATTAATAGCTTTGAAGGGCAGAAAAACAAGCCGTAAAAGCGGCGCAATGCTCTGGGGGGCCCTATCTCCCCAATGCTGCGTCAAGCCTTATGCCTGCTTCAAGCAGGCGCAGGGTTTTGACGAAGCATTGGCCTAAAAGTGACTGAGTGAAATCTTGTAGATTTCACTCAGCCACTTTTAGGAGGTGTTTCTGCGCAGGAATACCCTCCCCTACGCCGAAACGCCTTCTGATGGCGAAGGGCTTTACAACGCATCTCTCAGATTCGTCATGTTGTTAATACCCAGCACTATGGCGCATCTTTTGTGCTGCTGCTGCGTCACAAAAGTGACGCAACTGCGGCGCAAAAGAGGCGCAAGCGGCTTGTAAATCTGCCCCATAGTGCTTTTACTACACTGCAGCTGCGTAAAGGGCCAGAAGATGTGTCTCCAGTGACCATGTGTGCCTGTGCCTGTGTTACAGCACACATCTTCTGGCCCTTTACGCAGCTGCAGTGTAGTAAAAGCACTATACATTTACCCAATGAGGGAGCACTTACTGGATTAGCCAGTAGAAAGTACTCCTGGGCAAATCGCAAAAAAATCTGCGATTTTGCGGGAAAATCCGCAAACTCGCTGATTTTTTTTGCGATTTCGCAGGGAAATCCGCGAATTCGCGTTCCGCGAATTCGCAAATTTTGCCCATCCTTACCGAACAATCCACGTAAGCAGGGATTCTTCAGGTCTCTGTCAAAATATGTCTGAAATGTAATTAATCTCCTGCTGAGTAAAATCTTCCATACTGTCCACCGAAACCCCCTGTGGGTAATTTGGACCACCCTGTATTTTTCGACGACAAATGGGTTGTGACTGAATCACTTTGCGTCCCAATGACTCACCCTGTGTTTCAGCCTGGTTACGCTCGTCAACTTTATTACATTCTCCACTTGAGTCTGAAAACTCTGAGGATTCCCAAATATTTCCATCCCACAGGGTCCCAGTCAATTCCAACCTCTTGTTAACTCTTCCTCTCCTGTTCCTATACATCCGCTTTTCAGCCTATTTTACCTTTGTAGTCTCCCTGATCTATAGGCCCCCTGGTCCGGCGGGTTAATTTCTGCAGACCTGTGGGGACCCTATTGTCTCTAGGGTGGTAAGATTCTCCCACTATTTGGTTTTGGGCGATCTTAATATCCATCTAGATTGACTAGACACCAAGGAGTTTGATATATTACAACTGGCACAACCCAACCAGCATGTCAGCCTTCCTACTCATCAGGTCGGCCATATATTGGACCCGATCTGTACTAATTTCCCTATTGCTATAAGGGACCCTTGTCCGGTGTCCTGGTCAGATCATTTTATATCCTATTTTTCCTGGAAAGTATCTGACGTAGAGACACAGGTGTGGTCCTACCAGAAGCCAGCTTTTGGGAAAATTGATCCTCTGGAATTTAGACCAGCTTTGGAATCTTCTAGGCCCATCCTGTCAGGGGAACTGGAGGAGTGTCTGTCGGGGTTTACTGGCTGGATGTCCTGCGTGGCTGATTCCGTGGCCTCCCTTCGGCCTGCCAGGATGGCTAGAGATTCGCCCTCTAAACCTTGGTTTAACTCAGCTCCTAAAGCTGCAAAGCATGATTGTAAGATTCTGCAGCGGGCCTGGCGCAGGAGCGATTTCTGCCCCACAGCCAAGTGGAAGCTCAGAGCACTGCAAAAAGTATATTACGAAGCCATTGTTTTGGCTAAAGGGTAATTCTTTGCAGCCCGCATCGAATCTGTCAGTAACAACTCCAAAGACATTTTTGCCATAGTGCAGAGCTTCACGTCTCCGCTGGTTCAATCGAGTGTGACTCCATCTTCATCTGCCTGGTGTAACATGCTCTCCTGTTGTTTTAGGGATAAAATTCAGGCTATCCAGGTGACATTTCCTTCAGCGATGGTAGCAGCGAGGGGTCCTTGGCGGTGCAACCTGCTGCTTCCACCTGCTCTCTGTCAGCATTCAGAGCAGTTGACTCCTTGGAATCTCTTAAAATTCTCAGGGGGCTTTAGTCTGGCTCACCTTCGGACTCCTGTTCGGCCAGGCTTCTTGCAGCAGAGGCAGAGAGTGTAAATACAGAAGTGAACTCTATTATCAATTTGTCGCTCCAGACAGCGGCTGTTGCTCAGGTTTGGAAGCAGGCGAAGATTCTGCCACTCCTTAAAAAACCTTCCTTGGATCCCCTCAATCCAGGAAACTATCAGCCTATCTCCCTCCTCCCGGCTATAGCCAAGGTATGTGAGAAGGTGGTCAATAAACAGCTCACAGAGTATGTGGAGAGTGGGCACTCCTGCACCCAGCTCAATCAGGGTTTTGAGCCTCTCACAGCACTGAGACTGTCTTAGTAGAGGTGGTGAAGGCCATTCGGGAGTGCCTCGACGCCAAGGGGAGAGCATCAGTAATTTTGCTGGATCTCTTGAAGGCGTTCGATACAGTCCAACATGCACTGCTTTTGGCCCAACTAGCAATGATTGGTGTGTCGGGAGCCATTTGGGGCTGGCTTAGGTCTTTTCTGAAGGAGCATGTTGAGCAGATTTGGCTCCCTCCTTTCTCCTCCTCCCCTCAGTTGGTAACTACTGGAGTTTCGCAGGGTTCCTCCGTTAGCCCTCTCCTCTTTAACATCTATGTCACTCCACTGATAAATCTGGCAGAGGAGCATGGGGCTAAGGTGAGGGCCTATGCGGACGATACCCAATTGCTCTTTACCCGGGATAAAGTAACAGACTCTGTTTCAGTGGCGCAACAGTGCTTAGCCTCCATTTTTAAATGGTTGGCGGACGCACAGCTTAAGTGCAATGAACAGAAGTCTGAGATCTTATTATTTGGCAAATTCCCCTCTGATTTCCGATAGAAGCTGTGGCCACCTGATTCTCCATTGTCCCAAACCAGGGGACAGCCCGTAAAAAAAATTCTGGGTGTATGGTTCAATGAGAGTCTTTCTTTTTCGATACATATTAAGAAACTGTCTGGTTGCTGTTTTGGCCTTCTTAAGACTCTCAGGAACTTTTCCCACTTGTTCCGCAGACGGCGAGAGAAACAGTTATGTGTGCTCTGATTTTGTCACGTCTGGATTGCGCCAATGCCTTCTATGCTATCATCCATGGTGAAAAAGTTACAGGTGGTTCAGAATACGGGGGCCAGACTGTTATTGGGCATTTTCGGGGAGGAACAGCGTGCTCCACCAATTGCGTTCTCTTCATTGGCTCCCCGTGGCGGACAGAGTTAAATTTAAATCTCTGGTTCTGGTCCATCGTGCTCTCCCCCAGTGTGGCCCCTTATCTTCAGAGGCGCTTTTCTTGTTATGTCCCTTCGCGGGCTCTCCGACCAATGTCCCTTTGCTTTGCCCGGGTCCCTTGTTTCAAGTATCGGAGTCTAGGGGGCAGCTCTTTTGCAGTGAAGGCTAGTGCGGCCTGGAATGCCCTCCCCCTTGCCTTGCGGTCTATCCAGGTCCCAGTTGTGTTCAAAAGGAAATTGAAGACACATTTCTTGCGCTTGATAGCTTCTCCTAGCCCCCCTTTGGCATCATGCCGAGACACTCATGAGTATCCGAGCGCGTTATGAATGGATGTAACATAACATATTGGGTGATACGAACTGCAGCTTTTTCTGCTACAGTCTGGTAGGTGTCCAACTTATCTTGCAATAATTTATTCTGACAGGTTAACATTGTAGAGGAATTTTTGGCTTCAACAAACTGCTTCTCTAATTTTTCACATTCACTTTGCAACTGAACATATTTCTCATGTATGATTCTATAAGCATTTAAGAGAATCCAACCTCTTCTTCCTAATGTAGAAAGTTCCTCTCCTTTTTTGACAGGCAATTTTTGCCAACATGCAATCACTTGTGCAGGCAGAGCATCAGCTAAACACGCACTCCAATTTTCACTCAATCCAGGACAATTAGCCCACTCATGGGCAAGCTCACCATATTGGACCATTTCCCATCCTGGAATCACAATTCGTATCTGGGAGTCTGCTTTTGATTTTCTAGATAACATATTTCTTCCCCTTTAATCCAACCTTTTGAATCCGGTGAAAGTGACGCCAAGATGCAATGAATGTGCTTTTCGCTAAAAGAACACACCCTAACCCAACACCTCCAAAAGGCAGTGCAAAATCCAGCACTTCCTTAAGGCGAGGTAAGAAAACACACCCAAATGTAGGTAAAATAACATATAAGTTTACTACAGCTACACACTCTACAAATGCTAAATAATAATAATAAATAAAAACTGTTATTTTGCTCACCACACCACCCTAGTTTGGACCCAGCCATATGCAAATCAGTCTTGATCCTGCTTCTAACAGGAACAGTCCAGCCTGAACTGTCGCGCCAGGTCCTGCACATATCTTCCTCTTTATATAACCTCTTCCCTTAAACTATCAACATCGTGTATTACTACAGGTTGAAAGAACATCCTTTTACAGTAGAAAACTCTAGCCAGAAAGGCTGTTTTTACTGCCTTATTAATTCTTTCTGGTTAATTACTGGTCCTGGGTTGCTTGTGTTCCGATTCATGGACGACCTGGCCTGGGAGTTTGGGCTGAACTGCTCCCATTGGAGCGGAGACAAGACTGATTTGCATATGGCTGGGTCCAAATTGTGGTGGCTTAATTATCTCAAGAAGCATTTCAGTGGTTGTTAAATTTGATTAATGCTGACTTGAATGATGATGAGCTTTGTTACCAGAAGATGCAGATTCAACATTCCCACTCATGAAAGTATGCTTCCTGATATCTCCTTGGTGAGTCTTATTCTTGTTAGTGAACAGGAAAAGCTCCTTGTATGTTCCTATACCTTTTTTACAAGATATTGCTAAATCTTGTGGGATCTCTGTCATTTTAGTATCAGAGAATGATCACTGCCCAAAAGAAATCGAGGAATTAAACTACTGTTTCTCATACTCTCTGACCTTTACACCCCATCCCCCCCCAAAAATTCTCCAAATATATTTCCTATCACATTACCTCTCTCACTCTCTGACCCTTTCTCCCCACCTCCCTAACAAACTACACTTACAATATGGAGCCCATGGGCCTGCACACCTATTCCATCAAATATCCCCCTAGCCTCTCAAAAAAGCGGCCAAAGGCTTCAAACATAGTCTACTAAAATCCCACCCAGAAACCCCAATCTCTGACCCCTACTTCTCAAATAACAAAGGGCACATAACAAACAACATCATCCTGTACATTAAAAGAAGAGCACAATGGTGGAAAGCTTTTCTCGCCCTATTCTCGATTGCATCCACTAAGAAAACTGCACATGGTCTTACATTATCCATCATTCCATTCCTGTTCTACAAAGCAACTGCTACATTTACCATCTATCATAATGGGATCATCCACACGCAGGCATCAGAACATAACCTATATATACTGCATAACATCTTCCCAATCATCAAATCGAAGGGTGCAAGACCCTATCCCACCTCCCCATCAAACCATCCTCCCAGGGCTTTGACTGACTCCCTACCTGACTCCCCATCTAGATGTTCTCCCTTGGTATCCCATAGTGTGAATACACCCACCCCAGGACTAATCGACACCCCATTAAATGACATACATCTCCATAATACCTACTTTTGCCCCAGCACCACCATAATTTCTACTATACCCACCTCTTTTCATAATCGCACCTCCTCGCCCCAGCCCTCCCGTACGCCACCTCACCCTCCACCACCACTCCCCATCTCCACAACCACACCTCCGCCCACCCTTTCTATAGCACACCCCTCCCCACCTCCCTCTCCATCCCCAGTATTCCATTGCAGATTCTGCTCCAATCTCACCTTACACACCTATTCCCGATCAGAGCACGATCCAAACCTCTCCTTCTTGATGCACTACTAATCTCACCGCCCCTCCTCCTATAGCTCTCATCAATACCCCCTCACGTCCCCTCTCAACCTCCCCCTTTCCAGTGATGACCACCCTGGAATAATGCAATACAACAAATCAGATCCTCCTAAAGCACACATCAGTACCCCTTCAAGTCCCTTCTCTACCCCTCCCTTCTCCACGGACTACCACACTGAAAAACCACCAGACGTTGAGCCAGCTCACGTCGCACCCCAGGACCCCACACATGTAATAATCCCTCCTCACTTAACCACAGTCCAGGCTATCAATACGATAACCTCTACACCTAACCCCAGACTCGATTAGATACTACTATCCCTACAACAAATCAAAGAGGACATCCAAACTCTTCATGACTTGATCCTGCTACAACCCAAGCCACATGCGAGGCTCACTCAGTCATGCACTAGCTCCCAGTCTCAGATGCTCCACAGATGGAAACAAGTACCTTACCCCAATGCTTCATCCGGTCTGATCAGGAAAAAAAACCTATTGTCGAAAGATCTTACTTCCCTACTCCATTCCTACGAGCTCCTTTACCCACCCCATAAACCTGCGCACACGGATAACACACAGAAACTGTCCTTAATCCAACCAATCCAGTCCAATGCCTCTAGAGTTACAAGACACACACCCATAGGTATTGTTGAAAATAACCTCGAGAAAGTACCCATCTTTTACGATCACAAAACTACTCCTACCAAGGCCCAGCTAAAATGTATCCTACTAAATTGTAGATCGGCCGCACGTCATGCTGCTGATATAGCTGACCTCATAATAACCAATGAACCCAACCTAGGGAAATCTGGCTAAACAAATCATCCATGCCCATCTTAGACATACTAGTTACCCCAAACTATTACATCACAAGACTAGATAGACTTGATAGGTTAGGGGGTGGTATTGCCTGCATCCATAGGTGGTCATGTCCAGGCTCCGCTTCTTCTGGCTACTCTCCAGCATCAAAGCATGTCTTCCATCACGTATTTGGTGCAGGTAACGGGGGCCCCGGCGTGGTCCTTGGGTGGTCTCTACCCGCTCTATGGTATCCTCCAAGGGGGATGACTGTCAGCCAATGGACACTTCCCTGTTTGTACCTGTACAGTTGAAGCCCATGCAGAACTTGGAGGGTGACATTGGGGCTGAATTGACCCGGGCTTTGGACAGAGGAGAGATCTTGAAACTGTTAAATCGATTTTACAAAAGGATAGAAATGCAAAAGCTGGCCGGGTAAAAATGGGTTAGACACACGTCTTTTTCACCAAGCTTTTTTAAGCTTTAGAAGACATTTAATGGAGTCAGAATCGTTGGATGTGGACCTGCATATTATTCTAAATGACATATGATGTGATGGAGGTCATGTTGATGATCTTTTCCCATTTTTTATTAGTCACGCAAAACAGATCTTCCCCATGCTGGACTGCATAGACGATCTTCATAAATCATTGATTTAAGATTACCATCCAACTGGTATGCTGAAGCAAGAGGTATTCAACAAAAAATTGTGTTTCATGCTGGACCTACAAACAGTGAAAAAACCTACCATGCCATCAAAAGGTACTTGGCCACAAAATCAGGCGTATATTGTCGTCCATTAAAATTGCTGGCACATGACATTTTCCAGAAAAGTAATGATGCTGGTATGCCATGTGACCTAGTAACAGGAGAAGAAGCGGGGCACGTTGATCCAGGAGGCAGACCAGCCAGTCATGGGGCATGCACTATCGAGATGTGCAGTGTAACAACACCTTATGAAGTTGCAGTGATTGATGAAATTCAGATGATCAAAGATACAGCAAGAGGATGGGCAGGGACAAGAGCCCCTTTGGAACTGTGTGCAGAAGAAATTCATGTATGCAGAGAAGCTGCTGCTATAAATTTGGTGACCAAACTTATGCTCACAACAGGAGAGGAAGTCGAGGTTCAAAACTACATGAGGCTAACCCCAATTACTGTCCAAGATCGTGCTCTGGAAACATTAGATAACCTACACCCTGGTGACTGCATTGTTTGTTTCAATAAAAATGACATTTACTCTGTGAGTAGACAGATTGAAGCCTGTGGGTAAGAATGTGCAGTCATATATGGAAGTCTTCCACCAGGAACAAAATTGCCTCAGGCAAAGAAATGTAATGATCCTGATGATCCATGTAAAATTCTAGCTGCAACAGATGCTATAGGAATGGGACTTAACTTGAGCATTAAACGAATCATTTGTAATTCTCTGGTGAAGCCTACCATTAATGAAAAGGGGGAAAAGGAGACTGACATTATCACAACATCTCAAGCCCTGCAGTTTTCTGGTCGTGCAGGGGGATTCTGATAAATATTTAAGGAATGATTTGTCACCACAATACATCGTGAGGACCTGGTGTTGCTGAAAGAAATTCTGAATAAACCTGTTGACCGAGACTTTTGCTTTCTTGACACCGGGTGCTCCTTTTGCTGCTTTCCACCCACGCCTCACGGCCCCCGCTTCCCGGGTGCCGTTCGAGGTTTTGCCATCACTGGATTGCCTGAACTTAAGAGGTAACCGCCGAGGGAACAGCACTGTATCAGGGACTGCGAAGACCAGCGGGCGCTGCGGTAACAAATTCGCCTCAGCTGGCCCTCTTCCCGCCCCCTCCTGCCGGACTTTAAGAGAGGAGGGTTGAACTTACTTTGTGTGCCTGCTGACCGAGACTTTTGCTTTCTTGACACCAGGTGCTCCTTTTGCTGCTTTCCACCCACGCCTCACGGCCCCCGCTTCGCGGGTGCCGTTTGAGGTTTTGCCATCACTGGATTGCCTGAACTTAAGAGGTAACCACCGAGGGAACAGCACTGTATCAGGGACTGCGAGGACCAGCGGGCGCTGCGGTAACAAACTCGCCTCAGCTGGCCCTCTTCCCGCCCCCTCCTGCCGGACTTTAAGAGAGGAGGGTTGAACTTACTTTGTGTGCCTGCTGACCGAGACTTTTGCTTTCTTGACACCGGGTGCTCCTTTTGCTGCTTTCCAACCACGCCTCATGGCCCCCGCTTCGCGGGTGCCGTTCGAGGTTTTGCCATCACTGGATTGCCTGAACTTAAGAGGTAACCGCCGAGGGAACAGCACTGTATCAGGGACTGCGAGGACCAGCGGGCGCTGCGGTAACAAACTCGCCTCAGCTGGCCCTCTTCCCGCCCCCTCCTGCCGGACTTTAAGAGAGGAGGGTTGAACTTACTTTGTGTGCCTGCTGACCGAGATTTTTGCTTTCTTGACACCGGGTGCTCCTTTTGCTGCTTTCCACCCACGCCTCACGGCCCCCGCTTCGCGGGAGCCGTTCGAGGTTTTGCCATCACTGGATTGCCTGAACTTAAGAGGTAACCACTGAGGGAACAGCACTGTATCAGGGACTGCGAGGACCAGCGTGCGCTGCGGTAACAAACTCGCCTCAGCTGGCCCTCTTCCCGCCCCCTCCTGCCGGACTTTAAGAGAGGAGGGTTGAACTTACTTTGTGTGCCTGCTGACCGAGACTTTTGCTTTCTTGACACCGGGTGCTTCTTTTTCTGCTTTCCACCCACGCCTCATGGCCCCCGCTTCGCGGGTGCCGTTCGAGGTTTTGCCATCACTGGATTGCCTGAACTTAAGAGGTAACCGCCGAGGGAACAGCACTGTATCAGGGACTGCGAGGACCAGCGGGCGCTGCGGTAACAAACTCGCCTCAGCTGGCCCTCTTTCCGCCCCCTCCTGCCGGACTTTAAGAGAGGAGGGTTGAACTTACTTTGTGTGCCTGCTGACCGAGACTTTTGCTTTCTTGACACCGGGTGCTCCTTTTGCTGCTTTCCACCCACGCCTCACGGCCCCCGCTTCGCGGGCGCCGTTCGAGGTTTTGCCATCACTGGATTGCCTGAACTTAAGAGGTAACCGCCGAGGGAACAGCACTGTATCAGGGACTGCGAGGACCAGCGGGCGCTGCGGTAACAAACTCGCCTCAGCTGGCCCTCTTCCCGCCCCCTCGTAGTATAATAAGCCAGTCAAAGACGCGCTAGCGGGACGCGCGCGGGGCAAAGCGCGGAGCGAAGCCCGGGCAAAGGGCGGGCCCTCTGAGGCCCTCAGAGAACCGAGGAGACCGGACTGGACATTACCCTCTGGTATTTTACTTTCTTACTCTAGTTGTTGTTAAAATTTGCTGGACTTCCTAGAATTTTGTTTCGTACTTCTAGAATATTGCGTTTATCATGTCTGACAAGCAGGGAGGGTTGTTAAACAAAACACTTGATAACTATTTTACTAAGGCCTCCCCAGACATCCCTTCGGAAATTGCCTTGGCAGAGCGTCGAGCCGAACGCCGTCGCTCTGTGGAAAGCATGAAAAATCGGCCAATGTCACCATTATTTTTAGCCCCTTCCTGCACTAATGAAAATTCCCAGCTAGCTAATGTTATTGTACATATATCGGATAGTCAGCCACCAGAAGTAATCAACATTACACCGTCCCAAATCACTTCCCCTGAGCTAGCTACGAATGGCACCCCTTCAACTATCCATATGAGTACCCCTAATGTAACAAAGCCATCTGCCCATATGCTAACCAAAACAACGAGTAATAGGGCAAAGAAACCCATGCCTGTATCAAGGATACATGCACCTCCTCCTTGCAAGAAGAGGCGAAAAGGGGGGAACTTACAACAACCAAAGTTAAGTCACTCTGACTTTGGGAAAAAGACGAAGAGTTCTGTCAATAACACTGATAACCCACTAGTAGCTACAGAAGGGTCTATCACTACACCATTGCTTTTACCCAACATGCCTATAGATACAGAGGGCGACATGGATGCCTCTATGATGGATAAAGCGCCCCAAGTAAATCGTGACCTTGTTACCTTAGACACTCTAGAAAGTTTAATCAAAACCTACTCAGCATCAATTCTAGAGAGGCTGATTGAAGTGGAACTCAGACTAAGCAAAATTGAGCGGGCACTGGGAAACAAGGGTGTTGATAACATCATAACTCCCAATAATGTACTGCATAAAACTGTTACTCAACCTGAATTTATCCCTGTTGCACCAGTTTCTATTTCTAAATCTATTTCGCAGTCAAATCCTTCCACTTCTAAGCCCATAGGGAACAAAACGACTGTCCAGTCAATTCCACCACCCAAAAACCCCCACAAAAAACCAGATCCTACGCCGGTTACCCTAGTAAGCAAGCCTCCCAATGGTATGGTAAATACTCCCCAGGAAAGAACCACAACAGAGGCGGGGGGCCCGAAGTCCAGCTGGGGGAGACCTAAACAGGCTCCGTTTCCTGAATTACCACCAGAGGCAGTGCCCTTTGTGGTAGTCCTAACAGGGGTCCCTGTGTTACAACCTAATAAGCGGGAGGGTTTTGCACAATTAAAAAATAAGATTATGCATTGGCTAAGTCTTTACAGGCCAATAGCAAACCATGTAAATGGTGAAATTGTGCATGTTCGTCGTCTCCAATGGCTGGGGGGTAGACCCAAAAACATCGAGGGCGACGTGGTGGTTGTGAATTTTAGGATCCCAATGCTGTACAATTTATATTAAACTGGCCGCCAGGCACTACCAACAACTGCATAATCCCTAGACCACTGACGTATTTTTATCCTAGGTCAGTGGTATTTCCCTCCCAGCACCAACCATCCGATATAACATCTCAAACCCACCCTAGTTGTTATCCACCAATAATACAGAGGGCTGGTAACACTCAACATACACTGTACCCGCCAACTAGACAGAATCCTAGGGACTTCTATTACCCGCCAAACCCCGTGCCCGCACCTGATTCCCTTGGATGGAATTGTGTACCTTTCAGACCCCTCAATTCCAGCAACAGAAGAATGGACCATCTAAAGCCATTCACACCTCTAGAAACCACTAATAGATTTGATATATTCAGTGGACTAGATGATTGTGATTGATGCCATATGTCATTGGGGGGCGAGGGAAATGAAGCAAGAACTGTTAACACGGGGGGGTGCGGGGGGAGTGGGAAAAGAACCAAGTTTCTTGAGCGTTGGGGGTATTATTAATGAAACTGAACCCTTGGGGAATATAGGATCCTTACCTGTGGCTGTATTAACAACTAGGGATAGATTTACATTGAATGAAAGTGTTACATACCCAAATGACCTGCTGCCTCCCCAGGACGATCTGAATAGTTCAGAAGGGTCCTTAGTTGTGCAACTTGAGGTTCTCCTCAATCGCAAGGAGGTGGAAAAGGTACCTTTAGAAAAGGCTCCTGAACCAAGGCAATCATTTAAACTGGTCTCCTGGAACATAGCAGGGGTCTCAAAAAATCTGAGGGACCCAGAATGGGCAAGCTATATCGATTCCTTCGACTTCCGCATGTTACAGGAGACCTGGTCAGTCGAAATTACACACAGACTAGGGAACAAAACGTATGGAACTAGTGCTATTCCATCTAGGAGTGGAAGACCTTCGGGTGGTTTAATAACCTGGGTGAAAGTTAATTTAAGGGTGAACATTGAGGTGGTGGATGCAAATTCCCCAGATATACTGGTTTTAAAAATTACTGCACGAGAAGGAAAAAAACTTTTTCTAGTAAATATTTACAATAGGCCATCACCCATAACAAGAGAATCCCCAACACTATCCCATCTAGATCTCTTTTTGAGTAATCTGGATACCTGGGAGGACTTTATTATTGTGGCTGGCGATTTAAATTGCAACTATGAGCCAGTCATAGGACTCAGTGATATTTTTGCAGAAGAAGACGAGGCTAATAAAATCCCTGCCTTAGACAATGTTAAACCAGTTAAATGTTCAACTATGGCCCTCCAAATGACCAAAATATGTGCAGAACATTGCATTAGGGCCTGCAATGGACGTTTACCGTCGGATAGTTTGAAGAAGCCTACCTTTTTTAGGAGGAATTACAAAAGTAACATAGATTTTGTCATTGCCTCCATACCAACTTGGGCATACCTCCTTGACATGGAGGTAATAAAAAGATTAGAAAGCGATCACTTCCCTCTAGATCTTAAAATGGAGGTTTCACTGTTAGAAGTTACAGCTTCCTCCATGTCCCAAGAAGGAATTAATGGTGACAACAATGAGACCCACATTAGCAACAACAGACGGTCTCTAAAATGGCCACTTATACTGGACAACGGCGAAATTGTTACAGAAATATATACACTTTTCGCATGTACCTTTGGATCATATTTAAATCATACACCAGATGAGGAAAATAATAGTCATTTCAAGATGTTACATCAAAAATTCTTTGATGCTCTTAAGCCGCTAGTTACCAAAATGTCCAAGAAAAGTCAGCAAAAGACACACAATTTGTCTCATAGCAAACCCTGGTACAACAAAGCTTGTAGGGAGTCCAAAAGGGCACTTTTAACTGCGATTAAATCCAAGGCATTTTTAGACATTAAATCAGCTAGGAACAATTATAAATTGGTACAAAAGGCATCCAAACTAGCTTGGGAAGATGAAAAATGGGCTGATTTGCTGCTTGCAGCAAAATCACATGATAATGCAGCTTTTTGGAGGCTAGTAGCGAATGGTAATCATAAAGGGAGAGTGGCCAAGGACGTCTATTTGGACGAACAGACCTGGGTTAACCACTTCACTAGCCTTTACAAAAAATATGAAGATTTCCCCACTGACATGTTTGTCTTAAGCAACGCTCTTCCAACAGATTATCTGGATTTTACGCTAGGAGAAACAGAGCTGGCAATAAGCCAAATAAAATCTGGTAAAGCCCCTGGGTTAGACAAGATTCCGGGAGACTTGTATAAACACGATCTAAAAGTATGGGTACCTTACATTAATTACCTGTGCAATAAGTTATCCCACAATCTAGACTTCCCAGAGAGTTGGAAGGGTGCCGAAATTGTTTTAATTTTTAAAAAAGGAGACAGGATGGACCCCTCAAATTACCGGCCAATAAGTTTAATGGATATACTCCAGAAAATCTATGCACAACATATCTTATTTCGTGTTAATGACTGGCTGGATGAAAATGCAATTTTAACTAGATATCAAGCTGGATTCAGACCCAAAGTAAGCACAATAGACCAAATCTTCCGATTCTGTTGCCTTTACTGGAAATACGTAAAGATCAAAAAGGGCCAATTATATGTTGCATTTGTCGATCTAAGGGCAGCATTAGTGCCTCGCAAATTACTATGGGAAGCATTGAGTGCAGCAGGGATGCAAATTACCTTAATAGTCCAGATCAAAGAGCTCCATAGAGATAACTTCGCGAGAATCCGTTGGGGCCCAAACGGAGAACTAACCCCAAAAATTCCTATTGGCGTGGTGTCCGCCAGGGGTGCGTTGTGGCCCCTACACTCTTTTCCCTTTTCGTGAATGACATTCCCTCACATCTTGAGGGATGTAAAAATGACTCCCCTAAACTAAACGGAGAAAAGGTAACTTCCCTATTATTTGCTGACAACACTATTCTGATTTCCCAGACAATAAAAGGTCTCCAAGCTCAACTAAATTCTTTCAGTGAGTATTGTAGCAAGAAGGGATTGGAGATAAATGGGAAAAAGACTGAATGTATGGCCCTAAATCCTAGCAAAACAGATAAAGGCTGCTTAACCCTAAATGGATTAAAATTAGAATCGGTCCCTTACTTTGCATACCTAGGGGTGACATTGGATTCCAAATGTTCCTGGAAAGCCCAATTGGAAAAAAGTAAGATGACATTTTCCCAGAATGCAAAACCTATTCTCAGGGAACAAAGTCTGAGCACTAGCAAAGCCGTGTCTCCTGCGGTTGAACTTTTTAAATTTAAAATACAGCCAGCAGTGCTTTATGGCTCAGAAATTTGGGGCCCTGGGTCCAAGGGCACTTTTAGTGTCCTGGACAATAACTTTATGAGAAGTCTGGTTAGGGTCCCTAGAAGTACTCCCCTGGTGCCCCTCCAACTGGACCTAAATTTTCGAAGAACGGACCACCACATTATTATACGCCCTCTGCTGTTATGGGTTAGGTTATGGCGGGTACCAGAACTACAAGATTACAGGGATGGGCTTAAAGAAATCATGGAGCTTGACAACCTCAAAGTAATATCGTGGTTCAAACATGTCAAAACTTGGCTCAATAATTTAGGTCTGAAACATTTTTGGGAAAACCCGGACCTATTACCACCTAACTCGAAACAAATAGTAAAAAGGGCCTTCTGGACTTACACCACAGACATGATCAAAAGTGCTTCATCTAGTGGGACACTAGTAACAAAGTTCCTCACCCTTAAAGACGAACCAATCTTTGAGACCTTTTTGGATGAAATAGAACCGCCACTTGCAAAGACTCTATTTTTAAAATTTAGATATGGCAACCTTCAAATAAGCTCCACATTGGCTCGCTGGACCAATGGTCCAAATATTTCAAATCTAGTGGCAGATGAACTTTGCCCCATGTGTGGAAGTCACCAAAAAGAAAATGAGCAACATATCCTCTTTTTCTACCCATTAAATGCACAGGCCAGGAAAAGATGGATTAAACCAATATGCCTAGCGTTAGGCGTGAGATCATGTTCTCAGGCTCTGAGAATTCTTTCTACTAACACAACTCAACCTATAATATTTAGTGTTAGTAGATTTTTGCATTGTATCTTTTTCCAAAGAAAAAAACTGGGATATCAATTGTAAATGGGTTTAATTCCAGAGACAGAATTGTTAAAATTCTCTTTAAGTAATTAATGGGGGGTCCATTGCAGAACTCTAATGTTGTCGTCCACAATTGTCTCTAATATAAATGATTTGTTCTTAACCAATGGTTTTATGTTCCATGCTGTACAGTTTTAATATGCTTTTATTGTATGTATATGAATTGCTTCTTTTATGGCATTAATGCCGAAATAAAGATTCTTTGAATTGAATTGAATTGAATTAACCTGTTCATCAAATTGAGACAGCAGGTCTGCACCCCACAGCAGAACAGATAGAAGTGTTTGCTTATCAGCTTCCTGATGCTACTCTGTCAAATTTAATTAATATTTTTGTGAGCCTTTCAACAGTAGATTGGACATTACTTTGCCTGTAATATTGATGATTTTAAATTTGTTGCAGATATGATTCAACACATGCCTTTAAACCTGAGAGCTAGGTATGTGTTCTGCACAGCATCCATCAATAGAAAACAGCCTTTTGTCTGCACCTCATTGTTGAAGTTTGCCAGGCAGTTCAGCAGAAATGAGCCACTGACATTTGATTGGATGTGCAGACATGTTAATAGGCCACTTATCCCACCGAAGAACATCAAGGAACTTATGCATCTAGAGGCTCTTCACAATGTCCTTGATCTCTATCTGTGGTTAAGTTACCGGTTTATGGATATGCTCCCTGATGCTAACCTTATAAGAGTAATACAGAAAGAACTGACAGTATTATACAAATTGGGGTGTGCAACATTACAAAACTAATTCGAGTTTCGGAAACAAATACTACCATGCCTATGGTGCATGCAGCTCTACTAGCCACAACGAATGTGAATGACGGAATTCAGAATCTCTAAGAAATGAGTGCTCATAACAGTATGCCGGCTAATGTCCTGCGAAGTCCTGGTCAGAGAAGAATGAGAGGATCCAAAACACTGGGTTCTGGAACTGCTGAGTTGAAGTCAGATAAGCATGGCCATAGGAGTGGTCCTCTTTCTGCCAAATTAGTAAAAGAAGGTCTATTGACACCGGAACTCTTAGAACAGCTTGAAAAAGAATGACTAATTCAACAGAAAAAAGTGGATCGTTACCTAAGCAAAGAGACAATGAATGTAGTGGTTCAAAAGGCAAACTGAAGAAGTAGGAATACTTGTCATTGAAAACATTTCTATTTTTATGGACAAAATGATCATCTACTTTTTAATGACAAAGACCTAGTTGATAGCCTCTGTAAGTAAGAGATGCATCATCATCAGATAAATCTTTATTCGGTTCACAGACTAAAAATATAAAAGATATATGCATATAAAATGAGTTTTGAGATGTCATTTAAATGACTTTTTGCAGTAATTAATCCTTATAACTTTATCTTAAAATCCATACACACATTTTTATAACAAAGATTCAACGGTTCCCACTGCCCATCCGAACCGGGCTTAGTTGTTAACCAAAAGTACAAGGTACAGATATAAACAAAACCGAGTAAGGGTAATACTAAAAACAAATGTCACAAGCGCAAACAGACCAGCCCCCAGTTAAAAATATAAAACGGGATATTGTGGGGTCAGCCTAGGAGCCCATATCTCTCATTAATACCATAAAGTGCCCTATGCATATATAAACACAGATATCTTAAAGTAAAGTGTCCTGTGTAAAGTGCTAACATAATCCCGTAACAGAATTGCTTGAGATCTCACCATGAATTACATGGGGAATAGATTATGTTACTTACCCTGTAAGCATCTGTTCTTGGCATATCGTGCTGTAGATTCACATGCTCTGCATAAATCCACCATATAGTGTCGGGCTCGGATGATTACAAGTTGTTTTTCTTCGAGAAGTTGTTGAAGTCACAAGGTTGTGTGACTCCTCTTGTTGGTGATACTGTGCATGGGCTTTGACTCCATAGTTCAACTAGTTTGCCGTAGGTGGGTGAGAATTGAGTTGTAGTAAGTATTAGTAATGTGATGTCCATGCAAGTAATGTGAAAGAATGTAAATTAACTATGACCTGCACTGGCTTCCGAGCAGGAGAGAGGATGCATGTGAGTCCACAGCACTACATGCCAAGAACAGATGCTTGCAGGGTAAGTAACATCCGTTCAAGACATGTGTGCTGTAGATACACACGCTATGCCTCAACTGTAAAGCAGTCCCTCTGCTAAAGTGATGGCTAGGCTGTTGGACTTGCAGTTGTTTGAAAGATTCCGTAGTACAGCTTTGCCAACATTGGTATATTTTTTTTTAATGTTTTTTTTTTTAATTAACATTTTGCACATTTTAAGCATATAGACAGAACATTGTTTATACAGCCAAAAGAGAACGGTGGTTGCCAACTGTAAGGTGCCCAGTACCTAATGATGCAAAAGGGGACAGATGAATATATTATAGTGGCCGCGATGGGCTGCCATGCCGTGTCCATGGACAAGACCTATCAATGTCGAAGTGTTTCAGCGCCGGAAGGCTTGCATGCAGACAGCATAGATATAGTTCCAATTGAACCAAACTGGGGACATAGGGCACAACAAAAGGAGGACAACACAAAGCAAGGAAGGGTTGTGGAAGTCGCTTGAGACCTGCTGCCATGTCTAGTGCAGGTCGGGAGTCCAGAGCCAGCGGGATCAGATAAAGAAGGAGTCTTAATACAGTAGGATCATTGCGATCAGGAAGTCAGTGTTACCCAGCATCCCCTCCAGTGGGAGATGGGCTGCAGATAGCTGCCCCAGAGGTCATGCTTGGGTCCCCTGAGTTAGTAACCATTTCCTGGAGTGTTGAAACCTTTGTGTCCCATTGCGGCGCTAGTGGGAATATACGAATGCCAAGCAGGTCTTCCCTATTCAGTGCCATTCCTTCTGCCCTAGCCCAGGTTAGCAGGGAACGACGGCAAGTTAGTGTATGAGATGATAGAGGGGATTTCCAATGCTTGGTAATCAAGCGTTTGGCTGGTATGAGCCCCAGGTCTAGGAATCTATTGGCAGCCCTGTACTTCTTGTTACGTCCAAAGTTACCAATATTGGTATGTTGACGTGCTAGTACATCCACACAATAATGTTTTGGGAAGGTGTGTGGTGTGGATAATGGTGCCGTTTTTCAAATGTCAGCAAGGGGAATATTGCCTAAAAATGCCATAGAAGCCCCTATTTTATGAGTTGAGTGAGCTTTAGGGGTAACAGGTACAAGTCTTTTAGCTTTAGCACAGCAAGTTTGGATACATTTTACTATCCATCTTGGAATTCCACTTTTTGAAAAAGCATTTCCAGTGTGGGGAGATGAAAAAGCAATAAATAATTGCTTAGTCTTTCTAAAAGTTTTTGTTCTGTCAGTGTAGGACATCAAAGCTTGTTTCACATCCAATATATGTAAATCTCTTTCTGCAACAGTCAGGTTGTGGGAAGAATACAGGTAACTATTGATTGATGAATGTGAAAAGGTGAAATTACTTTAGGTAGAAGCTTTGTTCTAGGAACTATTTTGTCCCTATGTAGCTCGAAAAATGGTTCTTCTAAGGTTAATGCCTGGAGCTCACTAACACGTCTAAGTGAGGTAAAGTGACAAATCATGGCACATTCATTTGAGCCACTACATTCATGCCAAATCATGGATTTGGCATAAATGTAGTGGCTCAGATTGAGGCCCCATAAGCCTTGTTAGTACAATATGAAGATTCCCTACTGGTGCAAGTGGAATGACTCTTATAAGTCCTTCCATAAATGCATTAACAACAGGTATTCTAAACAGAGATAAATGTTGACTATTTTGTAAGTAGGCTGCAATGGCAGCAAGCGTATTGAAGTATAGGCTAGACCTGAAGTTTGAAGATGGAACAATTACGAAATAATTGTTTGTATTTGTTTAGGTAAAGAGTTAATATTTTGATGCTGACAGCAGAGAACAAATCGTTTAGATTTAGCAGCATAGTATTGAGTGATTGTAGGTCTACAAGCTTGTTTAAAAATATCCATACATTTAAGTACCCAAATTCTATGACTTTCAGAGCCTTTTTGCAAGGTTAATCTCCCTGGGCTTGGGATGTCTTATTTGCCATGGTTCTGTATAAGATGGTCTGGGTTAAGGGGAAGGTTCTCGTGTGGAATTAGGGAGAGTTCCAGGAATGTGGTAAAGCATGGTTGACAAGCCCATGTTGGAGGTCTGAGAATTATGTTGAGGGAGGTCTGCCAGAGCTTTCTGACCACTAATGGGTGTAGTGGGAGAGGTGAAAAAGCGTAGACAAATATCCCTGACTAATTAATCCTTACACTTTGGATAAGGGGTGTGGGAACCTGAATGTGAAGTTTAGTCATTTTGCGTTCTCTGGGGTTTGCAAATAAATTTATTTGTGGAAATCCCCATTTTTTTAAAGTATGGTAGAAGAACTTTGGGGTGAAGTTCCTATTCATGGACGTGTTGCTGAGCAGGTCTGCAACTTGATTGCTTGTGCCTGGTATATGTAACTCTGCTTTTTTGCTTGTCTCCCATCTATCTATCTGTTCCCACTTAGCACTCTTTCTTTGTCCTACTTCCTTTACTCCTATCCCCTCTCACCTGAATGTTTCCCCTTGCCCGCTACACCGCCTAGCCCCCTGTCCTTTTGTGCCCTTTGACTAAGTACTCTTTCTCCCCTTTTGGGGGAAAGATCCAATATTTATACTCTGGAGTCTCAGCGAGCCGGCTGAGAGAGTTCACAGCGTCTAGGGAGCCACTCACAGTTGAGGTATGCTATGGCATCCCTTGCCAAAGCACTCCCTCTCCCCTTTTTGGGGAAGGATCCAGTATGTAGGCCTTGGAGTCTCAGAGACCCCTCTGAGAGAGTCCACTGCGTATAGGGAGCCTTCGCAACAGAGATGGGGAAATGTTACCACTTCCCCTGGGATCAAGGCTTACTGCACTTTGGACGCAGCTCTGACTCGTCTACCGCTTTGTGTCCACATCACCCCTCCTTCCTCTTTCCATGCTGGGTCTCTCACCCTCCCCTCCTCTTCCCTCTTCCATTCTCTGTCTACCTCCCCTGTTCTTACCCCCTCCTCCCCTGAATCTCTCCCCTTGCCTGCTTTTACCCTTACATATATGTCCTTTTTTTTTGTCTCAACCTTACTTGTCACTATGTTGCCAGGCTCTAATAACTGTGTAACCTTTGTAACAATGTAACCTGCAATTATGGTCTGGTACTCATGTAAAGCGCTCTTATACCTCCGGGTCTAGCCAGCGCTATATAGAACCTTTAAAATAAAATAAATAAATAAACCTCTCTGTACACCGCTCCAACTCCCCGGTTCTCTCTTCCTGTGAATGCCTATGCCTAGACATCACGAACAATAACAAGCCAATATGCTCATTACATTCATTCTACCATCCTCCTGGTAACAACATTACCGTCATTGAACATGTAATGGAAATTCTAGTAAAAAATGTCGGACAACAGAATACTCAAATTGGGGACTTCAACCTCCACTGGAACGACCCAAAGGTCAATAGCCTCAAAGCTTTCCTGTCCGACCTTAACTTGTCCTAGATGTGTGAAGGCCCCACCCGCGAAAAAGGCTCAACCCTCAATCTAGTAATTTCCAAAGCAGACTACCCAGCTGGAATTGATCCTCCCTTGCCACTAGTCCGACTATCACATTATCACTTTCCATATCAAGGTAGCAGTTAAACTACTCTCTGCCCAACCTACGAGAATGAACATCTGGAAGAGGAACCTAAAAAACGTCAATCCTGCCTCACTCGCAACTGCTAGTCATATCCTCACGCCCCCACCGATGGACTAAAGGATGTACATGATCTGACCAATCACTACTTCCACTCTATGAACATGGTACTAGACAACTTAGCTCCCTTACAATTGAAAAGCGTCGCCACAAAAGACTCAAACCCCTGGCATGATGGTAGGCTAAATGAAGATAGAAGATCACTAAGAGCAATTAAAAGTCGATGGAGCACCATCCTCTGCCAACCTCAAATTACTAAGAAGCACGAGAAATTCTTATTACAGAAAGATTAGATGATCAAAAGCTGACTTTGTATGTAAACAATTAGACCAAGCCAAGAATCGTCTCACAAGATTATTCGAAGTAATCAAAACTCAATCTAATGGTGTCTCCCACTCCCACCAAGCTAATTCTGAAACACTCCCCAATTGCGAGGAACTTGCCTCCTTTTTCACAACAAAGACTGAAAACAGACCTACTTAACGATCTATTATCTCATACTGACCCACACATGAGCTCCTCACTCACCACACCAGGGACTACCGCTTAAACGCTCTGCAAAGCTTGACCTCAAGAACAATGCCATATGGACCACCTTCAATTATACAGCGAATAAACTATCTTAAATATGCTCACTTCACTTCACAGGCCTTCTCTCAGCAACCCACTGAAAAACCTTCTTTCCATTATTAGTACCCCAATGGACTAGGATTATAAATACCTCTCTTCTGCAAGGAACCATCCCAGACATCCCCAAAGCTGGTCTGGTATCCCCCATCTTAAAGAAAACATTGGCGGACCCGTCATACCTGAATAACTATCGCCCAATATCCAACATCTCGACCCTGGCCAAACTACTAGAAAAGTGTGTCCACACGCAGCTTAGTAACCACATAGAACACTTCAACCTGCTCGATCAATTCCAATCAGGCTTTCCATCAGGGCTCAGTACAGAATTTGCCATGACCCACATAATAGATGACGCATTACAAATACTGGATCACAACAAAGCCTGTTTACTAATCCTGCTTGACTTATTCTCAACCTTTGATACAGTCAAACACGACAATTTACTAGACCTCTTGAAACATAGAATGGGGACTATATGGAACGGTGTTAAACTGGTTTACTTCCTTCCTGCAGAACAGCACACAAAGATTCAAGATCAACCAATCTATATCTAACCCCACCCAGTCACTTTAGGAGTACCCCAGGGATCTTCCCTCTCCGGACACTCTTCAATCTGTTTATGGATCCACTAACTGAGCTTCTCAACTCCTCAAATATCACATGTACGTCGACGTCACACAACTCTACATTAAGGTCCAATCACTTGAAAACATCAAGTCCCTTAATTCAACGCTCCAAAAAAACACAGACCTGGCTGGCAAAGAACCATTTAAAACTTAACACCCTAAAAACAGAATTCCTCCTAATCGCTCCCCCCAACCAAACAACCATCATCCGCGAGTGGATGAAGCACCTAACAGCACTCAACGGTCAACCTCTCATCATTGATTATGCTAAATTGATAGGAATAACCCTGGACAATAAGCTAAATATGCAGAAGCACATTAGCGCTGCAACTAAAGGAGCACATTTTCAGATGAACACCCTGAGAAACTGAAAGCCTTCATACCCTCAAATGACTTTAAACAGACAATTCAAGCTCTAGTAATTCCCAGAGTGGACTATGGGAGTGTACCTCTGTGCGGCCTTCCCAGATCAACGACCGTTCCTCTAAGAGCCTCAATCAATACAGCCGCTAGACTCATCACAGGTTCCAAAAGAAACTACCACATCTCCCCTGACCTTTGTGCCCTCAACTGGCTACCTTTTGAGGCCACAATCCATTTGAAAATAGCCTGTATGACACACAAGGCATTGCATCACAAAACCCCGAGATACCTAGAGGAGAAACTAGTATTATCAGGTGGTAACAAATCTACTAGGAGTTCTGATATTCTTCTACTTAAACCACAACGTTTCTCCAAGAAGAAAACGTACAACAGTAACTTCTCAGGAATGGCTCGCAGGATTTGGAACACCTTGTCCCCAGAAACGAGACTTAATCCGATGCTGCTTTTTTCAAAAAAGAAGTGAGATCGATTCTCTTGTCCAAACTCACCTGAACTTTTTTTTTGTAAACTATTGTAGATATGTGCTAGTTTGTAATAGTTACCACTACTGTATTCATATAATTCATTGTATTTATATGTATATGTTGATCACCTATATTTGCCCTGTAAAGCGTTCTGATACCCGCAAGGGTCTTTTTCGTGCCATACAAAACCATCAAATTAAAAACACTGCCATCCTAGGGGTTGGCATTTGGCCAACAACAGCAACAGATCCATACTCCTTTAGTAAGAAAAGACAGTGAGGCACAATCGAGGAGCGAATAATACGCACTGTTTACTTAATCAGCTATGAGAGATCATCTCCAAGTAATATCAAAGGCTTGGGTCTAATAACTCACCATGGGACATCGGGACTGCTAATTGCTTAGTGGAGTGGCAGAGAAAGGCATGTTTTGAATGTGAACGTAGGCCTTTATGCCAGGTGTTAGACCTGGCATCTTTTGATGTGATTTCCCCAGTCTTTTGCTTCTGACCTCCTGTTTTTAATCCTGTGCTGAATTTTGTTTTTGCTGGGTTTAGGACTCTGTGCACTTTACCATTGCTGACAAGTGCTAACGTGCAAGGGCTCTATGTCTAAAATGTAATGGTATTTGGTTTCCACATGATTGACCTATTTGATTTACTAATAAGGCCCCAGTACAGTGCATTAGATGTGCAAAGAGCCTGTAAGTCAAATGCTACTAGTGGGCCTGCGGCACTATTTGAGCCACCCACGTGAGTAGTCCTGCCAACTTGTCTCATGCCTGCCACTGCAGAGCCCATGGGGGCAGTTTTAAACTGTCATGTTGACCTGGCATGTGTTCCCACTTGCCATGTCCAAACCTTCGCTTTTATTGCATATAAGTCACCCCTAAGGTAGGCTCAAGGCATCTAATGGGCAGGGTGCAGTGTATGTAAAAGTACGGACATGTACAGTTGAGTTTTACATTTCCTGGTAGTGAAAAAAACGCTAAATTTACTTTTCACCACAGCACGGCTTATCTCTCCCATAGGTAAACATGCAGATTGGCTTGAAACATCTTTTAAGTGTAATTTTCCATTGGGTGCAGATAGAATATTGGAGTTTGGTGTCTCTGGACTCACAATTTAAAAAATACATCTTGGGAAAGGTGGTTTTTAAATCACAGGTCTGAAAATACCACTTTTAGAAACTGAGAATTTTCTTACTTTAATCATTCACTTATCTCTCACTACATGTCTGCATCAGGGTGACAATTAGGCGCTTGTGCATTCACTCTAGACAATCACACAAAGGTAACTGGGGTGTGCCCTGCATATCCCGAAGGCCCATGACCAAACTGATAGTCCTTCCTTGGCTAGAGTAGTGGGAGGAGTTCACACTGACACCTGAATAGGGCTGTGCCTGTCCCCACACAAAGATGTCTCCACCCCCTGTACTGCATCTAGGGGCAGTGCAAGGAAGGGCAGGTTCTTGACCACTACAAGACCATTCTTTTAAGTTTGCCTACTTACAATGCTGAAATGGGTATAAATACTGGACCTCAGGCACCATACACTCAGAACACTTCTGGACGGAGGACATCCTGCAAGGAGGAAGGAATGTGTTGCTGTCAGGAGGGACTGCCACTTTGCTGTTTGCTTTACTGTGTTGGCCTGCTGTTTGCTGCTTCTGTACTGGGAGTGAAACGACTGGACTTTGCTTTCTACATCCTGCTTTCCATGTTTCTCCAAGGGCTTGAGTTGAGCTTGCTTCCTATTGGAATTCTAAGAACCATCAAAGTCTTCATCTGCCAGCACCTGGGCTCCTCTGCTGAGAGTCCTGCTCTGCTACCTAGTGCCAATTCCAGTTCGGGGCCCTTGGAAGTGAGTTCTGGTTTTAAGAGAAGAAACCCACACATGAACTCCAAGCATCAATTCTGAATCGGCGTATCCTGCAAGAATCGCTGCAGTGCCACTGCCTACACTGAATCTCCTCGCTCGTTCAGGGTGCGACTCACCGACCACTGTTTAAAATGCAAGCTTTGCCCCAAGGTCCGAGGGATCGACGCTGTGTGAATCTCGAGCACCACATCACTGACGTCAGTGACATACTGCTCCGACGCTGCACCAGCGGTTCGACATCAACGCAGTTGAATCGCTGTGGTCCTCGCTCGCTGAGGGTGTGACTCACCGACCACTGTTTAAAATGCAACCTTTACCCCAGGGTCCTGAGGGATCGACGCTGCGTGGGTCTGGAGCACCACATCACTGACGTCTGTGACCCACTGCTCTGATGCTGCACTACGGTTCGACATCAACGCCGTTGAATCGCCGCATCGCCCAGTGACGTATTATGGACACTGAGGTATCACAATCGCAAGCAACGCATCACCTCCCCTGCACCTTGCATTGTTACCAGCTGTTAGCGACTCAACTACCCTGCACCGCCTCCAGGAACAGGCGCATCACTTACTAAAAGTGACACATCACCCCGTTGTGCAATGCTCCAACACCGAGCGCCGACAACGTGCATAGCAGTGAAGGAATTGACACATCACCTGCTTTAACGACGCCTCACCACCCCAGCACCATGCATCATCCTTGATTTTTGACGCATCTATGGTACTTTGTCACGGGCAATTGCAACCATTGATTTCTAAGAGCTATAACTTTATTTAAACTTGAGAATTCACATCTTGACTTGTGTTTTTTGGATGTTTGTTGTTTGGATCTTGTTTTAATAAGATAAATATTGACTCTTTCTCTAAACTGGTTTGGAGTACTTTTGTGGTGTTTTCACAGTGTTACTGTGTGTGTACAAATACTCTACACATTTCCTCTGGGGACAAGCCTGACTGCTGTTGCCAAGCTACCAAGGGGATGAGCACGGATTATTCTCAGGGTGTAACTTACTACCCTGACTAAAGTGAGGGTCCCTACTTGGACAGGGTGCAAACCACTGTCAGCTAGAGAACTCAGTTCTAACATCAGGCATATCTGCATTAAACACAATGTTAAATAATTTAATGTAATATTAAGATAATAAAAAAAGATTCTACTTATCAGTTTTGGTGGAGCTGTACTCCTAAATCAAAAAACTATTGAGAAAAAAATCATGGCATGGGGTAATCCTACCTTTATCATTTAGAAAGGGTGAGTGTAGCCATATTGGTGATATTAATCTATATCAATTGTATTAAGTGTAGGTGAATTTAGTGATAAGGTTGAGGCAGTGCTCATTTCCTAAGGACAAGGAAGATGGACAAGGTAATGTTATCCTTTGCAGTGTGCAGTCTACCAGGGCTCAGGCACTACTGTAGGCCATTCAATAAATTTCTCATAAAGTTCTTCATGTGCCCAGTTAGCAAGCCAGTTTTTAGGTCTTGCGTCAGCGAAAGACCTATTGCTGCCGGTATTTGGGAATGTGGACACGAGAGGGGCACGAGCGCAGAGCGCAGATTTCACCTCGTGGGCACGCACAGCGCCGTGCCCCTCTCGTGCCTCATATTCCCATGCGCAAACACACTCACGCATCCGCACATACACAGCCATACACAGGCACACACACACTGCATACACACACGCACCCCCCCTTAAACAGACACACACGCACACAGACAGACGCACGCGCGCACAGACACACTCGAACAGACACACGCAGACACACGCGCGTACACCCCCACCCTCACCCCCACTCACCGGGCTCCTCTCCCCTTAGGCATGTTCGCCCCTTTCCGATGTTCTTCACGACGGGAGCTGCCGGACCTGGTAGAGCGGGGGCTGGCCGCCGATGTTCTTCACGACGGGAGCTGCCGGACCTGGTAGAGCGGGGGCTGCCCACGCATGCGTGGCATTTCTAACCGGGGCCGGGGCTCTCAGAATGAAACTTAGAAATGCCGCGCATGCGCGGGCAGCCCCAGCCCTCCCAGGTCTCATCACAGAACACGTAATACCCCCAGTGGACAACGCGTGAGGCCGTTTTACTACCCTGATTTCTACCCGGACACGCAGCGTCTCACCTGAATTGTTTCAGCGAGAATGCACTGTGTCCGTCACAGGCGAATGCGTGCCTAAAAGTGAAAAAACGCTTTCTGTTCCCTGATGTGCATATTCCAGACGTCTCGTCTTTTCGTCTACCTCCACGTCCCATATTTGTCGGACTCTCAGTTTAACACAACTTCTCACTTATTTCTTGGCTTTTTTCCCACTCGTCGTCATTATTATTCTGTTTTTAAAGCTCCGTGCCGCCCTTCCCCTCTGCCACCTGTCTCCCCCCCGCCCCGCTACTGCTCCACGCCGCTTTCAACCTGCTTGTTACTCTCTCTCTCTGACTCTACCTCAGCTCTTGCCTTGCACGCTTTCTTTCTCAATCTCTTTCTTTCTTTCGCACTCTTTATCTATCAGTCGCTCTCTCTCTGTGTCTCGCTTTGTTTCAATTTGTGCCACACGCACTCTGTCTCTTCCAATCTGGCCTCTTGCGCTCCCTTTATCACAATTTCTCTATGAATCCGGTCTCTTTCACACTCTTTCTGTCAATCTCTTCCCTTCTTCTCTATTTCTTACGCACTTTTCTCTAACAGTCTCTGTCTCGTATCATTCTCTCTCACTCATTCTCGCTCGCTCTCTCTCTAGGTTGTCATTCGTACTGTCCTCCTGCACCCTCGCACGTTCCCTCTCATCCTCTCACTCTTTCATTCTCCCTCTTTATCTCTCTCCTTCTTCTCACTCGCAGTCCTCTCCCCCCTTTCTCAACCCAGCTGCCTTTTCCCCCAACATACCCACAAGGATTCTGCCTCGTTAGAACAGCTGCCAAGCCGATGCCACTCTGTGCCCAGCACACAGAACTAAACTGCCGCAAGCAGGCTGTGCCCCTCCCCTCCCCCGCCAACCCGCAGGCACGAGAAACAATAGTTAAAAATGCCTTTTACCTCTGGATTTCTTGGTCGGCTTCTGACGCAATGAAACCTGCAGGAAGGAAAGAAGGAAATGTCCGATTGTGCCGTAACATTTGTCAAGAAAGAAAGGAGGGTGCTGCTCAAGGGGGGAGTGGCGGGGAGGGTCTGAGAGAGGGTTAGCAGGAAGGACACATTCTAGCAAAGGCGCTCAGTGCTAAACGTGAGCACTGGACGAAGCGTTCGCGTGTAGGCGCTGTAAATAGAAGCACGCAAAGCTGTGGGGGAAGCTGCAGCGACTCCCCGAGGCCAGCCCTTGTCACACCATCAGCAACCACTGGCATTTCCTAAAGTTGTGCTTGAGCTGCGCGCGAGATGAAGGCGGGGGTACCAGTGAAACACAGTGCGAGTGCAGCAATCTAGACAGTAAAGACACAAAAGGACTAGGACTCAAAACCAGACCCAGATCAATTGTTTACCGACCACCCTCTCCACCTGGACAGCACCAATTCAGCTTCACAGCAGTTTTATGTAGCGCCAACTCGACCTGAAGGTATCAGAGCACATGAGCACCAGTTGCATTATGGAGTGACAGATTCATTTTTGAGGCATGGGGAGATTAAATAATTTGCCCAGGATCACAGGATATGTGAGCTTCCCACCAGGCTTGAACCTGGTTCCACAGCTTCAAGGTTGGCTGCTCTAACCCTTAATCCACATCCCACGCCCCTCAGTTGTAATAATGGATGAAGGAATCTGTGTTCCCCCTGTTCCGCCATTCAGCTGCAGTCCACACTGCTGTGACCATGCCACCGGCCCTTCCTGCAGAAATATCCCCCCTGTAATAGTCACAATGAGCAACTCGTAGTCGGCACAGCCTCTGTATATGTTTATTCAGGACACAGTATACTGGTGCTCTTCCCTTCAGCGCTCTCACCAACTGAACTGTGTACATTCTATTTCCCTTCAACTTTCCAACACAAACATTCTATTTTATCATACTATATCATTGCAATGCTCCCCCCCTTTTTTAGGTCTCGACCTCTGCCAATGCCTCTGGCATTGCAGATATCGAGACATGTAGAGGTGAAACAGGAAAGCTGAACCAGGCGGATTACGCCGAGTGCATGTACCCATGCACGCGCTTGCTGTTTGCTGCCACAGCAACGCCGAGAGCTTCACACTTCAAAGGAATGCTCTCCCCCGCCCCCCTCTGTGCAATGCCTCTTCTCTCACCCTTTCGCTATCTCACCCGCCCTCCCACCTACGTAGTGCGCTATATAAATTATTTGACTTGACTTGACTTGCAGTGCACTCTCTCCCCCCTCCCTCCTCCTCACCCCAACATTTGTCTCTCACACCACAGGCTGCTGCTATGTAATATGGGGCATACTAAAATCTTGTGCATCAAGCGTGCCACTTGCGCTGTATTTGAATGCTCCTTTGAGCTGTCTGTTGTATCTAGACGTATCACATAACTAAAACATATGCGTAAATTAAAACAGACAGACCTATTGTATTTGCCAGTCCTTGTTAGCAGTGTCTGACTTTCTGATTGGGCCTGGGATGAGGCATTTTTTGCTGAACACTTAAGATATTCTGCAGCTTTAACAAGTTCATTGTATTTTTCTGGATCATTAAATTAACTGACGTCCCATGTTTGGGCAATTCATTTAACTCTCCTGTACCCCTAGCCTGTGCTCAGCAGTAGCCTAAGATGACCGTAAAATCAATTGCGCCATATTTGGCAGAAACATTATCTGCACTGTATTTTATTGACAAACTGAACAGTGAAAAGACTACTTTAAGAGTAAGGTTCCAGGATCAGCACTTGTACTTGTACTGCGGTTTACAGACCTAAAACTACTGTGGTAGAAATTGCTCTTGTGGAACATTGCTGGGAAGCAGAGGCAAAGGTGGTAGATGGCTCACTTCTTAGCTTTTGCAATTTAATTTGTTTGCAGGAAACCTTTACAACTTAATGAATTTCGAGCTTTCAAAGATTTTGCATTATTTTCAGCTAAAGGAAGTGTAAAAGGTGGCATAATGACAGAGTTCACTAAACATGGGCTACTGGAACACAGCATGGTAGTGTCCAAGGACTAGGCATCCACAAGCATCACCCATCAGACATCCACAAGCGTCAGGCATCCAAAAAGGATCTGGCATGCACAAGCATCAGGCATTCACAAGTGTCAGTCATCCACAAGCGTCAGCCATCCACAAGCGTGAGGCATCCACAAGCGTCAGGCATCCACAAGCGTCAGGCATCCACAAGCGTGAGGCATCCACAAGCGTGAGGCATCCACAAGCATCAGACACCCACAAGCATCAGACACCCACAAGCATCAGACATCCACAAGCATCAGACATCCACAAGCATCAGACATCCACAAGCATCAGACATCCACAAGCATCAGACATCCACAAGCATCAGACATCCACAAGCATCAGACAACCACAAATGTCAGGCATCCACAAGCGTCAGGCATCCACAAGCATCAGGCATCCACAAGCATCAGACATCCACATCCACAAGCGTGAGGCATCCACAAGCATCAGACATCCACAAGCATCAGACATCCACAAGCGTCAGGCAACCACAAGCGTCAGGCATCCACAAGCGTCAGGCATCCACAAGCATCAGGTATGCACAAGCGTAAGATATGCACATGCATCAGGCATGCACAAGCTTCAAGCATTCACAAACATCAGATATCCACAAGCGTCAGACATCCACAAGCGTCAGACATCCACAAGCATCAGGCATCAACAAGCAATAGACATCCACAAGCCACACAGGTGCTCGAGGGGACGCATTGAAACGTTGAATCAAAATTAAAATTGCACACAGTAAATTCCTCCAATACGGGATGATTACTTTTGCCCTCTATCTATACATCTATCTATCTATCTATCTATCTATCTATCTATCTATCTATCTATCTATCTATCTATCTATCTATCTAGCTATCTATCTATCTATCTATCTATTGTAGAAATCAAAAATCCATTTCTCAGGGGTTCCTTTGATACTTAGTCATTTTAAACTCACAAAGAACTTGACACAGAAGCTGGAATATAAAAGTACATTTTTATTAACCTCAAATGAGTGAGACTACGTCACACAGAAGCCTTAGCAACTGAATGAGGCAGTCTGTTAGAATGGTCTTACTTCACGTGTTATATATTCTTTATCCTGCCCCAGGCATGTAAGGGAGTTGTACCAATTACATTCCTAAACAAGTGAAAAATCTGGAGGGTCAGCAGGTGAGTAGCCTTTGGGGTTTTAGCAGGATATCGGCAAAACATTATAATTACATAGTTCACAAAGGTTAATCTGATTTAGATGGCACTGCTGGGCATGGCATGATTACATGTACAGTATCCCAACCCAAAAGTTAATCATTAAGAATGTCCCAAATTCAACCTCCAAAATCCGGACAAACCTATTATTGAAAGCATAACCCATGTAATGAAGAAACATAAAAAGAAACAGTAACAGATGATGAACAAGATAAGGCATGTGCAAGGAAACTAAAAGTTAACGATTTCCTGAACATTGATTGGCAATCTCAGACAAAGATCGATCAGGGAAATTGGCTTTGCGAGGTCTGTTTCAGGTGAAGAGGTCAGTTTCTTACAGTTCATTTCAGAGTCAAAAAGAAACCTTAGTTAATGTATACATGAACTAAGAAGGCCAGGCCACTTTATTCGCCAGGCTACCTTCACAGGCCTACGTGAGGGCAACACAAAATGGTGGCACAGAACAAAATGGAGTCAGACTCGAGAATTACAGAACCGCACTATCTATCTATCTATCTATCTATCTATCTAGCTACCTATCTATCACCCTCACTCTATCTATCTATCTATCTATCTATCTATCTATCTATCTATCTATCTATCTATCTATCTATCTATCTATCGCCCTCACTCTACCTATCACCCTCACTCTATCTATCGCCCTCACTCTCTCTATCTATCGCCCTCACTCTCTCTATCTATCTCCCTCACTCTCTCCATCGCCCTCACTCTCTCTATCTATCGCCCTTACTCTCTCTTTCTATCTATATATCGCCCATACTCTATCTATCGCCCTCTATCTATCTATCGCCCTCACTCTATCTATCTATCGCCCTAACTCTATCTATCTGTCTATCGCCCTCACTCTACCTGTCTATCGCACTCACTCTAGCTATCTATCTATCGATCGCCCTCACTATGTCTATCTGTCTATCTATCTATCTATCGCCCTCAATCTATCTTTCTATCGCCCTCACTCTATCTATCTATCGCACTCATTCTATCTATCTATCGCCCGTCCTCTATCTATCTATCGCCCGTCCTCTATCTATCTATCGCACTCACTCTGTCAATCTATCGCATCACCACAGCATCACTCAGCCCCACCACAGCATCACCACTCAGGGGCACTACAACATCCCTATCCGCTACCACAGCATAACTGAACGGCACAGCATCCCTCGTCGCCACCACAACATCACTCAGCGCCATCACAGCATCAATCTGTGCAACCATTCAACAACAACTGGTTCAAATATGTCCTCTCAATGTTTCAAGCTTTATTACAAATGCCACAAAAAGATGTTAATATTTCACTTCTGTTCTTGGATTTTCGTCACAATAAAATACACTGAACATAATCTTTACAAAAGTTATTTACAAAAGTTTAAGCTATTGCCATTATAAATTACAATAACTTTTAAGTATTAATTATTTAAAAAAATTAAAAGCCATTGTTATTTGTAATATCAATACGTCTAAGTCATGTAAATACAACACATATTGCATTACAAATGCTACAGGTGTCACATTTGCAAAAGTTAGAACTATTGGTATTGTAAATGACAAAGCTATTAATTTTGCTATTTTCAAAACTAACACATAAATAAAAAATTTGTAATTTACAATACCAATAGCTCAAACTTTCCTAATGCGAGACCTATTGCATTGCAAATGCTTGTTTTTCTTTCAGGTGAGAAGTTCACAGGACTGCATTTAGGGGTAGTAAGAGGTCACAGCTCCAACCTTTGCTTTCTAGCATGTTGCCTGCGACCCCAGTATTTTTTATGGCAACCAAACAATATTGGTTTCATGTACTGCAATATCGCAAAAAAGCCCACGCTCTGGCTCCTCTTTTTTAATTTCTCATTTAGCTACTTTTCTGCCAAAGACCTATTCATGATTAAGGGTGGGGTCAGCCACGCATCCATTGACTGCTTGTCAGGCATGATGTCATGTGTAGTAACCTTGTCTGCTAAGGGACTGTTGTTAAAAAGGAATCAGAGACCAGTGGTGTGATATGTGCCTGCCTGTCATCCTGGGCCCAGGAGCGTAGTTTCAGGGAGGTGTTTGGGGTGTGACACTCCCCATATGAATGCATTTGAAGCCCCGTAGTTGGGTCTGGGGGGCTTAAGTAAGTTCTTCTGTCTCTGTGTTATTTTTTCTCTTCCTGAGTCAAGAATGAAAAATAAAATAGTGACCTTTGATGTAAAGGAGATATATAACCATCTGATGACTTACAATGTGAAACCAGATGACATGAAATCAATACCTGCTTCCCTGATTGTCCAAATTATGTGTTCCTATGCATTCTTTTATTACACAAAGCCTTCTATTTTTTATTATCATATATGAGTGCACTTTCAAATACTTGAGTTCAAGATGTGCACTGTACAAGCACCTCTTATGTTTGATTTAATAGACTATAATGTTGCTCCATTTAAAGTAAGAATCTAGGCCACCTTTGGTGTTTACATGTCTAATGACTTGCCTTTTAGTTCACTAAAGGCAATATCTGTCTATGCAGTGATATAATCTGATGTACTATGGTGAGAAGCATCAATATGTTATGGAAGTACACTTTTTTGAATCTTGAAGAAATGTTATGATGTTGTTTCATTTTGTTTGTTGCACGATATACATGCCAAACATTTTCATGGCTCAGCTTGTGCACTGACTCGTAGAGCCAATCATATTCCATGGCATTTTCATAGCTCAGCTCGTGCACTGACTCGAAGAGCCAATCCAGTCTCATGGCTCTGCTCCGGCTTAGCACACCCTGTTAATTTGCCTGTTTGCCCCCCCCCCCCTCTTTTTGAGATCGGGCTTACTATGTGGGGCAATCAGTCACTTGATATAAAGATTTACAAAAGGTGAAGGCTAGAAACATGGACGCCTGTCCACATGTACCTATTCGATAACTCTACCATTGAGGCTTCCTGTAGCAGAGAAAAAGAATAGTGCGTGGAGTGAAAAAACATTTAAAATAAATGGTCCCAGGGCATGGACTCCAGACTGTTGTGTGCTATGTGACCGTAGCCATGAGCTCCCAGGGAGAACTACCAGGCCCAGTTGGGATGAGAAGGGGCATAGCTTTACAAGGGGCGTTTGGTGTGAGACAGCCTTCAAATACATTCTTGGTTTGGAGTCGGGTCTGGAGGACACCCAATTGGGTCTCCTATGTCTGGGTTGGTTTTTATCATTATTCTCTTTTCAGTAAAATTATTTAAATTGTTCATTTTTTTGGATCAGGATGTTAAATATATATAGTGACCTGTTTACCAAAATGTAGTAAATCTGTACCGATACAATTGTTCTTTTAATGGGTGCAAATTTACGACTTTTTGGAATTCACAAACATTGGCAGTACTAGGCTTGGAAAGACTTGGGCCAATCTCATATATCCAGACAACATACTACTGGCTATCAAACACCCACAAGGGGATGAGATGAATGCTTGCAAAGAGTCTAACCAGTGGCAATCACTCAGGAAGCATTCCAACCCATTGCTTTTCACCCACTGTGCCACTCTAGACGGAGGCCACATCATCATCACACAATCTTTATTCGGTTGATAAAAACAGCCATAAAAGAGCAAAAAATATATCATTAAGAATCAGTGCTAAAATGTATCATATAAAATAACAGTCAATAAAACTAATATATCCTATACAGCCTGGATAGTATCTCAATTAATCGGGTCTTGATCTCCTAGACACCAAGACAGCTTGCAAAAATGAGAAAACAGTAGACATAGCACATTCATTTGGGAGACAGTAGGACCAGTCTTACTTGGGAAAAGTTCTGGGACTAGAGCAGAGGAGCCAGCAGAGGAACTAAGAACATCTTCCTGTGCCAGCTAAAATCGGAGAAAAAAATTACAAAATGCAGTGTGTCCTTAAGAGAATTATTGTTGTAGCCGCAGGGCAACCTACCATCAGACAAGGTCCACCCACATGGGGATGCCAAAAGATGATGGTGTGAGTTGAACCTGGCCAGGAGGAACCTATCTCATTGATGGCAGACCTGAGCTAAATACTGCTCCATGCCCTCTGCCACACTAGACAGAGGCCACATAATGTAAATCAGTACTGATCCTGCTTCTTACTGGAACAGTCCATTCCAACCTTGGTCATAGCACCCCTACACCCTTATGACCACTGATTTTTTAGTTCGAAAATTTGAAGTTCACTCCCACCAACTTTCACTGACTAAGCTACACCCCTGCTGAGTCCATATATGTGGATCACCATTGGACCAAAGGAAGCCTGTGGTCGAATCTCTTTTGCTTATGGGCCCGCCAATCTACTGTGTGAAAAGGTCATGAGGCAGAGTGGCATGGACAGGAACACAGGAGGACATCAGGAATCGCAATACAGCATACCTCAAGAGTAAATATCCAATCCGTTTTCAAAATGATAAGTGGAATGGCAGGTGCAACATGGGGGCAGTATGTGTGCAAACTGCAAATATCATGGTCAGATATTGACTTGTCTGAGCCACGGCAGTTTCGATGTTGGTATGCAATTATTTTTCTGCATGGGACTTCAGCGAACACACTGCTGGCGCTGTGTCCTCTGTCTGCTGCCCCTCGCTGCTGCTGGAAGTTCGAGGCCCTCCTCCACCCACAGGCTCCCGCCTGCGCCTCATCCCTGGTGGTCCAGTGGTGTGCGGTAAGTATTCGGTCTGATCTGCTGCCTGTTCCCCGTATTTGTATTGTATTTGTTGCCTGTTTTCACTGTGCACTGCTTTAGTGACTGTTGCCTGTATTTGTTGCCTGTTTTTCTGTGCGCTGCTTAAATACCTGTTGCCTATGTTTTTGTTGCCTGTTTCCTTCTGCTGTGCCTTTAGTTCTTCGCCGCCCCGCTCCCCGCACTCCCCGCATTCATTTCCCGCCGCTGCGTCCCCTGCAGCCCGGCCCCCCTCCTCTCCCATTCGCTTCCCGCCACCCCCCTCCCAGCTGCTCCTCCCTCCCTCCACCCCTTCTTAATGCAGGACGTTGCGCGGCCACGCCAGAGGCAAGCCCGTCTGCGCCCTTCCACGCCTGGACCGCGCCCCGTGCCAGAACCCCTGGACACCCCACTGCACCATACCCAGCCTCAGCTACGACGCCAACTCTCTCCACCCTCTCAATACCGGCCGAGACCAACGCTGCAACCAGGCCGCCCGAAACGCACCCACGGACCCTTTTCCTGCCGCAGCTGCAGCTTCACCTGAGACAGAACCACCAAACCATCAAGGACCAGACCCAACTACCTCCACTGCACATTCCCCAACACCCACTCTGCACGCAGACATGCCATCGAGCTCTGGGACCTGCTAGACGCCACTGCCCCGGACATAGCCTTCCTGACCGAGACGTGGTGGAACGACTCCTCTGCACCAGACATCGCCATTGCCATCCCAGATGGCTAAAAGATCACCCGCAGGGACCGCACCAACGGCATCGGAGGAGGAATTGCCATCGTCCACAAGTCCACCGTCAAGGTCACCACCCACGCAGATGACACCCTCAACGCCGCCGAACACCTGCACTTCCGGATCCACACCAACCCCAACACCACCCTCAGAGGAACGCTCATTTACAGACCCCCGGACCTCAGGCCCAGTTCAGCGACTCCATCGCTGACCTCGCCAGCACCCACGCACTCGCCTCCAAGGACTACATCCTCCTCGGGGACCTGAACTTCCACCTCGAGAACAACAATGACGTCAACTTCACCACGCTGATCGCCAACCTTGCCAACCTCGGCCTCAGACAACTCGTCACTGCACCCATGCCGCCGGCCACACGCTGGATGCCGTCTTCTCCACAAGCACCCACGTCACCTTCGACCACACCACTGAACCCCACTGGACCGACCACCGCTGCATTCACTTCCCCTTCAAAAAACCAACCACGCACCACCGCACCCAAAAGCTGTCTCGCTGCGGCTGGAGCAAAGTCACCGAAGACCAGCTGCTCACCACCCTCTCCCAGAACCCACCCACCGACCCCACCAACCCAGATGCCACAGCCCGGAACCTCAGACAGTGGATCGACGCCTGTGCCAACACCCTCGCCCCACTGAAGAAACCCTCCAACAGCCACGCTGGCAAGAGAGCCACCTGGTTCACCGACGAGCTCCTGGCCTCCAAGCACGCATGCCGGAAACTGGAGAAGAAATGGCTCCACGAACGTACACCGGACAACCACGCAGCCCAGAAGGACGCCACCCGCAGACACCACCACCTCATCAGATCAGCCAAGAGGTCCTCCTTCAAAGACCACCTGGATAACAACGCACACGACAGCAAAGAGCTCTTCCACATCGTTAAAGAACTATCCAACCCCAGCACCAACACCAAGGACATCCCGCCCTCACAGGAACTGTGCGACTCACTGGCCATCTTCTTCCACCGCAAGATTGCTGATATCCATGACAGTTTCAACACCACGACCGACCCGACCACGCCAGACTGCACCCCTCCTCCGAACACCAACAACGCCAACCGCCTTACCTCCTGGTCCAACGTCGGTGACGACGAGACACTCAAGGTCATAAGCTCCATCCACTTAGGATCTCTGACAGACCCGTGCCCACACTACATATTCAACAAGGCAGACGCAGCCATCGCCACCCAACTATGGAAGGTCATCAACATCTCCTTCGAAACAGCGACATTCCCGGAAAGCTGGAAGCACGCCAAAATCAACGCTCTCTTCAAGAAGCCCAAGGCAGACCCCAAGGACCTCAAGAACTTCCGGCCCATCTCCCTGCTCCCGTTCCCGGCGAAGGTCATCGAGAAAATCGTCAACATGCAACTGACCCGCCACCTCGAAGACAACAACATCCTGGACCCGTCCCAATCCGGATTCAGACGAAACCACAGCCCCGAGACTGCCCTCATCGCCACCACAGACGACATCAGGCGCCAATTAGACAATGGAGAAACATCAGCCCTCATCCTCCTGGACCTTTTGGCTGCCTTTGACACGGTCTGCCATCGCACTCTAAAAACACGCCTCCAAGAAGCCGGTATCCAAGAGAAGGCCCTCGACTGGACCATAACCTTCCTCTCCAGCAGATCACAGAGCGTACGCCTCCCACCCTTTCGATCCAAGGCTACCAACATCATCTGCGGTGTCCCCCAGGGCTCCTCCCTCAGCCAAACGCTGTTCAACATCTACATGGCCCCCTTCGCACAAGTGGCCCGCCACCACAACCTCAACATCATCTCCTACGCCGATGACACTCAGCTCATCCTCTCCCTCACCAAGGACCCACGCACCGCCAACACCAACATCCACGACGGAATGAAGGCCATCGCCGACTGGATGAGGAGCAGCCAGCTGAAACTGAACTCGGACAAGACGGAGGTCCTGGTGGCCGACCACTCTCGGGACAGCACTGACACCCACCGAGCACGCACGCAATCTAGGATTCATCATCGACTCCTCCCTCTCCATGTCCAAACAGGTCAACGCCGTCTCCTCCTCCTGCTACAACACCCTCCGCATGCTCCGCAGGATCTACAAGTGGATCCCGACCGAAACAAGAAGAACGGTGACACAGGCCCTCGTCAGCAGTAGGCTGGACTATGGCAATGCACTCTGTGCCGGAATCCCAGCCAAACACCTACGACGACTACAGCGCATCCAAAATGCCTCTGCCCGACTGATCGTCAACTTCCCCCGCTGCAGCCACTTCACCCCCGACCTGACAAACCTACACTGGCTCCCTGTCAACAAGAGGATCACCTTCAAACTCCTCACCCGCGCACACAAAGCACTCCACAACACCGGACCAGCCTACCTGAACAGCAGACTCAGCTTCCACACCCCCACCCGCCAGCTCCGCTCGGCCAGCCTCGCCCTCGCCGCCGTCCCCCGCATCCAACGAACAACCTCCGAACGCAGATCCTTCTCCTATCTCGCCTCCAAGACCTGGAACACCCTACCTACCCACCTACGGCAGACCGAAGACCTACTCGCCTTCAGAAGACTCCTCAAGACCTGACTCTTCGAGCAGTAGCGAACCCCTCCCCTCTCAGCACCTTGAGACCCTAACGGGTGAGTAGCACGCTTTACAAATGCCATGATTGATTGATAATTGTGAAAAGCTTTTGAATTTTCATTTCATGTCCATATATCACAAACTACATGCACACTGTGTAGTTCAGATAGCGGTAAGATGCATTATCTGAAAATGCTTGAGAAACTGAGGGATTTCATGTTTTAAATAAGCATTGTACGAAAACTTAATTCTCATTCCAACTAAACATGACACTGAAACGAGTGAATGTGAGGCGTACGCTGACATAGCAAGAAAGAATACCTTAAAGAATGTTTTTGAGTGAGTTATACGAGGGTAATGTAAGCAGGCATTTTCAAGTATTGCTTAAGGAATGATTACAGTCCCCAAGGTCTTCAAAGATCTGCTTTGGCCTTGTGCCTTGGTGCAGTTACTTTATTTAAAAAATGTATGTTATGTTATATTAGGTGTATTTGTAAAGCGCACTATGCTCCTTTAAGTTATTCTCACACTGTGCAGGTTTGTGAGGCTAGCCCTGAGGAATTATTTGAAGAGCCACGTCTTCAGTTTCTTGCAGAATTTAAGAAGAGAGGAGTGGGCACTAATATGAAGTAGGAGGTTGTTCCATGCTTTGAGGGAGATGTAGGAGAAGGCTCAACCTACGGTTCTGCTTCTGTGAATGTGTAGGATGTGTGCTATTAGACGTCAAGGTTGAGTAGAGGTGCCTGGATAGTTGGTGAAAGAGTATGCGGCCCTTCAGGTGTGTGGGTATGTGTGGGTGAAGAGCTTAAATTGTTAACAGTGTTGCTCGCTGAGGTGAGGTGTGATGTAGGTTTTGCGTTGGAGGTTGAGTACAAGTCTGGCTGCTGCGTTCAGGTCAGGATTTGATCTTCTCATGAGATTTTTGGTGATTCCTGCATAGAACGATTTTCTATTGTCTACTCTGTGATGATGAGGGCATGAGTGCTAGTCTTTCTGGTGTTGTTTGGTAGCAACTTATAGATCTTTTTCAGCATTCTCAGAGTGTGGAAGCAGGATGCAATGACGGAATTGACCTGAGCAGATATGTCTGGCTAGTCATTAATGGTCAGCACAAGGATTCCTACATCTGAGCAGGGGGTGGGAGAGTCCAGGTCTATGGGGCACCAGGCTAAATCACATGGTGATTGTGAGGCATACTTTCCAAAGATCACCACTTCTGTCTGTATTTAGCTTGAGACAGTTTGACTTCATCCAGGGGCCACTGTGGACATGCATGTGGTAAATGTGTTCCTTGTGTTGGGGGATTTATTTAAGAGGGACAATATGAGTTGCATGTCATTGGTGTAGGAGAGGATGTTGATTTTGTAGGTTTGGATGATGTCAGCCAGTGGGGCCATGTAAATGTTGAAGAGGGTGGGGCTGAGTAAAGACCCTTGAGGCACTCTGAGAATCAGTTTACTGGGCTCTGAATAGTAAGGTGCTAGGTTGACTGTCTGAGATCTTCCAATCAGAAATTAGCAGATCCAGTGGATTTGAAGACATCCTTGTCCGAGGTTTCGTGGCTTGCTCTGTCTGCTTGCAGTGCCACTTGGATAACCTGAGTTATTCCAGCCTGAGTTAGTATTCTCAAAGTTTTGCATTCTTTGCAAGGGGCCAGGGTGCCAGTGCAGGCAGTGATCCAGCTGTTGAAGTTCTTGATGTCTTCTGCTAGATAGCTGGTGTGCTCGGACTGGATCCCTGAGAGGGCAGAAGCCCAGTCTTTCTCTGATATGTTCTTACAGCAGTCAAGGGTTAGGCCTGGGGTTGGTCCTAAGTGCTGCCGGATGTTGTTGTTGAAACTGATGAGGGTGTGATGAGTCCAGGTGATAGCTGATAGTTTGTTGATAATGGTGTCATTGAAGGAGGTGAACATGGGGTCCAAAAGATGTCCTGGTTTGGTCTGAATGTATGCTGGGTGAGTTGGAAACTTTCGAGGAGAGCATTTGAGTTGGGATTTGTATGGTTCCCTAAGTGAAAGTTTAGGTCCCCCAAGAAGATGAAAGGCACTGGAGTTGAGAATGAGTGGAGTGACAAAGACTGTGAACTAATGCTAATGAACATGGTGCAGGGTCCTGGGAGTCTGTAGACTAGGGTGCCGCACAGGGTGAAGTAGGCTGTAATACCTTTCTTGAAGTTGAATTAATCTGTGTATCTCGTTTTGTTGTCAGCGGCGGTGGTGCAACATAATTTTATTTAAGGTGATGACTATTCCTTCTCCAGGCCTATGTTGGCAGTCCCGACAGTAATGGCCTTGGCGATGTCCGTTGTTGGGGCTGGGGAGAGCGATGTTTCCGTAAGGAAGAGGAGGTATTAGTTGCAGTCGTCCTGCCTGTCACAGATTTCCATCTAGCGTTTGCTGTGTGAGCAGGTGTTGAGGAGCATTCATTTGAGAGAAGAGTGGGGTGATGGGTGGTATTGGTTTGGGTCTAGCGGTTGTTGGATTGAGGTGAAGGTGAAGACTCCATCCATGTTGTGTGGTGAGACGTGACAGCAGCACAACATGTGGGGGACTAAGTTGAGCGCTAGGAGTAGTAGGGTAAGGGTGGGGAGGTGGAGGCCACGGTTCCTGGAACTAGGGCGGTCCAGGCATGGGCGACTGCAGATGTGCTTGCCTTTAGCAAGTCACTATAAAATTGGTCCTGGTAAGGGAAATAAGAGCAAGAGGTGGTGGGCAGGATGATTTGGAGGAACGGGATGCAGAAGAGTGGTGTAACAGGAAAGAAAGGCTGGGGGAGGGAGTCCGGAAAGCCGATCAAGAGGCATAAAAACAAACAAAAGAGACACAAAGGGCACAAGGGATAAAATCAAATAAAAATGGGCACACCAGAGCAAGTAGAAAAAGCTGAGACAAAAAGCGCAAGAAATGGGTTAGCAGCAGAAACAGACACGAATAATGGGTTGGAACAGAGGATAAAAGGATAGGAATGGGTCGGAAGCGAGAGAAAGGCATGAAGAATGGATCAGAAATAAAGGCACAGGGAATAGGTCAGAAATTGAGAGAAAGGCACTAGGAAAACAGGTCAAAAACAAAGAGAAAACCATCAAAAACAGTAGAAAAAGACACAAAAACAAGTGACAAACAGCAGAGGAAAAGAATGCACACACATGGACCAACCTGTGTGCCGTGCCCTAGACAGGGGCAGTAGGACCCTGGGACACAAGTTAGAGGGCAAGGGACACCTGACGTCAGGGGACGGGACAGGGACATTGAGAAGCAGGACCTCGAGGCAAGAGGTCAGGACATCTGTATGCTGTGCAGCAATATAATAAAAGTGTACCTGCAAACGACGACCGTGTCCTGTGTGCTTTCCTGGGTCGTGGAACACGACATCTGGCGACGAGGGCGGGATAAATCCATGTGCGACCCCGTCGACGATCTCATCGCGATTTGAAACCAGGAGCCCACCCTGGATCTCGTTGTGCCAAAACGGAAGAAAAAGGTGTCCAGGAGAAGCGCAGCGACGCGGGAGTCCACCCCGACCGCTGCGGAAAGAAGACGCCTGTCCCCGGTAAGCACCGTGTGAAAAGCGCAAAGTTTGAAGGAATTGGCGCAAGCTCTCGCGAGAGATTGGCGGCCATTTTGAAGTCAGGCGCGAGAACCAATCAACGCGAAGGAAAGTTGGGCGGCCATTTTTAAGTCAGGCAGTGCCCCGATTTGTTCAGAAGTCTCGCGAGATCACCGGCGGCCATTTTGAGGTCAGGCGAATTGACCAATAAGGACGAAAAACAGCGCGGAGGCCATTTTGAAGTCAGGCAAAGTCGAAAAATAGTGAAAAAGTGCCGATTTCAAAGAGAAAAGGGGAAAATAAAGATCAAATAAGCCACAAATTAGCACAGGAAAGTAAAAAGACAAAGAAAAAGGGCCAATAAAGGACAAATAAAGGAAAAAAAGTAAAAAAGTGCTGATATGAAAGGAAAAGAGATAATAAAGATCAAATAAGCTCAGGAAAGTAAAAAAGACAAGGAAAAAAGGGCTAATAAAGGACACATAAAGGAAATAAAGAAACAAGCACAAGGCAAGACAAAGAGAACAAAGAAAACAAGGCAGAATGGCAGACCCGAAACCAAGTGCACCATATAGAAGACCGCTACCATTCAGTCTGTCTGAGCCACAAACAGGAATTACATGGGAAAATTGGGTCAGACGTTTCGAGCGATACATGGAAGCGACAGAAGTGACCGATGCCAAACTGCTAGGTTTATTTCTGAACCTAGTAGGTGATGAGGTTGAAGACCTATTAGTGACACTGCCAAAGGAAGAGACTGCCACCTATGACAAACTAAAAAAATGCCTAACAGACAAATTCGACCCCCAGAGAAATGTCGATTTTGATCGATACACCTTCACGATTGCAGTTCAACAACCGGATGAAACGCTAGACGACTTCGCAACAAGACTGCGAAAGCTTGTACAACACTGCGAGTTTGACAAGTTTGATAATGAACAAGCAATCAGACTGCGGATCATTGGGGGTTGCCGTGACACAGAGTTCCGTGCAAGGGTCTTAAAGGAACCGACATCATTAGAAAATATCCTGGCACTGGCAAGAGCGGAGTCTAGAGCGACAGCACATGCAAAAGAAATGGAGCGAGGAAAGGAACGACAAGTGGGCCAAGTCCACCGCATAACAAACAACAACCGCTCATGTGGTTGGAAAAAAGACAGAAATGAATAAACGGCGAAAAAGCAACCGGAAGTAACGTGTTACAGGTGCGGACTTGAATTTCCGCATAGAGGCCCATGCCCAGCATTTGGCCAGACCTGCAGGAAGTGGGGAAATCATTATGCCAGTGTGTGCCAAGGGATGCATTTCAGGAATGACCAAGGACGAACAGGAAGACCACGAATGTCAACAAGCAGACACGTCAGGCATGTTGAGACAGGAACAAGGAGCTCTTCAGTAGAATCAGGAGAGGAAGAAGAAGAAAAGACGGACAACTGTATCTCATGTCGGATGTCACGACTGAAGCAGCTGATGAAGGTGAAGACGGAGAAAGAATATGCCTTGTGGACAAAAACAAGATAAAGAAGACAGAGTCTGTGACCATAGGTGTAGGGCCACACAAAGCAAAGTTTGTCCTGGACAGTGGCGCTACATGTAATATCATGTGTATCTCTGAATATGAAAAAATGAGAATAAAACCAGCACAGAGGCCATCCCGAGTTGAAGTATTCACCTGGGGATCCAGGACTCCAGTAACAAACATGGGAAAGTTCATGGAAGAACTGTCATACAAGGATCAAAAGTAACCCTGGGCGGAGAACTACGCTCCATTCGCGGAGTTTGCAAATTTTCGGCAATTTCGCTGCAAGCACAAAGCTGTCGACTACTTCGCAATCTACAGTGTAGCGTAGTAGTTTTTCTTTCTCGCGCGATCAATAGCATTCTCGCGTGCGCGGTAATGACTTACCGTGGTTCTGCGTTCTCTTTCTTGCTTTTCTCTCCCGTTCGCATTCGCTACGATGTTTAGAATTCGGCCGCACAATCCCACCCGAGTGTGAGAACTCGATAACGTCATTCGGACGCACGAACACGTCATTAGGACGCGCGATCTTCCTTGCAGCGCCATGTAGGTAAGATTGCGTTTCCGAACACTCAGAAACTGCAACCTGGCACAGAATATCTCTCGAGCATGTTAAAACCTTCTAAAAAATGATCATTTTGCTCAGGAAAACCCCTCAGGTTGTGATTTGGCTGTATTTTTTTGGGCAAGGATTTCTCTTTTTGTTTCTACTTTTTTTTTCAAGAGAAAGGAAGTGCCCCTGAGTCTCCAACTTCCTCTTCCTGTCCACCAGGCTCCTCCCAGTGCTTTGTCCATGTGCTGTTCACTTTCATTTGGATTTGGTGCTGGAAGGATCACTCTTTGTGTATGTCTGCTGCATCATATCAATCAATCAATCAATCGTAATACTTGTATAGCGCACTACTCACCCGGAAGGGTCTCAAGGCGCTTGGGGGAGGGGGTCCGCTACTGCTCGAACAGCCAGGTCTTGAGTTGTCTCCTGAAGGCGAGGTGGTCCTGGGTCAGCCGAAGGTGGATGGGCAGGGAGTTCCATGTCTTGGCCGCCAGGTAGGAGAAGGACCGGCCTACGGCGGTGGTTCTTCGGATGCGTGGTACGGCGGCGAGGGCGAGGCTAGTAGATCGTAGATGGCGGGTGGGCGTGTAGAAGGTCAGGCGGTCGTTGAGGTACTTGGGGCCCAGGTCGTGGAGAGACTTGTGTGCGTGGGTGAGGAGCCTGAACGTGATCCTCTTGTTGACGGGGAGCCAGTGCAGGTCCCTCAGGTGGCTGGAGATGTGGCTACGTCGGGGGATGTCTAGGATGAGTCGGGCGGAGGCGTTCTGGATGCGTTGGAGTCTTTTCTGTAGCTTGGCTGTGGTCCCGGCGTAGAGGGTGTTTCCGTAGTCCAGTTGGCTGGTGACGAGGGCCTGGGTGACCGTCTTCCTGGTTTCGGTCGGGATCCATCAGAAGATCTTGCGAAGCATGCGAAGGGTGTGAAAGCATGATGAGGAGACGACGTTGACTTGTCTGGTCATCGAGAGGGATGAATCCAGGATGAAGCCCAGGTTGCGTGCGTGGTCTGTTGGCTTGGGAGCGGTGCCCTGGGCTGTGGGCCACCAGGAGTCGTCCCATGCAGAGGGTGATGGTCCCAGGATGAGGACTTCCATCTTGTCTGAGTTCATTTTAAGGTGGCTGTTCTTCATCCATTCGGCGACGTCTTTCATCCCTTCGTGTAGGCTGGTTCTGGCGGTGTCGGGGTCTCTGGTGAGGGAGAGGATCAGCTGGGTATCGTCGGCATAGGAGATGATGTTGAGGTTGTGTTGGCGTGCGATGGCAGCAAGGGGTCCCATGTAGACTTTGAAGAGGGTGGGGCTGAGTGACGATCCTTGCGGGACGCCGCAGATGACTTTGGCGGCCTCGGAACGAAACGGGGGGAGGCGGACTCTCTGTGTTCTTCCGGCGAGGAACAAGATGATCCACTCCAGTGCCTTCTCTTGAATGCCGGTTTTGCTGAGGCGTTGGACTAGGGTGTGGTGGCAGACAATGTTGAACGCTGCAGAGAGGTCCAGGAGGATGAGTGCCGCAATTTCTCCGTTGTCGAGCAGGGCTCGGATGTCGTCGGTGGCTGCGATGAGGGTGGTCTCGGTGCTGTGGTTGGCTCTGAAACCGGACTGCGAGGGGTCGAGGGAACTGTTCGTCTCGAGGAAGGCGCCAAGCTGTCTGTTGATGATCTTCTCGATGACTTTGGCAGGAAAAGGAAGGAGGGAGATGGGGCGGAGGTTTTTGAGGTCGGTGGGGTCCGCAGTAGGTTTCTTCAGTAGTGCGCTGAGCTCGGCATGCTTTCAACTCTCCGGGAAGGTGGCGGTGTTGAAGGAGGTGTTGATGACGTCTCGGAGTTGGGGTGCGATGGTGGAGTCGGCCTTGTTGAAGACGTGGTGGGGGCATGGGTCGATTGGAGATCCGGAGTGGATGGTGTTCATTGTGCGGGCTGTGTCTTCGGTGGTCACCATGGTCCAGGTGCGGAGGGTGGTGGTGGGGTGCGTTGGTTCGACGGTTGGGTGCGTGGATGGTGCGCCGAAGCTGTTGTGGATGTCGGCAATCTTGCGGTGGAAGTACCAGGCGAGGGAGTCGCAGAGATCCTGTGAAGGAGGGATGTCGTTGTTGCCGGTGCTGGGGTTGGAGAACTCCTTGACGATGTTGAAGAGTTCCTTGCTGTCGTGGGCGTTGTTGTCCAGTCGTTCCTTCAATGATTTCTTCTTGGTGGTGCGGATGAGCTGGTGGTGCTTGCGGGTGGCGTGTTTGAGGGCAGTCATGTTGTCAGCGGTCTGGTCGAGGAGCCAGGCTTTCTCGAGGGTGTGGCAGGTCTTCTTGGAGTCCTTGAGTTTGTCGGTGAACCAGGAGGCCTTCTTGCTTCTGGGTCTGTTGGGAGGGTTCTTCAGAGGTGCGAGGTCGTCGGCGCAGGCCGTCAGCCACTGCGTGAAGTTGCGGGCTGCTTCGTTGGGGTCTGTTGTGCTGGCAGGTGGGTTCTGGCTGAGGGAAGTGGTGAGCTGGTCGGCGGTGATCTTGCTCCAGCTTCTGTGAGGAACCTGTTGCGGGTGGTGGTGGGTTGTGTTTTTTCTGAAGCTGAAGTGGATGCAGCTGTGGTCGGTCCAGTGGAGTCCGGTGGAGTGGCTGAAGGTGATGTGCTTGCTGGATGAGAAGATGGGATCAAGGCTGTGGCCGGCGTAGTGGGTGGGGGTGTTGACTAGTTGCTTGAGTCCGAGGTTGGCGAGGTTGTCCAGCAGGGCGGTGGTGTTGTGGTCCTTGTTGTTCTCCAGGTGGAAGTTGAGGTCCCCAAGGAGGATGTAGTCGGCGGAGGGGGGGGCATGTGGGCTGATGAAGTCCGTGATGTCTTCGCCGAATTGTGTGCGTGGTCCCAGGGGTCTGTAGATGAGGGTGCCTCTGAGGGTGGTCTTGGGGTCGGTGTGAATCTGGAAGTGGAGGTGCTCGGCGGCGTCAAATGTGTCGTTGGAGTCGGTCGTGATGCGGATGGTGTTCTTGTGGACGATGGCGATACCTCCTCCGGTCTGGTTGACGCGGTCCCTCCTGATGATCTTGTACCCGTCCGGGATGGCGATGGCGATGTCGGGGGCTGACGAGGCGTTCATCCAGGTTTCCGTGAGGAAGGCGATATCTGGTGATGTTGTGTCGAGGAGGTTCCAGAGTTCCACGGTGTGTCTGTGGACGGAGCGGGTGTTGAGCAGGATGCACTTGAGGTTGTTGCTGGTGTTTGGCTTGGCAGGCGCGGTGCAGGTTCGGAGGCAGGTGAACTTGCAGGTTCTACAGGTGAATGGTCCGTGTATGCATTTCGGGGAGGCCTGGCAGCAGGTGGCGTTCCGGCCGGCATTGAGTGCGTTGAGGGCAGCGGCTTCGTAGGTCTGATGGATTGTCTTGCTTCGGTGGGGGCCAGGGGTCCTGGCGCTGGGCGCGGTCCAGGCGCGGACGGGCGCAGACGGGCTTGCCTTTGGCGCGCCTTCGGCGCACATTCGGCGCGCCCGCTGCGCGTACGTGCGGACTCTGCCATAAATGGCGAGTCGGGGGGCGGAGCGAGGGCGGAGCAGCTGGGAGGTGGGAGCAGGGTGGCGAATGGGAGAGGGACCAGGTGGAGAGGGGGCGGGGCCGTGGGGGAGCAGCGGCAGGGAGCGGGGAACGGCGGCTGAAGCGCTAGGGGGTCTAGGAGCTAAACAAACAAAGGCAGGGGGATGGCAGCGGACAATCAGGGGGCACAGCACAATAGCAGGGCAAAAACGGCAGGAAATACAGAAATACAAAATCAGGGGCACAGCACAATAACAGAGGTGAAAACGGCAGAAAATACAGAAATACAAATTACGAGGCAGAGATACGAACGCTCAAGAGCAGATTCAGGGGCACTGTGGAAGCAATGTGGCAACGAGCAGGCGGTGGCAGCAGGGGGACCGGGTGACCTCGGGAGGAGACTCGCGGCGGGTTGAGCGACCGGCACTGACGAGGTCAGGCTGGTCACAGCTCCCCGTCGCACGGCCGAGTCCTTAAGTGTCCAGTGGGAGGGAGGAGCAGCTGGAAGGTGGGAGCGGGGTGGCGAATGGGAGAGGGACCAGGTGGAGAGGGGGCGGGGCCGCGGGGGAGCAGCGGCAGGGAGCGGGGAACGGCAGCTGAAGCGCTTGGGGGTCTTGGAGCTAAACAAACAAAGGCAGGGGGATGGCAGCGGACAATCAGGGGGCACAGCACAATAACAGGGCAATAACGGCAGGAAATACAGAAATACAAATTCAGGGGCACAGCACAATAACAGAGGCGAAAACGGCAGAAAATACAGAAATACAAATTAAGAGGCAGAGATACGAACGCTCAAGAGCAGATTCAGGGGGAATGTGGAAGCAATGTGGCAACGAGCAGGAGGTGGCAGCAGGGGGACCGGGTGTCCTCGGGAGGAGCCACGCGGCGGGTTGAGCGACCGGCACTGACGAGGTCAGGCTGGTCACAGCTCCCCGTCGCACGGCCGAGTTCTTAAGTGCCCAGTGGGAGGGAGGAGCATCTGGGAGGTGGGAGCGGGGTGGCGAATGGGAGGGACCAGGTGGAGAGGGGGCGGGGCCGCGGGGGAGCAGCGGCAGTGAGCGGGGAACGGCGGCTGAAGCGCTAGGGAGTCTTGGAGCTAAACAAACAAAGGCAGGGGGATGGCAGCGGACAATCAGGGTGCACAGCACAATAACAGGGCAAAAACGGCAGGAAATACAGAAATACAAAATCAGGGGCACAGCACAATAACAGATCAGGCGCACAGCACAATAACAGAGCATAGCATTTGATTGGATTTATTGAGGAATTTTGGATTTGAACTTTTCTTTTACAAGTAAGTTTGAGAATTGGTGTACTGTAAATGTTTGTTTGGTTTGGGTTTTTTTTTAACTACAGTTTTCTGTGCTTCTTAATCTTTCTTAAAAATTAATATTGAGGGAGGCCTGTACTTTCATGAGGGGCCAAATTGTATGTCTTTGAAATTTCATCCAGTAGGCCTAGAGGTACCCACGGGTCCAACCATGTTTCTGTGGTGTCTGTAAAACATCATGGATGGCATTGGATTCAATTGCAAACTCTGTTGTAGTGGAATTTCATTTTTTTTAGTAAAATTAGATAACCCTAGTAGTTCATGTAGTTATTGTAGGCCTGCTTGAGTTCATTTACTTTCTGTGGGTGGCTTGGCCAGGTGGTGGCGGCCATTTTGTGTTTTAAGCCACTGTGTTTTTGCCATAGGCCTCCGAACTTGTGGCCTACTCTGCCAGTAGGCCCAAGGGTACTACTAGAGTCATCATCTTGGGTGCATGAAAGTTGTTCAACTGTTATTGTGGTGTTTAAGTTGTAAGTGTAACATCATGTAGGTCATGGATGGCTCGGATTGATTAGTAAAATGTGTGTTTGGTGTTGAATTGCAGGTTTTGGGTGTGTGTTGAATAATATGGCATTTTCTGCGCACTAGGTAACCCTAGAATTCAGCTCGCGTAGTTTTGGTAACTTCGCACAGTGTGACAACGCAACCTTACAGTTTTTGTCTTCTTCGCACGCTCAATGTGCGTGCACGGGCAATCTCGGCAGCAATATGTCTCGGGTTGCATAAAACCTTCTCGAATATGTTGATGCTGTTCATTTTGCTAAAGAAACTCCTCAGGTTGTCATTTGGTTGTAGTTTTTGGAGAATGGACCACTTACTGTTTCTGTCCTCTATGTACTTTGTTGTTTGAGGGTGGCCTGACCATGTGGGTGGCGGGCGGCCATTTTGTGAAGCCAAGCATTGTCCTTTTGCCGTAGGCATGTATTGTCTGTATTCTCTTTCTTTTCATGTTGTTGGGGATGGCCAGGCCATGTGGGGGCGGCCATTTTGTGTGACCTTCCATCGTGCTTCAGTTTTGTCGCAGGCCTACAAACTTGTGATTTCTTCTGCCAGTAGGCCTAGAGTCCCAGAGGTAGTCAGCGCAGCGGGGGTGCTTGATGTAGCGGTTTCCATTTTGTCTGTTGAACTTAACATCCTTTAGGGCGTGGATGGCAATACATTGAATTCCCAAATATGGTGTTTGGGGTGTAGTTAACTGTTTGGGTATGTGTAAAAAAACTGTTAATGCCTTTGTTGTTTGTGTTGTTGTTGTGTAACTTTCAAACCATTTAGCCATGGGGATTTTCTTTTTTGTGCATTAAACTGTAATGTGTAACAGGCATCCTCCTTTTTCTGGCCATATAGGTAGGCCTACTTGAGTTTATTTAAATTGTATGTACTTTATTGTTGGTGGGCTGACCATGGGGCTGGTGCCCATTTCCATTTGGTGAAGCCATGCATTTTGCTTTTCCCATAGGCCTGCTTTGTCTGTTTCTTATTCCTTCCTTATTTTTTGATTCCTTTTCTTATTTTTTTTTGTGATCGCCTGTCCATGTGGTGGTGGCCATTTTCTGGTGCTAGTAGCCACTGTGTTTTTGCCATAGGGCACCAAGCTTGTGGCCTACTCTGCCAGTAGGCCCAAGGGTACCACTAGAGTCATCATCATGGGTGCATGAAAGTTGTTCAACTGTTATTGTGATGTTTAAGTTGTAAGTGTAACATCATGTAGGTCATGGATGGCTTTGGATTGATTAGCAAAATGTGTGTTTGGTGTTGAATTGCAGGTTTTGGGTGTGTGTTGAATAATATGGCTTTTTCTGCGCACTAGGTAACCCCATCAAATCCACTTTTAAATTGTGATATTGTGATTTTAAAACAATTGCACTTTACCTGCTCAACCCCTGCTTAGAAGCTTCCCCAACAGCGGTTCCAGCGCTGGGAAGGAGAGCTCACAGGAGGTTTGCCAGGCGCCATCGGCCACGCCGAGGCGACGGACACGCCCCCTCGAGGCCATGCCCCCTTGTGATCGTATATCTGGAGCGCTGAACTACAAGCGCGCCAGAATCCCACCACCCTCCTGAGGCACAGCCGGGAGCTAGTTTTAGCGTTCTTTTGCATCAAATCCACTTTTAAATTGTGATATTGTGATTTTAAAACAATTGCACTTTACCTGCTCAACCCCTGCTTAGAAGCTTCCCCAACAGCGGTTCCAGCGCTGGGAAGGAGAGCTCACAGGAGGTTTGCCAGGCGCCATCGGCCACGCCGAGGTCATGGACACGCCCCCCTCGAGGCCACGCCCCTCCCCGCCCTATAACAATGTGTATGCACCGGAAGCGCAGCGGACGAGCGCAGCGGGCGTGACGATTGCGCGCCGAAGGCGCGCATAAGGCAAGCTCGTCTGCGCTCGTCCGCGCCGAGTCCATGCCTAGGGCCAGTCCCTCTGCATCGCGTCCCCTGGCCCACATCCTCTATAGTGCAGATACCCTCCACAGCCTCAGGGCCACCACTAATATACTTTGTCAGCATAGCTACCAAGCAGACAAGCTGCCACCTGCCTGTCCCAAATGCCATTCTCGTCTTAAACCGAAAGTTACGACTGAACTGCTACATGACTTCCGCATGCTCTTATTGAATTGCCGCTCCCTCCCAAAACATAAAGAGGAAATTGCGCTTCTACTTGAAGAGCATACACCAGATATACTATTCCTAACAGAAACCTGGTTATCCCCTGACGCTGAGCCAGCGGTCATAGGAGCCCTTCCACCAGGTTTCCAAATCTCTCGGCAAGATCGACAGAAAGGTAGAGGTGGAGGCCTGGCGATAATTCACAAACAACAATTTCACTGCCGAATAGTCCCTGAAACCATTCTGGACTGTGAAAGCCTCACTTTTAATATTGATCTGTCACCCAATAGGTGCCTTTCTGGCTCCCTTATCTATCGCCCCCCCGGCCCCCAAGGCAGTTCCACGTTTTAACCTTCATTTTGACTCAACATCAGATCATACAGCTGCGACCTTAATAGATGACTTAGCAGCTTTACAACTCACTCAACGAGTCATATCCTCTACTCATGCAAAGGGCCATTTATTGGACCCGGTTTTTAGCAACTGTCATGACCTTCTCACCAGCTCTCCTATCCCTTGACGGACCACTTCCTCATTCCTATTAGCTGGTCCGGGCCAAAACCCCCCGAACCTCTACCCATTACAAGATCCATGAGAGCCTGGTCCCGCCTAGCAGTCGACAAGTGGACTAGTAAACTCGCGGAGTCCACCTCTGATTGAAGATAACCCCGGCATAGCAAATCAGGCATATGCCGACTGGATCACAGACTCGCTAGACATTGTTCTTCCCAAAAAAGAAACCACGCTCAAACGCTCATACAAAACGGCCCCATGGTACACAGATGTTCTTAGAGACAAGAAGCGTCTCTGCAGGAAATCTGAAAGGCATTGGCGCTCTGATTACTCCGCAGATAAAAAAACCCTGTATCGTAAAACTATCAGTGAATATAAATCACTGATAAAAGTTGCCCAGGCTACATACTTTTCCGAGAAAATCCTGCTCGCCAAATCCAAACCCAAAGAAATTTTCCAGATCATCAAACAATTATCCAAACAATCGCCATGCCTGCAGGCGGATAAGACCTCCACCCACTGTAACGATGTCGCTGAATTCTTTCATCACAAAATCAGCTCTATCTATTCTGCCTTTCCCACGGAAAACTCCACTCCCTCAGTCACTCCTCTTTCGTCCACTATTCCCCCCTCCAACCCTCACCTACCTACGCTAAGCCACTTCCCCCTCCTGGACCTAGCTTCCCTCGAACCCTTAGCACGGAAAGTAAAAACCGGCTCCCCGAATGACCCAGCACCGCCAGATATAATAATGGCAGCCGCACACATGAACCTCCCCATCATAGGGGAGGTTTTAAATGCCTCTATCTCTTCCGGCACGGTCCCGACAGCTTAGAAGCAGGCCATGGTCAGAGCCCTGCTGAAAAAGCCCAACTTGGACTCTACTGACCTGAGCAATTATCGCCCTATATCACTGCTCCCTTGGATAAGCAAGATCCTGGAGAAACATATAAACCAACAACTAATAAACTTCCTAGAAGCGCACCATCTACTGGACCCAACCCAGACCGGCTTTAGACCGAAACACGGGACCGAGACCGCCCTCCTCATGGTCACCGAGGAAGCCAGACAAATTCTGGATCAGGGAGGATCAGTGGCAGTGATCCTCCTTGATCTCAGCGCGGCCTTTGACACGGTCAGCCATAACACCCTGCTGTACCGTATGTCCCAGGTCGGGATTAAGGACAAAGCATGGTCCTGGTTCCAGTCCTTCTTAGAGGACAGGTCCTTCCGCGTGTTTGACGGCGAGTCTGTCTCCACTAGCAGACCTCTGAAATGCGGAGTCCCCCAGGGTTCCTCTCTAAGCCCTGCACTCTTTAACCTGTATATGACACCGCTGGCGGATGTTGTCCGCCCTTTTGGGATTAAGATCATCTCCTACGCGGACGACACGCAGCTAGTGGTCTCTCTGACGCAGGTTGCTAATCCATCAGCACAGGGCCGGCTTAGAGAGTGCCTAGAGGAAGTGAAAACCTGGATGTCTCTATCATCTTTAAAATTGAACGGGGACAAAACCAAGTTGATGCTTCTTGGTCCCCCAGACCTCAGTATCCCTGCATCCATGTGGCCATCTAGTCTGGGTCCTCCACCTACCCCAAAAAACAGCATCAAGAGTCTCGGAGTCTGGCTTGACAGATCTCTGTCCTTCAGTACGCAAGCCACAAAACTCTCAGCAACATGTTTCGGCATCATGAGGATGCTGAGGAGAATCCTTCCTCTCCTTCCTTGGGAGGCCAGACAAACAGCGGTCCTAGGTCTAATCCAGTCATGCCTTGATTTTAATAATGTACTCTACCTCGGGGCCCCGGAATACACTCTGAGAAGGCTCCAGATAGTCCAGAACTGCGCTGCCCGCATCTTACTTAACACTCCTCGCAGACAGTCAGTCAGGGCGGGACTGATATCTCTTCACTAGCTACCAGTACGCCAGAGAGTTATGTTCAAGGCCATGTGCATAGCTCATCAGGCCTTCTGGAACTCTGGCCCCAGAATCACTCAAGACCTAATAACCCACTATACGCTCAATAGGAATCTACGTTCGAGTCAGACCTTCCTGGCAGCAGTTCCCAGAATAAAGAGATCCAGATCCGGAGGCAGGTCTTTCTCATATAACGCGGCCAGGGCCTGGAACGCCCTCCCGCTGCATCTTAGAGCTAACCCTAACCTTCTAGCCTTCCGGAAACAGCTGAAAACCTTTTTATTTCACCCAATCTGATCATCTCCCCTTTCTCCCCACGGGGCCACAACCTGGGTTGACGTATTCTTAGCGCTTGGACGCCTCCGGGCAGCAATTCGCGCTTTACAAATACACATCCAATCCAATCCAATCCAATCCTAGAATTCAGCTTGTGTAGTTTTGGTAACTTTGCACAGTGTGACAACGCGACCTTACAGTTTTTGTCTTTTTCGCGCGCTCAATGTGCATGCTCAGGCACGCGATAACAACGTTTTGTACAATTCGCGCTGCCGAATACGCCGATTTTGCAATCTCGCAAGCAATATGTCTCGAGTTGCATAAAACCTTCTCGAAAATGTTGATGCTGTTCATTTTGCTAACGAAACTCCTCAGGTTGTCATTTGGTTGTAGTTATTGGAGCATGGACCACTTACTGTTTCTGTCCTCTATGTACTTTGTTGTTTGAGGGTGGCCTGACCATGTGGGTGGCGGGCGGCCCTTTTGTGAAGCCAAGCATAGTCCTTTTGCCGTAGGCGTGTATTGTCTGTCTTTTCTTTCTTTTCATGTTGTTGGGGATGGCCAGGCCATGTGGCACAGTGAGGGAAATGTTCCCCTTCCACCTAGTAATGCAAATAAGTAATGAATATAACTTACCACCGCCCACCGCTGAGGTTTCCTCCCCCACTGATTCTCCTGCAGGTGCCGCAGCCACCTCCTGGATGGCAATCGCATTGCCGCTGACCCCGTCGGCACTGGTGGTTGGTAGTGATTCTGCACCTATAAAAGCAAGTACACCTTTTTAGATGCCTGCACACCTCCACCTATTTTACTAGTTGTACTTTTTTCACCAGGAAGGAAGATTGAAAAAACAGTTACATATAAGATAAATCGTTGTAACTAGTCCAAATTGCGTCCTACTGTACAGCAGTCACATTAGACAGAGTTTAGTTTTAATTTATTAGATGGTCCTAGGGTCATCTAATCTCTACTCCTGCTCTAGTCTTTGGAAAGTTAGCCTGAGCCATATAACTATTTTAGATCCGGGTCTACTGCTTTGCCCATGTTACCTCACAGCTTGTTGCACATTAAGAAAGACTCCTTTGAGGCCACATGAGTGTTGCATACAACTAAAGAGGTTGACAAATCAATATTGTTAGTCCCTTTTGCTTATCCATGTTGCACTTTTTGCCATGACTGCTAAAAACTGGCATAGTTGTATTCACTGACTAACGTGCAACATTTTTCTCATAGGCAGATGAGAAGATTGCCTTCTACGAACCAGAGATTTGCAGAGCTTTCGAAAGATGCATGTGTAACCAGTATACGTTCAACGGTGAGGGGTCACCCACAATTCACACATTTTTCTATTGTGCACTAGATGTACAAAATGTATAGTATTTAATCTTCTTCATTTTGCATGGTGGAGCTGGATGTTTTTCATGGAAATACTTTCAATTTACAGCAATACAAAGCTTGTTATTAAAAAAATAAAGTTTTTGAACTTGCACATAGACTCTGTGGGTATTTTGAGTGTCTGGGGTGTTGTGGACTGAAATGAGTGAGTGAGCGAAAGGGTGTTCTTTAACTCGGTTCTGGGTTTTGTGATAAAATCATTGGGTATATATATGTAACTATCTTCATGTGGGGGTCTGGAGTGGGACAAATGACAATGACTGAGACACTTAGGTAGGTAGAAGGTCATTGGATTGTGGGTTCTTCTGACTGAGTTCTGTGACTAGGGTGTAAGGTGTAAGTAAGGTCCAACCTCCCTATCACCAACATCCTATTTTCTTGTGCATAGTTCTGTATGTACATGTGCAGAGAATAATAACCACAACAGTAGTAGTAGTATACTAACTGAACAAAAATTAGTAGGCAAACATCTGGTTGCGCATTTTGTTGGTGGGAATTGACATAGACTAGAGATTACAGAGGACAACGCAAAAGACAGGAGTGGACCCAGTGGCTACAGCTATTCTATCACAGCTTTATTCAAAAGAATATCTTAACTAAAGAGTGGACAACAGGGCAAGCTTAGCTACACACAGTCTAATAGTAGTAGCACAGAGAGTCATAGGGCAGAGGCAGTTTGAAGGAACTGAAAGTCAGGGATGGCATTGGATACCCAAAATTTGGAAAACCAATTGAAGACCAAAGAAGGTTTTGCTAACATTGAATTAGGAAGGAGGCTTAATAGGTTGGAAAAAATAAGGTGCGTTAAAAAGTTAGGAAAATATAATTATTAATAATATAAGCACTGTAGGACTTACTGGGGCCAGCAGCAGGATCCTCGGTAGAGGAGCGCTCCTCTTGTGGTTGTACCGCCGACTCGGACCCCGTCTTCTTGCCCCTGGGTGGTGCTGATCATGTAAGAAATAATAAAGAAAGAGAAACATTAAGTGCTGTGAAACAAAGACATCATTCAAAAATCCTCTCAAACATTTTAGGAAACAACAATTCCAATAAAATTGACTTCTTTATAAATGACTACTGGCTTGCAGAATTCACAGATCTTCTACTTTTAGAACCCTAATCAAATGTTCCATAAACATTCTGATTGCAGAATATACTAACGAAGCCAGTACACCTGACCTACACCACCTATTCCAGAATCCAGACGGGCCAATTGTTCAGTAAGTCGGCATTTCCATTTTATTTTTGCCCGCAAACATGCATAGATGAGATGGAGGACACATGCATAAATTTGTACATACACGGAATTGTTGGTTGCTTGCGTCATATGAACTGCTACTGACTGACGTGACCATGCTATTGCTGCTAAGCCTACCACTCAGTAAACAAACTTCAAACCGGTTCTATGAAGGGGTGGGATGAATAAGAACTAACTAAGCCTTCAGTGACAGAGGAGGCGTCATGCAGACCGTTAAAAAAATATGAACTAATACTATCCATCCACCACAATTTCACTAAGGGACAATGTAAGGACTAGACTCTGCAATAGCATTAACTAAATTCAGTTCTCTAAAAACTCTAACATCAATAATCACCAGCCTAAGCTAGCGCAAAGTTACAAACCAGTAAGAGAAGTGGCGAGCAGCACCTGTGTCATAAAATAACAGAAGATTTTGAAATGGAATTGATCTGCAATGTAACTAAGCGCACCAGTAATCGTGTTACTTATTCGTCCAAGAATTATACACAATACTTATACTACTATATTAAATTATTAATAATACTAGCTACTCACCAAGCCCCATGCCCTTGACACCTAGCAGCTCCAACAGGTCCTGCTCCCTGTCCAGAATGTCTGCCCACCAGTGGGCCAGCTGCTGGTGGGTGCGCCGGATATCTGAGCGACGGTTGACTGCCCGGTGCACCTTCGCCCACCGGCGGTGACGCTCCTCTGGGAGGTAACCAGAGCCTGGCCTGCCGCCTGCTGCCAAGGTCAAGGGGAGGTGGCGCATGATGAAAAAAACCAGGGCGGCCACCTCCGCCTCCCCGAAAAGATTCCAGGCCTTCACCCCTGCAGGTCGCATTCTGCTGCAAGGAAGCCGGCTCTTGGGCGCAGGCGCCTTGCCCTTCGAACCAGCTCTGCTGCTCCCCTTTGCCATGGTTCTGGGGTTGAGGTGGAGGTGGAAAAGAAAAGTTAGAACAAAAGGAAAAAACTTGTTAGGGGGAAGAAGTATGAGCTTAAATAAAGAAGTAAAATAAAACAGTAGAAAAGTTTAAAAAAGGTGGAAAAGTAGAAATAAAATGCAAAATATAAACTTAGGGACAGAGAGAGATAGATGATAAGTAAAAAAAAGTAAGAAAAACTGTGAAAATAGGTAAAGATTGCAAAGATAAAAGGTGGATAAAAAACTAGGCCCAGAACCATAGCATAGAGTGTGAAAAACAAGATGGCCACACCCATTGCTACCACGTGGGTAAGTTTGTGCGCGATTTCACGCGAACACGCACTTTGTCAGCGTGAACAAGTAGTTGTGTTCCCGAACAAGACGTGCACCACGTGAACACGTTATACGGGACCCGGAAGAGGGTACGCAAGAGGGTGGGACAATTGAAAAAACAAGATGACCGCGCCCATAGCCCACCACATGGGTAAGGTTGCACGCTACAATCCCCCGAACACGCAGACAGCGCCCCAAACACGCACAACGCGCTCCCGAGCAAGAAAAGCGGCTCGCGAACGGGTCCAGCAAGCTACTACGCATGCTCGCGAAGCTACTCGAACCTCGCTTAGTGCAAGAACGTCTTCGCGTAGCTTCGCGTAGCGCGACTACGCGTACTACGCCCAGTGTTAATCAAAAGACAAAAGAGGAAATACATGTGTTGAAAGGCGACATCCCAGCGCCATGCTTATTGAGCAACATCACGGCTCAGATGATGGGTCTCCTAAAAATGACCTACAATATGTCAGAGAAAAGAAGCATCCTGAAAGAATACCCCAAGCTACTACAAGGACTAGGAAAACTAAAAGGGTGACAAATAACACTACATATTGATGAAACGGTAAGGCCGGTAGCGCAACATCATAGAAGAGTGCCAATACATTTGCAGCCACAGGTAGAAGAAGAGCTTGAGGCACTACTAAAAGAGGACATAATAGAGCCAGCAGAAGGACCAACACCCTGGGTGTCACCAATCGTGGCCGTCCCAAAGAAAGACACGTCGAAGATAAGAATATGTGTCGACATGAGGATCCCAAACAAAGCAATTGAACGTGAGAGGCATCCCGGACCACATCTCGATGACATGATTAGCTACCTCACAGGCACAAGGTGTTTCTCCAAATTAGATTTGTGTAAGGGATACCACCAACTAGAACTAGATCCTCAGTCTCGATACATTACGACGTTCTCCACCCACCTAGGCCTTTTTAGATACAAACATCTGAGCTTTGAGATCTCATCTGCTGCGGAAATATTTCAGGAGACAATTCGCCAAGTAATAAGGCCAGTGAAGAACAGTTTAAACCACAGCGATGACATTCTGGTGTTTAGAAAGTCAGACGAGGAGCACGACAAAGCTCTGAGAGAAGTATGCTCTCACCTGGAGCAGGCTGGTCTGACATTGAATGAAGACAAATGTGAGCTAGAGCGTGACGAACTAGTATTCTTTGGCCACATTTTCTCGAAGAAAGGAATGCGACCGGATCGCAACAAAGTAAAAACACTGGAAAGGGCGAAGCAGCCAAATGATGTAGCAGAAGGTGGAAAGAGTAGAACAAAAGGACATTGCTGCAAGAGACCAAGCAGCGAAAGCAAAGAATGAAGGCCTATGCTGACCAGAGAAGACATGCTACTAAAAAAGATAAAAGAAGGAGACACCGTGGTAGTGAAACAAAGACAAGTAAGGAAGTCTGACAGTGCATACTCAAGAGACCCCTTGACGGTGACAGAAGTAAAGGGGCCAATGATAACAGCGTCAGCAGGCCAATACCACATCACTCGAAACAGCTTGCACTTCAGAGAATTGAAAAGTGAAAAAGAGGAGGCGCCGGAGCAAGAGCTGAAGGAAGACACACAAGAGGAAGAAACACGCGCTGACATCAGAGAACAGCGACCAAGAAGAGAATGCAAGAAGACTAAGAAGATTAATTGAGGAGATGTAAAGAGACCGAAGCCTGTGGAAACTTTTTCTGTCAGCTATCACCAATATCTCTCTCTATCTCTCTCTCTATATATATATATATCTCCATATCTCTCGCTGACCACGGGCAGCATTCGGCGAAATGTTTGTTTTGCAACAAGGGGGGAGATGTCGTGCCCTGGACAGGGGCACTAGGACCCTGGGACACAAGTTAGAGGGCAAGGGACACCGGACACCAGTTCCGGTCAGGGGAGCAGACAGGGACATTGAGAAGCAGGACTTTGAGGCAAGAGGTCAGGCATCTGTATGCTGTGCAGCGATATAATAAAAGTGTACCTGCAAACGACAACCGTGTCCTGTGTGCTTTCCTGGGTCGTGGAACAAGACACTGTGTAGAGAGAGGAATTATCAAGGTGCAAGAGCTCGGTCAGAGAACTCTTTGTAGGTAAGTCCTAGGAAGCTAGGGCCAACCTGCTGCTTAATGCTCATCTTAGTCTCACTCGAACCATTTCAGACATTACACACAGCTCCTTGAAGTTGCAATCTCTATCCCTATAATCTAACATTAACTAATCTCCACCAGCCCATCTATCTCACCAACCGTTCACCTGAAACCACAGAGCTCCCGCTAATGATCACACTTACCGCATATTAATATGTAACAAAGAAACTGGAGTTTTTGGATGCAATTTTTCTTGAGAGCACATTGCTAATCACAATAACCAACAAAAACCACTGGACTAACCATTAACCTTGAGTTCCGTAGTAGCGTGCTACTCATCGTAAAGCGCTTTAACACCTCGTATAGGGTAGTAAGCGCTATGTAAATCCCACTAGAATTGGAACTACAATATGTCACTTTTTTATTTAAACCTCCTGGGATTAAACTTTTGTATTGAAACGAAGAGGTATGTGATATTAAGCAGATTTGTATTGCATGCTAAATTACTAGTGTGCCTAACGAATGTTATGAGTTCTCAGAACTGGACGTAAATGCAAAGCTCTGTTTCGTTCTTGTTTGTACTGAAGTCAACTATTATTGCATAGTCATTTACACTATTAACCGATCTCTGATTTATAGGTCTCTCGCCCATGCTTAAACATGGAGGCTTGCCATGAACAGCCTGAACTTGTTCTCTTTCTCCTCCTCATGTTGTTGATAATTGGTAGTGGTTCGAAGGGACCGTGGAAATGTGTGAATGTTACCCACCTGTCTCGCGTAGGGAGGTATCAGAGATGCTATTATTTTCCACTTAATATCTCATTGGATTTGTCATTCAAAATCTATCAGCCTCATTGTTATAGACTTGATCAAAGTCATCGTACCGTGCAAAAATAAAGAAGGGGTAATTTCCGCTGCAGTGCTGCATGTGAGCATATTATCACGCACTGACAACATTTGTAGGAGCAGTTTGTGTAGGTATTGTTTATGTTAAAGACTTTTACAATTCACCATTGTCGCTTCCAGTAATGTAATCGGGGTAATGTTCATATAATGCCATTTCATGTGATGCCATTCAAGGGTGAAAGGGCACATGACGTGCCTCCTGCTACACGTGGCATTTTAGTGAATCGATGCTCACGAGAAATTCTTCATGCGCGTGCGGTCCTATTATTTTCCCCTCTAAAGAAGGCTTTATCTTGTGGGTTTGGTCTCTGGAAAAAAAAATCACAACATATGGAATTCAAACTCCAAGAAGCAACATCAATAGACAGGACATTCACGATACATATGTTCTTCCCATTGGTTCACGGCATTTAACTGGGCCTTCGCTGTCCATCATAATAATTTGTTTCAAATGTTCACTCAATTTCTCTTGCTTTCAGAGAGGGGACAGCCTGGTTCAGATACTTTTCCTGGAAAGAGAGGGGCTTACGGTGTTAACTTTTCCATTCAGTTTCACATAATGTATGCCAGCGATCCTAATCCGTTCGGCGGCTCTCAGTATTCTGGTGTCGCATACAGGGTGACTCCGCGCTGAATCTTGAATTCTCTGCCAATGGGATTCCCGGTGTGTCAGCTCAGCTGTTTAAGGCAGCCTATCACGGCAGTCCATGTAACCACACCCTCGAATTGAGTCACCCGACATCCTGTTTGCTAGAGTCTGCAGTGTCCCGACCTGCCCTTTTATAATGCACTAGTATGGGTAAATGGCTGCAGGAACAGAGTATCCATAGTGCATGCTTTCTTGTAAAATCTCTGTCTATATATACATATATTTTGGTATCTGGTGCATATATAACGCGGCCATACCTCCAGCTGCATAGCGTTTCACAGAGAATTCGTTTTATTGGCCGTGGAGCATCTTGAACATATGGTGCCCAAAACAAAGCATTATGGTTTGCGGGGTTATACGTTGATAGCGAGTGGTTACAAAAACCAGGATGTGACGAGAGGGGCACATGCATTTGTGACCTGACTAGAAGGCGCGCTGTGCAATTGGATGATAGTTAAAACTGTCTTTCTGTTTTACTGCCTTGCTGTGACCAGAGGTCAAACAATGGGGCTGGGGGCCAAGAAAAGGAAGGCACTTTCAAATTTGAAAGTGGCACGTTTTATCAACCCTCTAGCAGCTGTGCTTATGATGTGAATACTTTTACATGCTTATATATATTTTTGGTAAATTTTATATAGCGCGAACTCCACCCGAAGGTATCATAGCGCTTTACGTGAGCAACAGTGCTTTATGTGAGCAACAATTAAGTTACAGATGGACACATTCATTTTTGTTCAACACAGGGAGATTAAGCGATTTGCCCAGAATCACACGACATTTTTTTAAAAGTTTTATATAGCGCTAGCTTAACCCGTTGGTATCAGAGCGCTTTACATACACACAGTGAAAAACAGAAGGACATTACATTACATAGTAGGCCAGCAGTAAGAAAGCAAACCAAAGAAAAAAAAATACAGCATGGGAAATAAATATGCAGTGCAGCGGAGTGGGAGAGAACAATAAAAAGAAAAAAGTGAATTAACATAGACTGGTCACCCACTATCCCTGAATGTCCAAAGAGAGAGGAGTCAACTCGGATATAGAAGTCTAGGGTAGTTGACGTTGGTCAGGAAAGTATTTGTTAAGGAGATGGAGTTTCAGGTCCCTTTTGAAACAGGAGAAGGAGGGGTTGCATCTGAGGACTCCAGGGAGAGAGTTCCATATCCTGAGAGCGTTGCAAGAAAACGATCGGTATTGGGTGGTTTTCTTTTTCAGTTTTTGAGGAATAAGAAGTAGTGAGTTGAAGCTTCTCGGCGTTCTGGATTGACCTGCTCTTACCAGTTTGTTGTTTAGGTAGTTGGGGGCAGGAGAGTGAAGGGTTTTGTGTGTGATGCAGGCCAGCTTACAGATACACATCCCTTCCATGGGAAGCCAATTGAGGTAGTTGAGAGCTGGAGTGATGTGTTCAAATCTTTTAACTCCAGATGCGAGTCGAGCGGACATGTTCAGCACTGCCCTTAGAGGGGCTAGGTGAGCTCTTGGAGTCCCTGTAAAGATGGCATTCCCGTAGTCGATTTTAGAGAGAACTAGGGATTGGACTACTGTCTTGAGGTCATCATGGGGTAGAAAAGGTTTCAATTTCTTGAGGTGTTGTAGAGAGAAAAGAGCACTTTTTGCAGAATTTTTGATGTGGGCCTCCATTGATAAGTTCTTGTCAAGGGTAATGCTTAGAGACTTAACTGAGTCAGATAGGGTAAGGGGACAGTTTAGGGCAACCAGATTCTTGAGACACTCTTGGATTGGACGATGGTTGCTTTTTGGAGAGAATAAGATTAGTTCAGTTTTGTCTGGGTTGAGCTTTAAGTGGTTAACGTTGAACCAAGTTTGGGTCTTGGTTAGGGTGGTATTGAGAAGTTGGATGTCGCTGGGAGACTTGATTCTAAAATAGATTTGGGTGTCATCTGCCTAAAGGTGGTAATTCACTGCAGCTTTTTTCAAGATGATTGTGAGGGGCTCCATGAAGAGATTGAAGAGGGACGGGGAGAGGATCGAGCCTTGTGGGACTCCAAGTGTGACTTTTGTTGGCTTTTTAGAGACAGGAGTTGATTTTAATTTGTGAGCGGTGTGAAGGAAGGGGGTGAACTATTTTAGTTCTGTGCCATTAATGCTGGAACGCTTCAACAGGGATCTCAAGAAGAGCTGGATAGTTTACTGTGTCGAATGCCGCAGATAGGTCAATAAGGATGAGTAGGCAGGCATCACCTTCATCTAGGGCCGTGTGAATGTCGTCGGAGATGTTGAGCATAGCTGTTTCCGTGCTACAGCCTTTTCTGACTCCAAATTGAAAAGCGCTGTGGAGGTTGAACTCATCAATGTGTTTACTGAGTTGGTGGAGAACACATTTCTTCAATGTTTTTGCAAGGAATGGGAGGTTAGAAATAGGTCTGAGGTTGTTAAGATCATTAGGGTCAGCCACAGGTTTCTTGAGAATGGGTGTGATTTGTCTTAGTTAAAGGGAGTCTGGGACACAGCCAGAGGTGAGATAGGCGTTGATAATGTTTGTCCAGAAAGGGGAAATTGTGTGGTTGAGTTCTTTTATAATTGTGGATGGGATTGGGTCCATAGTATGGGAGGAAGGTTTTAGAGTAGAAATTATATTGAAGACCTTGTTTACCGACATTAGCTCAAAGTCGGACCAATGTGCATTGTTTTTTAGCTGGAGGCAGGTCTGATTGTACTTGTTAAGAACGCTCTCTGAGTGGTCAAGGGTGGTTGAAGGGGGGCAGGTTAAAGGGGAAGGTGGGTTAGCGGTTTGTATGAAGGGCTGATCAATTTTAGAGACTTTATTAGTGAAGAAGGTGGCAATTTCTTCACATCGCTCATTGGTGGCTTCGATTTCTTGAGAGGGAGTGCAGTTACTTTGGCTTTTAACAGTGTTGAAGAGTTCTCTTCAACAGCATCCCTGCCCAGACTTGAACCTGCGGCCCCAGCTTCGATGTCGACCGCTCTAGACCTTAGATAACATCCTCAAAGCCACATCTTATATTACAAAAGTTCCCAATTTGCAAAACAAAAAAGATTAATGGCCAAAAAATGTGCCAACATGCACACCACACAATGTTTATATGCAAACCTATTTGCACGCACATGTCTAGCTTACATACGCAAACATCCTTTAACAATGCAAAAGAACGTATTTACTTCAAACAAGTAATTTTGCACAAGTAAAAGGATTTACTAGCACAGACTTCTCAGTGCAAGTACTTTTGCACCTGTATGATGGGAGTGGCCCCAACAGGATGGGAATTCCCAGAAAGTTTATGAACACCTACTTTGTGGTTATTTGCTACCATTCCTGAGTCTCTTCCAACTCTCGAAGGAGTTGGATATTTAAAGGAAAGGATCTGTGGCCTGTTTATCAAAAGTCACCTTGCAGTGCTGCGTTACACGAAAGGGTAGAAATGTACTGTATTTATCAGAATACAGCAAATTTTTGCATTTTCCCAGCACTGGCACACACAGGGCTGTCTAGCGCCACTGCAGGCACCCTTGCATCATGATGCAAGGGTGCCTGCGTTGTTAGCAGAATTGTTTTTGTGCAGGACGGGGCACCTTCCTGAACAAACACATTGCTATGAGGCAGAGCAGTCATTTAAAAAAAAAGTTGTCATTTTATATATACATACAGCAAAACAATCATTATATGGGATACCCGCCCCTGAGGATACACGGTGTGATAGCATTACAGCCCCCTGGGCAAAGCAGTGCACTGGGAACTGCCTACACAACCACTCACAGGAATACAAATGTTTAACGGAAAAATAGTGTTAAATTCTGGTCTGCATGGGGCCCCTATGCTCGTGGGGCCCCCGGGCAACTACCCTGCATGTCCATGAGATGACACACTACTCTGAGGCATTTTCCTCTTTCTACGTGTGCTGCAGAAAGCAGCACACATAGAAAGAGGAAGCAACGAGGAGACATAAAGATATTTCTCGTCCTTACGCATTACCTGGAAAGGCATAGAATTTTGGTGCATTGCCAGGTCTACAAGTAATGGTAAATTAGGGAATGCGTCAAATCCAAGGGTATTGTGTGGGAATACCAACTCAACACACATGAAATGCCTCCTTGGGGCAGAATAACTATTTGCGCTGTGTTGGGTTATTCTGGATTTATGAAGCCACCCAGGGCCAAGCAAAGTGGCCTTGCATGGCTTGATAAATTTAATTTTGGGGTTTCATCGCGCATGCACCACGTTTCGTGAAGCAAAAGCGATGCAACCACTTGATAGAAAGGACCCTAAACATCTTTCCAGGCTGGACAAGGAAGGGAGAAGGTCTTACATTGGGGAACAAGAGTGTGTTGTATAAAAGATGAGTTTTCTGTATGGGGAAATAATCTCCTTACAAACATAATTTTTAAAATGTTATATCATGTGAAGTGCACTTGGATTTGCTCTTTATTACACGAGAAAACATAGAGGGTTATATTTTCCATTGCAAAAGAGAATTCTCAAAACATTTTTCAAAAGATTATGCCTGGAAAGCTGAGTCTGATGCAGCCTTCCAGTCATGAAAAGGAAATGTTTTTTTCCAGACTAATCAGTTAAAAAACTACACACACGCGTTCAGAAACCTGTGGGTGCAGATTTCGGACTATTTTTAAGAATCTCTCACAATAGATTTATGCTTTTGATTTGCATCTATGTATCCATTTTGGAGTAGTCATGTCATATGCTCATCTACAGCCGGGTTGGTAGCTAGTGTCCCCTTCAATTTTTAAATTGCCCCCTTTGGCTTGCCCTCGGGAAGATGTTTGATAAGCAGTAAGGTGGTTTGATAAGCAGTAATCCACTGTTACTCACCTCTGGCAGGAGGTAAGCCATGCTTCTGATTTTCTTATCTGTAATGTTTTCACTGTGTTTTTATTTATCGCTATACTGCATTTGAAATATTTACAGGTGCTCCCCACTCTTGTACCAGGCTGGGGCGGGGAACGTTTATCTTGCTTCACAGTCCATGCCAATTCGAGAATCGAGATGCAGTATCTCTGCCAGCCACGAGTGTCCGAATGTGCATGTGCACTGTCATGGAAGGCTGCTCTCTTCTCTGGCTCTGAGCTCTTGTTTCTCGCGAGAGTTCAGCTGCTGGGTGACTATTTAACAGGAAAGGCGCTGCACTAGCGCGTCCTTGTTACAATTATGGAGTTGAGGAAAGCTACAGAGAGTGGCACTACATTGAGCAGCAGAGTGAGAGTGATGATGCAGACAAAATACTACAAATCTCTCTCTCAGACCTCCAGTCCTTAATTTAGGAGGCTGTGGCCTCCGTGCTTTCTGAACTCCTTTCTAAACGGTGATAAGAGACTTATGAGGATTTTCAGGCGGATCAAAGAGGCAAATATGTCCGGAACCTCAATTTAACCCCTTCCAAGCGGGGGTAATTCTCCCACGGTGGGGGGGGAGGAGGAGCCGCGTGCGGCGCGGAGGTGCTCTTGACGAGTCCAGCTCGTCATGCTGCCCAGTGGAGCTGGGCTCATGACGTGCTGGACCCGTCATGACTCCGCCCACTCCAATAGAACGCCCACACGGATGTGAAATTGGCAGCGTGGGGGAGTAGCGCGGCCGCTATGATGAGCCCAGCTCGTCATGAGCACAGCTCCACTGTCCCTCATGACGAGCTGGGCTCGTCATAAGCATCCATGGGGTTAAAGACTTATTGATCCATGTCAGAGAGAATCAGGGGCCATATTTACAAGTACCTTGTGCAACAGAGCGTCACTTTTTTGGCGCTCCAGTGGCACAGTGTGTTGGCCCATATTTACCAGGCCACACAAAGCCACTCTGTGTGGCTTTTCATGGCTTTGTAAATGTGACCCCCTTTCTCGCATTACTGTGTGAAAGAGGCGTTCCATGGGTGTTGCTGTGGGTGCTCACACGTAGCACCCATGGATTCTGTTGCATTCCCAGGTTACAAGATTTCGTAAACCTGGGAATGCGTCCAATTCTAATGCTTCCCCAAGAGCAGTGTAAAAGTGGCTCAACAAGTAGAAATATATTTATTTCTCCTAATTTTTTGTGTGCTGCAGAAGGCTGAACAATGATTGTTTTTGTGATGGAAGGAGTCCCTGCAACACAACTGAAATGTAGGCACCCTTGCAGCAAGATGGCTTGCAGTGCCCCACTGCATCATTATCTTGAAAAGTTCACATCTGAGGACGCTGATGATTTACATTGTCATGATGTGATGAAGGACATTTTACTGAAAGAATGATAGGATCTCAATGAAGCTCCATTTCTTGTTTTCTGAAAACATTACCTAATGCGTGATTTTGAAACACATTTTAGAAAGGGCCCAAAGTGAACACTATTTTGACTTGCATGGTTTCTAAGACAAATTTATCCTCAGAGGATTCAGTGCTTCCTGCGGTCGTTGTTTCAAAGGTGGAAGCTGCTTAAAAAATGTCTTTTGCTGATTCTCATTTCTCTTTGTGGGTTGGTACTTATGCAGCGTACGCAACTCAAGTGTTTATTAAAGACTACCAAACACTGTACGATTGTATTCAGGAGGATGTAGATCTTTCTACTAGCTTAGCTAATATGGAGTTGTTCTCTAAGTTTCTTTATGATGCAGCTTTTGATGGTTAATGGGAAGCAGCGGTGTCTCCTGGAGCCACAATAGCTGGAAGCAGACTATTGTGGATGAAGTCATGGAATTGGGAGTCTGCACAACGGAATCTAATTTTTAAGCTTCCTTTTATGGGGGTGAAATTTTTTGGTCACAATCTTGAGGATATGTCGCACAGAGAAGCTGAAGAAACAAGCATTGACATAGCCAAAAGGTCTCGCTTTTGAAACCTTATAAGTGTTTAGCCAGAGCTATTAGCTCTATGGTGCCCAAGCTATGTTGTAGAGTAGTGTGGCTTGTGTGCTGTATGTTACAGAATTATAACAGAGTGTTATAAGCATTTTTGTTACCTTATTTATAAATAAGATGATATTATGTATAACTGAACAACTTATTAATAATGAGAAAATGAAAGTTGTGCTTCACTGGCGAGCTCTCGAAGGTGGTGCTAGTGTGCGTTGTTGTGAATAAAACCAATCTGGCCACTTTGCGGTCACTCTAGCTTGCTTTATTGAATTTATTTATTTTTCGTATTTTGAACCTTTTTTTCCTCTCCGTCCCTGAGGCTGCACTTTGGAATAGAAAAATATCAGAAAAATACGAAATTTCCATCACAGTGTTTTTCTTTTTTGGATCCATTTCACAAGGGAACAAATAAAGAAAAGGAGAGGAAGAGAGGGTAATAGCCAATATCTTAAAGTCATGGTTTTCAGCAAGTGAGGAGGAGCGAGACAGTGACAGAAAGAGAGGGACTAAGAAAAAGAATGAGAGATATGGGTGGCAGTGGCAGAGCAGGAAAAGTCAGCACTGACTGTCATTGTCTTCTCTAGGCAAGAAGGGAAAGACAGAGTCTTTTTCCTTCTCTGCCTTCCCCGCCCATCCCCGAACGGCCGAGCCTTATCTCTAGGACTTGGCTATTTCTGCCGTCCTGGAATGCATTTCTAAAATAAACAAGCATTTACAATGCAATAGGTCTTGCAGCATTAAAGTTTGGGCTATTGGCATTGTATATGATAATGTGTTGCATTAATTTGTTAGCAAACTCTGAATTGGTGTATAAAGATGATTTACAAACTGTCAAATGTTGCTGACTAGTAAGCAACGTTGTGAATAATATTGTTTGCTAGTCATCCTTGGGTACCAGAGTACTTCACTTGAGGCAGAGGTATTATCTTTAGACTACATGTGCCGGTGCCGCTTGAGCTAGAAACAGGGCCAGCTTTAGCAGTGGTGCTGCCCGGTGCGACATACTTTTTTGACACCCCCGCGTCCCCCTTCCCCCACCTCCTCCTCTGATTCCATCATTAGCATTGGGTAAAAAGTGGACCTCAGCTTCCCTTAGGCCCTCTCTCACATACATTTCATTTGGGTTATAGTGCTGGTAAAGGCTGGCTTTACGAATCCGCTCAGATATCCACCAAAACACCGATCTGTTCTTTGCAGCAGATTAACCCTCTGCATTACTTTATGGTGAGTCAAACCTGCTACTAGACACACCTCTGATCTCTCTCTATCAGGAACATTAATCACAAGTTATCATGACATTTGTATTGCTGCCTGAAACCTGGATTTACAAGGAACTCTGCAGCAGGTGCTTTTAAATTGCATGTTACTGTTTTAGTAAAGTTAGAGCTTCTTTGTAATGAAAAAAATCAAAAAAATCGGCCGAGTTTCATGGAAACAATTTAAAAAATAGAAAGTCAAAATGAATGAAGACCCCTAGAAAACTCCCACATGTTTAATCTCAGAGCACTTACGCCGGAAAAAAAAAACACATGCATCCAATGCCAACAATATGAGTAAGAAATTCAGAAAACCGTTCTCAAGCAGTTAAGGTACCACAAAAACACTTAACATCAGTAGAACATATAAAGATCTAAACACTGAAAATCAGGTTGCCGTGAAAATAATATTCAGCCCTACACAGGCAGCCATGCTTCAGCTACTCGGTACTGATCCGCAGAGGGCCTTGAGCAATATACTGGGTAGAATAAGGACTCTCTCTAGAAATGCGCTAGGGGAGGAGAAGAAACGTCCGAATACTGACACAATCTGACACTAATATAGAAATGCCCAGGGGTATGTATGGTTAGCAGATCAATACCATTATCAATGTGAATCAAGTTCAGGCTCTGGCAGTTCTAATTACTAAAACTACTGCAGTTTGTATGCATGAATGAAGTAGATAATATATGCAGATATCAGAACCTCAAGCAGATTTCTTAAATAAATAAAAAAGGAAGGAGAGTCCCTAGTTATCTTCTTGGCTCGTGATGAAGGCTGTTAGACATGTATGGGCAGAAACAATCAGCCTTAACATGGCATTGTAGACCAATAGATGCAGGCGCACTAAAAAACTACAAGTGACCGCTTTTGTTGACATAAGAACCCAGGAAAACAATGTACTGGAAATAGAGATATTTATCAGGTGTAATTAAAAAAACTGTGTGGAGGTTGAGACAGTCAACAAAAAAACTGAACTGTCGGGGTAAAGCTGGGACGTGTGGTGACCCTACTTTCAACAAATGTAATTGCTAAAACTATACAACTCACTACAACCACATTCTGAAGTATTTTATGTTTTTATTATTATTATTATACTAAGCTACATGCTCAGCCACACAATTAACAATATACACTCTACTGGCTAAAAAAACAACTAATGTAACTGAGTGAAAGGCATTATAATAAACATAAATAGGCAGTTACAAAAAGTAACTTGTAGCAACTAAACGTTCCTAATAGTAGTTATTTTGGTAAACAATTCCATACGTGATCAACTGCACCCATGAGACACTTCACTTCACAAGCCACCGGCAACGGATTCAGAGGCATTTCAACTGTACTTGGAAAAGTGACAGATGCCGACTGAAAAGGGATTAGTTGCAGTCTCCTTCTACTATTGACAATTGGATTAGTTGCAGTCTCCTTCTGCTATTGGCAATTTACATGTGTGCGTTGTGTCAGTTGTTGCACAGGAAACACACACACATAGACAAGGTAAGTGAAATCGTTGTATTTGGAAGAAAAGCAGGCAAAAAAAAAACAGTCCGAATGTGCAAAGCAGGCATATTTAGGCACGCTCACGGCAAAAGCCGGACATGTCGTGACATAAAACACTGAACGTTTTCCCTTACTGTCAAAGGCAGCTGTCTCCTCTAAGGGAAAGTCCAGAGGAACTTTCAGCTCAGCCTTCCTCATTAGTTTGTTGTCCCATTGCTCAGCAGTGAAATGGTCAGCAGAAGACGACCCTGCACCGGCATCTCCGCGATTCATCGCGCTCTGCGAGCAGCTTTCCCACGGCAGTCGCCTGGGAAGGTCCAAAATGCCAAAAGGCTGGACTAATTTACCCTATTCACCAAACAAAAGCAGGCATTTAATGAGGGCACTAACAGAAGCCAAAAGAAAAGAGGGTAGTTTCTTCCACCACACATACCAGATATAGCATGCCTCGCAGCGAATGCGCGCTGCGCTAGACTCTACCTAAAAAAGTCCCTCAGGACACTAAAGTTAGCGGTGGGACAGAAATCATTCCTGTTCAAGCACCTTCAGTAGAATGTTCAGGAAAAGCATTCCTTTCCCTTTTGCACCCAAGTTCGTGGTCGATGGGGCAGCATTTGGGAATTAAACCTGACTACGGATCTGGACAACAACAGCCCCATAAATGAAAATAAGCAAGTTGGAGCAAGGTGGAGACTCTGAATCTTAGATCAGTGGGACTTCCTGATGATTTGGGGTGGATATTAGATCCCATTCCTAATACAACCTCCCCAGTGGCACTTAAAGCCTACCCTTGGCCCATGGAAAACTCAAGAACACAAGCCGTGCCACAAGGAAATCAAGCATTGTTGGAAAAGCAAGCGGTCATTCCTGTTCTGCGAGATCAAATCAGAAAGGGACTTTACTGGATCCTTTTCTTATTTCCCAATATTGATTTACTACGTGTTTGACAGGATGTCATGGTGGCCGTCAGTCTTGAATTTGAAACATCTAAACAATTTTTTTTTGGTAGAAATCTTTAAGAGGGTGACTCTCCACTATATCACTTCCTTTAGTAGCGGACGTTGATTTTTTGATCACCCTGGATCTTCAGAATGCATACTTTCACACCCCCATCAATCCATTGAGTTAACTGTTCCTAAGGTTTCCAATAAAAAAATCAGCATTTTCAATTGCAAGCCATGACATTTGGTCTGCCACTTCTCCCCGAGTCTTCACAAAGGTACTAGCTCATGTTTTTGCATATCTTCAAATATGTGGCATGGCTATTTTTTCTTTACATTGATGATTGGTTGATCTCTGCTCCTTCTTTCTGTAAAGTACAAGAAAATGTGGAACTGGCCACTAGAGTGTTACTCCAACTGGACTTCATCATCAACTATCAGAAGTCCAGGCTTCAACTTTCTCATGATAAGATGCTCATTGGAGTGAGTTTAACACACATACTGGAAGGGTGTTCTGTCCTCAATGTAGAATAGCTGTGTTTCATGACAGTGCTACTAAAGTCCTCACACACTTGCCAACAATGGCACATGTTTGTTTACAGATTCAGGGGCTGTTTCCAGCCACTATGGCTATGGTCCTGTGGACAGTGCATTCTCTCAAACATGCATTTAAATCACATTTTGACATAGTGGGCCCCTCACACTAGAAATGACGAATTTCTAATCCCGTATCTTCTGAAATCTCAATACAGTTGTTTTGGTGGTCGGATGTGAGGTATCTGTCAATATCGGTCCCGTTGAGATATCCAGCTCCAGTTCAGTTGACCACCAATGCCAGTATGTAGGGTTGGTGAGCCACCCTGGGGGACCTGGAGTTGAAAGGTCCATTGACGGAGCCAAGTGTTGCCAGTCCTCGAATTGGAGGGAGCTGTTAGCAGTATGGCAAGCTCTCTGGGCATTTGCTCCCCAGTTAGAAGAAAATAATGAGTTAGTGAGGACCAACAACCGTGCTGCTCAGTGCTATCTCACTCAACAAAGGAGTATGAGGAGCAGGGATCTCAACCAGTTGGCCAACATGATTTTCTCCAGGGTAGAACGTCATCCTCTGGCATTAAGTGTGGTCTACAACCAGGTGTGTTTGAATTATGAGCAGACAGTCTGAGTTAGAATCTTCCATTTTCAGTGAGCTATCTTAGATCAACCGGATATATCTCCATTTCGAACACCCTGGATGGACCTGTGTCCATAGGCTTTGGTGATTAATGTATCAATTCCTTGGCCTCAGGAGTCCTCATTTCCAAGCCGCTGTGTGCCGCCGTAGCATCACTTTTATTGGTATTCCGACAGTACACAGTGCAGTGCTATATCTCCAAGATCACGTAAAGAGAGCTTGTGTGGCTTTTCATGGCCTTGTAGATATAGCTTGAGGCAACAAAGCGCAAGTCACTGCATGACCTCACACTGTGATGGGGAGTCGTACCATAGTTTCTACGTTGGGTGTTCCCATGTAACACCCAGAGCATTTACACATTCCCAGATTCACAGCGTTCTGTAAACCTGGGATTGCATCACTAGCCTACGCTTCCCCAGGGGAGGCGTAGGGGAGGCACAACGAGGAGAAATAACTTTATTTCTCAGCATTAATTCCTCTTTGTATGTGTGATGAATTCCGCAGCACACATAGAATGAGGAAATCACCTTCCTTGATTGTTTTTGTGCAGGAAGGTGCAAGGGTACCTGCGTTAGCACATGGCAGACATTTCAGCACCAGCACAAGGAAAGAGGACAGGAATGCGCTGTATCTGATAAATATGGCGCATTCCTGCCCTTTTCTTATGCCATAGGGCAGCAAAGTAGGAAGGTTTGCTGCGTTGCTCTGAGGCAAAATATTGTAAATGAAGCCCAGGGCCTTTGTATTCCTTTCCTCCGATTACCTTCCACCCAAGGGAGCTTCAGTAGATCAGGAGTAGAGGGGCAAGGTGTTACTGATAGCATCATTTTGGCTACGCCACCCATGGTTCTCCTTCTTGCTAAGCATTTCTAAGGGACATCTGTTGCACCCATCGGTTCAACCTTTTCTTCTTCAGATTCTATGGCTGATGGCTGCTCTCCGACTCATGGCTTGGTCCATGAACGCCTAGGGTTAAAACATATGGGTTGTTCCTGAAGGATAGTTTTACACACTCATGCATTTTGCAAACCTTCAACTTTACGTTCTTATAAACATCACTAATACTCATTGTCTTCCTGGTGTAATGCTAAAGGTTTGAAGGCCTCTTCTTTTGAACCTTTTAAGATTTTTGGATGACAGTTTTGACAAGGGCTTAGCCCTTTCTACTCTTGCTGCTCAGTGGATGGACTGAACACTCAGAATGGGAAGATGATTTTTCTGAGATCACACCATTGGTCACTCATTTACTCCATAGTTGTCATTTGAAATGCCCTTTATTTCACAATGCTGTACCTACTTGGGATCTCTCGCTGGTATTAAAGGATCTTTAAATGCATCCATTTGAGGTCTTGCAACAGTCAGATATTGAGTGGATTTCAGCAAAAATAGTGTTTTTAGTGGCGATAACCTCGGATAGGAGACTGGGAGAACAACATAGTATGTTACTAACCACTTTGACTTATTTGCTTTTTTTTCCTGATAATGTTGTTTTGCAGGTTGATCCAAAGTTCCTTCCCAAAGTTCACTCACGATTTCATTTGACTCAGGGGGCAGTTCTGCTTGGCTTTGAGGACTTGACATCTGAAATTCTATAATCTTTAGATGAAAAAGGGCCTTGCCCATTTATTGTCTCATACTAAGGTCTTCTGTTCATCCCCTTCTCTTTTGATTTCTTATGGTTCCTTCAATAAAGGGAAAAAGGCTACATCGCAAATCATCAGTTGGTGGGTCAAACAGGCCATTACACATGCATATACATCAATCAATAAACAGGTACCGTCACTTATTCAGGGTCGCTCTACAAGGTCTGTATCAGTTTATGGGTGGTGGTAGGTGCTGTCTCGCTCCAGGAGATATGCCCAGCAGCAAAATGGATCTCTCATCTTATATTTGTTAACCATTATAAATTGGATATATCAGATCACAACTTTGGTTCTGCTCTTTAGAATTCAGCAATGATGTAATGGTTGATATTCACATTAAAGATATTTTTCAACATTGGATTTTCGGTGCTTTTAGTCAACTAGGTACATCCTCATTCTAATAGGAATGGGACAAGGAGAATGTAGATGGGGAAAGGGGTGATTCAGTTACTTACCGTTAACCTTCATAACCCCGATTCTTAGTCCTTGTACAAGGCCACAACCCTCTCTCCCTCTCTGGCACCTCCAATCATATACTTTTGATGTACAGGAAGGCAGGGGAGATGTATATAGCAGATGCATTAAAACAAAGATAGGATCTAAAAGTAACATGGGAAAATTCCTGTTGGAGGGAGGGTTCGCCTTAGTCTATTAGGACTGGTACGAGGAGGACTACGAATTGGAGTAATGAAGATTACCAGTAAGTAACTGAATTATTACAATTACCCTACAGGGTGAAAGGATTCAAAGACATTGCTGGGAATCAAACCTTTGATGTGTAGATGACATATTTATTAAGTAGAGCCCTCCAGTTGGAAGAAGCAACATGCTTTAAAAAATTTCCAAGTAAATATGTCAACACTTGGCACCCTTTTCACCTAAAAAATCTGGTTGGGATCGAAATCTGTGACCTCTAGGGCACATCCATAGCTCTGCAGTGGGGTCTTAACCATATTATAGAATATATTGTTGTTTTTGTGACCTACTTGTTATGCACAAATATTTGAGCATGTGCTAATCTCATTGAGCAAACTAATCAGTATTTTGAACACCTATCCTGCAGAAAAAAGATCACTCTATGTTTTGCTAACACTGTGTAGAATGTTTGCAACTACTTTATGCACTACTTCACATAGTCACATGGATAGAAATACTAGAGCAGATTTAAATTAAATTCCTTGAGGAGGGCAATAAGAAATGGTGATACTTCCCAGTTACATGGTACCAATTTTTGTAAAACCCAGGTGGATGAATCAGTAGGTGTGCCCATTCAGTCTAAATGCTCTGCAGATCTTAGCAACAGATGCAATGTTACAAAAGCATTTTACCCAAAAAGACGGAAATTCTGCCCTCTGAAATGCATTTACCTACAAGTATTTTAATGAAGTGCTGTGAGTGATGACACAAGTACATGTCGACATAAAGGTGAATTGAGATCTTTGTGTGTTGCATTCATAAGTAGTCAGGTTGATGTGACCCTGTAAGACTTGGCTTTTTCAGAGGGTTTACCCTCCAAGCTTTTTGGCCTCCCGTTTATGACCCTGGTATTGTTGGTTTTAGGACTCTGGGCACTCTTCCACTACCACTTGCTCTCTTGTTAAATTATGTTATGGAATGGTGTTTCCATAATTGGCTTACTTGTTTCACTACTAAGTCCCTAGTATGAGGCTCTGTGTTGTGGAAATGTGCTTTTTAATGAGCACACCGGTGCAGGGTTCACCCTTATCCGTCCATGGGTCCTTAGACTAACAAAATAGAGATTGACACTGAAGCTGGAATTCAAAATAACAAGTTTATTCACTCATGAGTGAGACCATATCCATACAACACCCTCAAGTATTCCAGGAGGTAGTGGCTTGAATACACAGACCATGATACTTATATACAGAGTTTTCTGCACTGGTAAGCATGTAGTTGTAAAGAGAAGGTACAAGCATCCACAGGTATAACTACCGACAAACATGGGCAGATGGAGATCACTTAGTCAGCAAAGTGGGAGGGGGAACAGAACTGCTATAACTGCTTACAGTAGCAAAGAGTGATCGACAGTTACATCTTTAGCCAGGTGCATTCTAGCAGCTACAGGCCTTTTCTCATACATTGCTTTGACTCAGTACAGAAGGAGTTAACTAAAGCTAATGACACACGCAGAATAGAAAGGCAATTAACAGTGAAGAATGAAGAATTACATAGCTGACAAAATGGATGCCACAAGCAAGATGGCTTCAGTTCATGCTAACACCAATTATTTTTGATTTCCACAGACGGCCCTTTTAGCATTAGTTGAAGACATCTCTATGACTTGGAAAGTACATGGAAGATATCATTTAAATCTATTCACATGAGTTCATTAATTTCCTGGTCCATTGCTAGGCGGGCATTTACATTCATAGCATTTTGTTTAGTCGGTATACACGAGGTACAGGTAGAAATACAAAGGGAAAAGAGCATCGGACCACATTGAATACATAGGCAAAAAATGGAAAGAATCGCAGAAAATATACATAGAGCTGACAGTAATTTCCAGCCCCATACAGTAAACATATTCCATAGCCATCCAGTCAAAGTCCATGTCCCTGAATCCTGTTGGATTTCAGTGGCTATTTTGTGCATCTTGGAAATTGCTTCAAAAACTGAAGGGGCGTGGTCAGGGATATATACGCAGCAGCTGCTCCCAATGATGCAACATGCTCCACCACGGTCAGCCAGGATGACATCGAGGACCATCCTGTTTTGGAGCACCACCATTCTCACAACTTGTAGTTCTTCTGTGATATTTCTAAGTGCCCTGGCTGTCTGATTGGTTACAGCCTCAACAACACGTGTCAAACGTCAGATCTTTCTGCTGTTTAGGGCCGCACCAACAAAAAAGAATAGTCCCAAGTTAAAGTCAATATACTTCTGCAGTGCAGAATCAGTTTGATCTACCTCATCATTGTTTATTGTCCTCTTGAATCGGCTCTTAGAAATGTCATTATGCAATTTATAGTCTTTATGTTAGGATGCAGGTGCCAAAAACACAGGTGGAAGCAAAATGGACACATAGCAGCTTCCAGCCCACCCACTAGGTAGGTGGTAATAACCTTTACTTCCACAAATGAAATAGGTGTTGTGTGAGGACCAAAAACTACTATTGTTTATTCCAGTCAAATACTGCTCACACAGAGATCCGCTCGAGCTCTAGTAACAGTGAGTCCAATAATGAACATACTCTTTCGATCACAGACTCTTGCAACAGTTAGCTTCTTCTCCTTAGGCATGTTCATCTCGTCGTTGAACAATAAAACAGACGGTGCCCTAAGGTCCTAGGCAGACGTTGGTTTCTTCACTGAGGTTGAGGCGAGCGGTCACTAAAAGGCTACCCCCCCTTTGTAGTCAGTCTTTAACCACCCAGGACAGTGGCTCAAACAGTCTTCAGCAATGAGGTGTCTTTCTTCCGGGGTCGCAGCTGATATCGAGATGTACCAGGGATCATGTGGTCCGGGAAGACTTCCTCAGGTCCTTCAGGTAACATAGCTTGTCCTTTCTCTGTAGCCAGGATGTTGTGGTGATCTGCCAACACAGCTGGGCTTACTAGGTCTTGAAACACTTTCCGGCAATGTGTCACATAGACCCAGTTCTTCCGGTTGTTCACTCGAATCGCAGTACTTGCTCAGGGCCTCGCCATCTCTGTGCTAGGGAGCTGGCTCTCTTGAAGGACTTGACTACGACGTTGTCTCCCGGTCGCAAGCAGTGACCTATCTGGAAGTGTCTCTCGAACCTGTTGACAAATAGAAGACAAACTGTCAGTCAATTGAGACAAATAGTCATTCATCATTACATAGGGCATGGCTTAGGAATCTCCCAAGTATTCATTGGTCTTCTGAAAAGTGAAAACCACCTCATAGGGTGTGAGGCCAGATCGTGTATGTGGTATTTATCTAATAGATAGCAAGGGCATTGCATCAGGCCATTTGAAAGATGTGGAAGCCTGTATCTTTGCCAATTTTAGTTCTAGGGTAGAGTTGTAACGCTTCTCTAGCCCTGCTGATTGTAGGTGAAAAGCAGCATGAAACTTCTGCTTAATTTCTAACCCTTTCAAGAGAAACTCAACAACTTGCCCAATGAGATGAGGTCTGTTGTCACTCCATAAAACTCGACAAATTCCATACCTAGGGAAAAACTCCTTTAGGAGCACCTTTGCTGTAGTATGAGCTGTATTATCCTTCGTGGGGTATGCCTCCACCCATTTACTAAAGGCACACACCACTACCTGAACATACTTCAGATTATTGCAGCGTTCAAGCTGGATATAATCCATTTGCAGAACCTCAACAGGTGCAGTAGGTATTGCAAACCTTACTGTTGGAGATTGTGTTCCCTTTCCAGGATTACATGGATGATCCCAAACTTGCATAAGTTGCTTTGCTATTGAGGATGCTTGTTGGCCGGCCCATGTGCCATGTGAATCATAGGGTGTAAATAGGCTGAAGGTAACTTCCATTTAGTCATTTCTTTATTCCTCCAACAGCCATCATCGTCCAATGCTTCCTCCTTGGACCATTGATCTAATTAATCAACAGAGACAGATTGTTGCATGTCTAGCACTTCTTGCCTGGCATCATGCCATACTTCAGTGTGTGATTTAACTACCTACATAGATGTAGTACTTTGTCGCATTGCTGTGTAGTCTCTAAGGGCATTGCCTGCTCCTATTTTATCAATCACTATCTTGTGCTCACTACACTTAACAATTGCCGCTTTCTTAGGACATTTGCAAAAACAACAAGTGATGGACTGAATGTGGATCAATGTCACACATTCCCCCAGTCAAAAGATCTGGGCCCAAATCCATCGTTTTTTTGCACTCCACACCACCCTGGGTTAGACAATGGCGATATGCAAATCAGCTCTGACCCTGTTGCCCCATGGGAACAGTCCAGTCCGAACTACAAAAGCCATGTCCTTCCCAGAACGGAATCAAGCATCCGAGGACCGGACCGGTTTCGAGGTAACACCTCTCATCAGCCCGGCTAGCTTGACTCCAAGTGGTGTGGAGTGCCTGGGACCCACGTCTGGGCATCCCCAGCGCACTTAGGGCGGCAATTGCAAAAACAACAAGTGATGGACTGAATGTGGATCAATGTCACACATTCCCCCAGTCAAAAGATCTGGGCCCAAATCCATCGTTTTTTTGCACTCCACACCACCCTGGGTTAGACAATGGCGATATGCAAATCAGCTCTGACCCTGTTGCCCCATGGGAACAGTCCAGTCCGAACTACAAAAGCCATGTCCTTCCCAGAACGGAATCAAGCATCCGAGGACCGGACCGGTTTCGAGGTAACACCTCTCATCAGCCCGGCTAGCTTGACTCCAAGTGGTGTGGAGTGCCTGGGACCCACGTCTGGGCATCCCCAGCGCACTTAGGGCGGCAATTGCAAAAACAACAAGTGATGGACTGAATGTGGATCAATGTCACACATTCCCCCAGTCAAAAGATCTGGGCCCAAATCCATCGTTTTTTTGCACTCCACACCACCCTGGGTTAGACAAATTGTTTTTTGTAATTTTCTCCCTGAGTGTACTGGGGTAGCTCAGACGTGGGTCCCAGAGCCTCCACACCACTGGAGTCAAGCTAGCCGGGCTGATGAGAGGTGTTACCTCGAAACCGGTCCGGTCCTCGGATGCTTGATTCAGGTCTGGGAAAGATATGGCTGTTGTAGTTCGGACTGGATTGTTCCCATGGGGCACAGGGTCAGAGCTGATTTGCATAAAGCCATTATCTGACCCAGGGTGGTGTGGAGTGCAAAAAACGATGGATTTAGGCCCAGATCCCTGTACTGGGGTGAATGTAAGACATTGATCTACATTCTGTCCATCAAATTGTTTTTTGTAATTTTCTCCCTGAGTGTACTGGGGTAGCTCAGACGTGGGTCCCAGAGCCTCCACACCACTGGAGTCAAGCTAGCCGGGCTGATGAGAGGTGTTACCTCGAAACCGGTCCGGTCCTCGGATGCTTGATTCCGGTCTGGGAAAGATATGGCTGTTGTAGTTCGGACTGGACTGTTCCCATGGGGCACAGGGTCAGAGCTGATTTGCATAAAGCCATTATCTGACCCAGGGTGGTGTGGAGTGCAAAAAACGATGGATTTAGGCCCAGATCCCTGTACTGGGGTGAAGACATTGATCTACATTCTGTCCATCAAATTGTTTTTTGTAATTTTCTCCCTGAGTGTACTGGGGTAGCTCAGACGTGGGTCCCAGAGCCTCCACACCACTGGAGTCAAGCTAGCCGGGCTGATGAGAGGTGTTACCTCGAAACCGGTCCGGTCCTCGGATGCTTGATTCCGGTCTGGGAAAGATATGGCTGTTGTAGTTCGGACTGGACTGTTCCCATGGGGCACAGGGTCAGAGCTGATTTGCATAAAGCCATTATCTGACCCAGGGTGGTGTGGAGTGCAAAAAACGATGGATTTAGGCCCAGATCCCTGTACTGGGGTGAATGTAAGACATTGATCTACATTCTGTCCATCAAATTGTTTTTTGTAATTTTCTCCCTGAGTGTACTGGGGTAGCTCAGACGTGGGTCCCAGAGCCTCCACACCACTGGAGTCAAGCTAGCCGGGCTGATGAGAGGTGTTACCTCGAAACCGGTCCGGTCCTCGGATGCTTGATTCCGGTCTGGGAAAGATATGGCTGTTGTAGTTCGGACTGGACTGTTCCCATGGGGCACAGGGTCAGAGCTGATTTGCATAAAGCCATTATCTGACCCAGGGTGGTGTGGAGTGCAAAAAACGATGGATTTAGGCCCAGATCCCTGTACTGGGGTGAATGTAAGACATTGATCTACATTCTGTCCATCAAATTGTTTTTTGTAATTTTCTCCCTGAGTGTACTGGGGTAGCTCAGACGTGGGTCCCAGAGCCTCCACACCACTGGAGTCAAGCTAGCCGGGCTGATGAGAGGTGTTACCTCGAAACCGGTCCGGTCCTCGGATGCTTGATTCCGGTCTGGGAAAGATATGGCTGTTGTAGTTCGGACTGGACTGTTCCCATGGGGCACAGGGTCAGAGCTGATTTGCATAAAGCCATTATCTGACCCAGGGTGGTGTGGAGTGCAAAAAACGATGGATTTAGGCCCAGATCCCTGTACTGGGGTGAATGTAAGACATTGATCTACATTCTGTCCATCAAATTGTTTTTTGTAATTTTCTCCCTGAGTGTACTGGGGTAGCTCAGACGTGGGTCCCAGAGCCTCCACACCACTGGAGTCAAGCTAGCCGGGCTGATGAGAGGTGTTACCTCGAAACCGGTCCGGTCCTCGGATGCTTGATTCCGGTCTGGGAAAGATATGGCTGTTGTAGTTCGGACTGGACTGTTCCCATGGGGCACAGGGTCAGAGCTGATTTGCATAAAGCCATTATCTGACCCAGGGTGGTGTGGAGTGCAAAAAACGATGGATTTAGGCCCAGATCCCTGTACTGGGGTGAATGTAAGACATTGATCTACATTCTGTCCATCAAATTGTTTTTTGTAATTTTCTCCCTGAGTGTACTGGGGTAGCTCAGACGTGGGTCCCAGAGCCTCCACACCACTGGAGTCAAGCTAGCCGGGCTGATGAGAGGTGTTACCTCGAAACCGGTCCGGTCCTCGGATGCTTGATTCCGGTCTGGGAAAGATATGGCTGTTGTAGTTCGGACTGGACTGTTCCCATGGGGCACAGGGTCAGAGCTGATTTGCATAAAGCCATTATCTGACCCAGGGTGGTGTGGAGTGCAAAAAACGATGGATTTAGGCCCAGATCCCTGTACTGGGGTGAATGTAAGACATTGATCTACATTCTGTCCATCAAATTGTTTTTTGTAATTTTCTCCCTGAGTGTACTGGGGTAGCTCAGACGTGGGTCCCAGAGCCTCCACACCACTGGAGTCAAGCTAGCCGGGCTGATGAGGTGTTACCTCGAAACCGGTCCGGTCCTCGGATGCTTGATTCCGGTCTGGGAAAGATATGGCTGTTGTAGTTCGGACTGGACTGTTCCCATGGGGCACAGGGTCAGAGCTGATTTGCATTAAGCCATTATCTGACCCAGGGTGGTGTGGAGTGCAAAAAACGATGGATTTAGGCCCAGATCCCTGTACTGGGGTGAATGTAAGACATTGATCTACATTCTGTCCATCAAATTGTTTTTTGTAATTTTCTCCCTGAGTGTACTGGGGTAGCTCAGACGTGGGTCCCAGAGCCTCCACACCACTGGAGTCAAGCTAGCCGGGCTGATGAGAGGTGTTACCTCGAAACCGGTCCGGTCCTCGGATGCTTGATTCCGGTCTGGGAAAGATATGGCTGTTGTAGTTCGGACTGGACTGTTCCCATGGGGCACAGGGTCAGAGCTGATTTGCATAAAGCCATTATCTGACCCAGGGTGGTGTGGAGTGCAAAAAACGATGGATTTAGGCCCAGATCCCTGTACTGGGGTGAATGTAAGACATTGATCTACATTCTGTCCATCAAATTGTTTTTTGTAATTTTCTCCCTGAGTGTACTGGGGTAGCTCAGACGTGGGTCCCAGAGCCTCCACACCACTGGAGTCAAGCTAGCCGGGCTGATGAGAGGTGTTACCTCGAAACCGGTCCGGTCCTCGGATGCTTGATTCCGGTCTGGGAAAGATATGGCTGTTGTAGTTCGGACTGGACTGTTCCCATGGGGCACAGGGTCAGAGCTGATTTGCATAAAGCCATTATCTGACCCAGGGTGGTGTGGAGTGCAAAAAACGATGGATTTAGGCCCAGATCCCTGTACTGGGGTGAATGTAAGACATTGATCTACATTCTGTCCATCAAATTGTTTTTTGTAATTTTCTCCCTGAGTGTACTGGGGTAGCTCAGACGTGGGTCCCAGAGCCTCCACACCACTGGAGTCAAGCTAGCCGGGCTGATGAGAGGTGTTACCTCGAAACCGGTCCGGTCCTCGGATGCTTGATTCCGGTCTGGGAAAGATATGGCTGTTGTAGTTCGGACTGGACTGTTCCCATGGGGCACAGGGTCAGAGCTGATTTGCATAAAGCCATTATCTGACCCAGGGTGGTGTGGAGTGCAAAAAACGATGGATTTAGGCCCAGATCCCTGTACTGGGGTGAATGTAAGACATTGATCTACATTCTGTCCATCAAATTGTTTTTTGTAATTTTCTCCCTGAGTGTACTGGGGTAGCTCAGACGTGGGTCCCAGAGCCTCCACACCACTGGAGTCAAGCTAGCCGGGCTGATGAGAGGTGTTACCTCGAAACCGGTCCGGTCCTCGGATGCTTGATTCCGGTCTGGGAAAGATATGGCTGTTGTAGTTCGGACTGGACTGTTCCCATGGGGCACAGGGTCAGAGCTGATTTGCATAAAGCCATTATCTGACCCAGGGTGGTGTGGAGTGCAAAAAACGATGGATTTAGGCCCAGATCCCTGTACTGGGGTGAATGTAAGACATTGATCTACATTCTGTCCATCAAATTGTTTTTTGTAATTTTCTCCCTGAGTGTACTGGGGTAGCTCAGACGTGGGTCCCAGAGCCTCCACACCACTGGAGTCAAGCTAGCCGGGCTGATGAGAGGTGTTACCTCGAAACCGGTCCGGTCCTCGGATGCTTGATTCCGGTCTGGGAAAGATATGGCTGTTGTAGTTCGGACTGGACTGTTCCCATGGGGCACAGGGTCAGAGCTGATTTGCATAAAGCCATTATCTGACCCAGGGTGGTGTGGAGTGCAAAAAACGATGGATTTAGGCCCAGATCCCTGTACTGGGGTGAATGTAAGACATTGATCTACATTCTGTCCATCAAATTGTTTTTTGTAATTTTCTCCCTGAGTGTACTGGGGTAGCTCAGACGTGGGTCCCAGAGCCTCCACACCACTGGAGTCAAGCTAGCCGGGCTGATGAGAGGTGTTACCTCGAAACCGGTCCGGTCCTCGGATGCTTGATTCCGGTCTGGGAAAGATATGGCTGTTGTAGTTCGGACTGGACTGTTCCCATGGGGCACAGGGTCAGAGCTGATTTGCATAAAGCCATTATCTGACCCAGGGTGGTGTGGAGTGCAAAAAACGATGGATTTAGGCCCAGATCCCTGTACTGGGGTGAATGTAAGACATTGATCTACATTCTGTCCATCAAATTGTTTTTTGTAATTTTCTCCCTGAGTGTACTGGGGTAGCTCAGACGTGGGTCCCAGAGCCTCCACACCACTGGAGTCAAGCTAGCCGGGCTGATGAGAGGTGTTACCTCGAAACCGGTCCGGTCCTCGGATGCTTGATTCCGGTCTGGGAAAGATATGGCTGTTGTAGTTCGGACTGGACTGTTCCCATGGGGCACAGGGTCAGAGCTGATTTGCATAAAGCCATTATCTGACCCAGGGTGGTGTGGAGTGCAAAAAACGATGGATTTAGGCCCAGATCACTGTACTGGGGTGAATGTAAGACATTGATCTACATTCTGTCCATCAAATTGTTTTTTGTAATTTTCTCCCTGAGTGTACTGGGGTAGCTCAGACGTGGGTCCCAGAGCCTCCACACCACTGGAGTCAAGCTAGCCGGGCTGATGAGAGGTGTTACCTCGAAACCGGTCCGGTCCTCGGATGCTTGATTCCGGTCTGGGAAAGATATGGCTGTTGTAGTTCGGACTGGACTGTTCCCATGGGGCACAGGGTCAGAGCTGATTTGCATAAAGCCATTATCTGACCCAGGGTGGTGTGGAGTGCAAAAAACGATGGATTTAGGCCCAGATCCCTGTACTGGGGTGAATGTAAGACATTGATCTACATTCTGTCCATCAAATTGTTTTTTGTAATTTTCTCCCTGAGTGTACTGGGGTAGCTCAGACGTGGGTCCCAGAGCCTCCACACCACTGGAGTCAAGCTAGCCGGGCTGATGAGAGGTGTTACCTCGAAACCGGTCCGGTCCTCGGATGCTTGATTCCGGTCTGGGAAAGATATGGCTGTTGTAGTTCGGACTGGACTGTTCCCATGGGGCACAGGGTCAGAGCTGATTTGCATAAAGCCATTATCTGACCCAGGGTGGTGTGGAGTGCAAAAAACGATGGATTTAGGCCCAGATCCCTGTACTGGGGTGAATGTAAGACATTGATCTACATTCTGTCCATCAAATTGTTTTTTGTAATTTTCTCCCTGAGTGTACTGGGGTAGCTCAGACGTGGGTCCCAGAGCCTCCACACCACTGGAGTCAAGCTAGCCGGGCTGATGAGAGGTGTTACCTCGAAACCGGTCCGGTCCTCGGATGCTTGATTCCGGTCTGGGAAAGATATGGCTGTTGTAGTTCGGACTGGACTGTTCCCATGGGGCACAGGGTCAGAGCTGATTTGCATAAAGCCATTATCTGACCCAGGGTGGTGTGGAGTGCAAAAAACGATGGATTTAGGCCCAGATCCCTGTACTGGGGTGAATGTAAGACATTGATCTACATTCTGTCCATCAAATTGTTTTTTGTAATTTTCTCCCTGAGTGTACTGGGGTAGCTCAGACGTGGGTCCCAGAGCCTCCACACCACTGGAGTCAAGCTAGCCGGGCTGATGAGAGGTGTTACCTCGAAACCGGTCCGGTCCTCGGATGCTTGATTCCGGTCTGGGAAAGATATGGCTGTTGTAGTTCGGACTGGACTGTTCCCATGGGGCACAGGGTCAGAGCTGATTTGCATAAAGCCATTATCTGACCCAGGGTGGTGTGGAGTGCAAAAAACGATGGATTTAGGCCCAGATCCCTGTACTGGGGTGAATGTAAGACATTGATCTACATTCTGTCCATCAAATTGTTTTTTGTAGCTTTCTTAGGACATATCAAAGCAGTAAGGAGATTATGGACTAATTCCCAATGCACTATTTGTGTCCCATGTGAAGTGAGAAAGCCTCTTTCTTTCCAGAGCTGGGCAACGCTATGTACCACGCCAAAGGTGTATTGGCTATCAGTGTAAATATTAACAAGCAAATCTGTACTAAGTTCACATGGTGACAAGATGGCCGCCTGGTAGGAGCTCCTGTTAAGAGCTCCCAGTGCTTGGGATCCCATTTAGGGCTTTATCCCTGTTAGCACCCACCAGTCCTACGGAACGGAAACACTAAAAGTAATTGGAAAAGTACCAAAAGTAACTGGATTGCCCGGATTGCCAGCTTACCTGATCGACGGAGGTTTGGAACCTGCAAAGCCCGGCGATCGGCTACTGGACACTCGCCTTCAGGCACCCCCATCGCGCTGCGGGACTGTGCGGCTGAAGCTCCGGGAGCCTGCTGAGCTTGCACTTCCCCGCGGATCATCGCTGCGACCGGCCCGCACCATAGCAGAGGAGTCCCTGCGGCGTCGGAGGGCTGAGAGAGGCCCCCCTCCCGCCCGCTCCATGGCAGAGGACACTGGTTGCTGTGCCTGGACTACAAAGGGACGAGACCACGACAACGGACCCGCCCGCCCGCTCCGCTGCACCGGAGCACATGCAATCTGATACTGGACTGAGCGGCTAAGGTTTCCGGGAGCCTGCCTGCACTGGCTCCTACCCCGCGGATCATCGCTGCGGCTGAACACGTCAAGCTCCCCCCATCGCGTTGCCGGGACTGAGCGGCTGAGGTTCGGGGAGCCTGCCTGCACTGGTCACAGCAGAGGAGTCCCAGCGGCGTCGGAGGGCTGAGAGAGGCTCCCCCTCCCGCCCGCTCCAAGGCGCAGGTCGCTGTTGTTGTGCCAGGACTGGCCGGGACGAGGCCACGACGGCGGACCCCCCCCGCCCGCTCCACAGCACCGGAGGCTGGATGGCGGGACCAGGAGGGACATCGGTTGAGTGGAGCCTGCCCCCGGCTGCACCGGAGGATGGATGCGACCGGAGGTGTGGCGCCGCTGCCCGGAGGAGCTGCTGAAGTGAGCCCTGGGACCAACGAGAGCTAGAGGGCCGACATGAGCCTGCCCCCACCGGCACCGGGAGTGGATACTTGGTGATGAGTTTCCCCACCGTTCAGGGAAATACAGGTTTGGAACCCCTGTGGTAAAATCTGAGCTCACGTCGCCTGGAAGGTTTGGAGCCCTGAGGCAAACACACAGCTCACATATAGCTGCATTCGGAAGGGACTGCGACACACTTGGATTAAAACATTGCAACTACAAAATTCTGCTGGCAAGCTCAACACGCTTACGGAGGCATAAGGTATTTATTTCACCCCACCCGCCTGCTCACATTTTTAGACTACCTCCTTTGTGCAAAATGGCTGGGGCCATAAAACTGCTCACATTTTTAAACTACCTCCTTTGTGCAAAATGGCCGGGGCCATAAAACTGTAGAAATAAATCCCCTCCGGTACCTTTGATGTCCACGAGGCTCCTCAGCTTAACTCCCCCACACAAGACCACCAAAAATAGAGATAAGCCTCCCTCCCAGCAAGCTATGAGCAGTGCTTGCTCAAATAGAAAGTGAAACTGCCCTTCCCTGTGCTCAAAGTAATAGCAGCAGACAGAGGACTAATATTTCTATCTCCCCTATCGATTCGGCCATCTTAGTCTGTCTATCTTTGGGCGACCATCATGGACTAGTCATTTCTACCATCGGACCTAAGGCCTTTTTAGACTACTCTTATCGGCTGCACAATTTACACAGCTTGGTGTTTTCACGTCGGATTATGATAGAGTGTATGCCTTTTACAGTGGTATTATATTACTATATTCCTAATTGTATCCAGCACATTTCACTTTTTCTGCACCTGTAATGCACCGATTGCTACCTTATATATTTTTGCCTTTTACAGTGGTATTATATTTTTATATTCCTAATTGTATCTTGCACGTCCCACTTTTTCGTCACCTGTAATGCACCGATTGCTACCTCATATATTTTTTGCTGCTCACTAGTGTCACTTGTTTCATATAACTTTTGTTTGCAATTGTTTTTTGCTACTGTTTCATGTACCTCACATATTTTTGACTACTCACTATTGTCACTTTCGATTCAGGTATTTTACTGTCTGCACAGGTATTTTATTCCAGTATATTGTCAGTATTATACTTCTACTTTATTCTGCACTTGTTTGTAACCCACATCGAATTCACTTTTATTCCTGTAATGTACCGACTAATATCTCATATAGACTTGTCACATTGATGCAACCTGCACCCATTACACTGTTCTTTCCCGTATACACTGATTACTACCTCATATATTTTAGTTGCTCATTGTTCCATGTAACTTATTGTCTGCATTTGTATTCTGCTCCCATATATCATTATTGTTCACCCAACATTTGTGCAACCTGCACCCATCTCAAGTTTTATTCCTGTCTAACTCATATACCTTGGCCGCTCACTAGTGTCACTTCTGTTCCATGCAACTGGCTATTATTGTCTGCATTTGTATTCTGCTCCCGTATAGCATTATTGTGCACCCTACATTTGTGCAACCTGCACCCATTTCAACCCTTTTTCCTGTATGCACCGATTACTACCTCATATACTTTGGCTGCTCACTAGCGTCACTTCTGGTCCATGCAACTGGTTATGACTTTGCACCCTCCCACACCTACCTATACCGTCATCCCAACATGGAACCCATTGGCAAGCACACATATAGAATCAACTACCCACCCACACTCACCAAAAAAGCCGCTACATGCTTTAAACACAACTTCCGGAGGTCCCACCCTGAAACTCCCTTTGCAGACACCTACTTCTCACCAGTCAATGGTTCACTGAACATTGATATCATCTTCCACACCACATGCAGAGCCCAATGGAGAAAATCGTTCCTGACCTTACTCACTGTCTCCACCTCCAGGAAATCCGCGCATGGCCTAACACTCTCCATCACACCATCCCAACTCTTCCCGGGCAGAACCACCATCACTATCTACAATAACGGGATTGTCCTAATTCAATCCACAGACAGGAACCTGGAACTACTAGACAACCTGTTCCCCACGTTCAAACAACACCTCTCCAATCATCCGACCCCCACTCATAGCACCTGCAGTCCTATCACCCTTGACTTCACAGCCCCCAACCACAACCCTTCTAACCTAGCTCAACCCCAAAACGACAACCACCTTTCCTCTACCCCCGGCACCTTAGACATTCACCCACCTAATGTAGCTACCTCACGCTCCTCAATCACAGACATAGATCTCTCGCCCACATACACCAGCAACACCCCCTCCCCCCCACCAACACTTTGACCTCCATTCATACCAGTCCCATTCCTGTCACCCCTGACACCACAGCCCCAAACCACAACCATTCTAACCTAGCTCAGCCCCAAAACGACATGCACCTCTCCTCTATCCCCGACACCTTAGTCATTCACCCACCTACTGTAGCTACCCCACACCCCTCAATCACAGACATAGATCTCTCCCCCTCATACACCAACCTCACCCCTTCCCCCATACACCAGCCCTCATTCCCATTCCTTTCACCCCTGACACCACAGCTCCCACCCACAACCCGCCTAACCTAGATCAGCAAACAAGAGGTACCTGGTCAGATTACTTATCTATGAGCTGTGTCATGCCCGGGAAACCACTACACCAAATTATCCTCACAGTGATAATACTGGGTTAGAAAAAATCCCATCAGCCCACCCTTATTGGTGGAGTGTCGTCATGTGGGAAATAGACCATGAACCAAGATTTTCTCCCGATGCAACTAGTAATGATGCAGAGATAGGTTCTGGAAGGTGATATTCTTAACCACAGTATTTCAGAGGTAGGACCAATGAAGTGCAGTGCTAGTAAAAACCAAAACAAAGGTGATTGTAAAATTGGCTCCTGGGACAAAAAATATGTTTATTCAGTATTGTCCAGGGTCAAGAGTAAAAACAACGCCTCATAGTCTTAAAAAATGGCTATGTCATGGCGTAGTGCATAGTGGTCGACATGTTTCAGCTGGGGGGACAACTAGTCCAAGCTTTCTTCAGGACCTTAAGATGTTATGCATCTGCACTATGTGAAACAAGAGGTGTAATTAACATTTTGGATTAATCCTACCGGATCTTTGAGCCCAAAGTATTCCCTGGTAGTCATCCAACTGGTCGTAATTTTCCCAGCGATCTGTGGGAGAACGCCTCACCTCACCCGGCACCCACTCGGGAAAGAAGGAGGCCCCGCTCTGTCCGTCGGTACCCCAATGGCCAGCGTCTCTGCATCATTACTAGTTGCATCGGGAGAAAATCTTGGTTCATGGTCTATTTCCCACATGACGACACTCCACCAATAAGGGTGGGCTGATGGGATTTTTTCTAACCCAGTATTATCACTGTGAGGATAATTTGGTGTAGTGGTTTCCCGGGCACGACACAGCTCATAGATAAGTAATCTGACCAGGTACCTCTTGTTTGTTTACTTAGTTGATAAAAGGGGTTTGAGCTACCGTGGTCATTAAACTTCCCCCTGTTGACCCACCTACCCTTTATTTCCAGTAACCTAGATCAGCACCAGATCGACACGCACAAAGACAAACCCCACCCTTTATCCCCCCCATGCTCAGCCCCCACTTCCACCCATTAACTAATCACACAGAACACACCACCTCCATTAACTTAACTCCACCCCCTCAAAAAAGAACCATCTACAATCCCACTTCCCCCCCATTCTCACCCCCCACTACCCAACATACACCCCCATCACCACTAACATACGCCCATCCTCCACCCTGCACTCTCCGCCTACCATAAATACTCTCATCCATACCACCAACCTCCCCCCTATGTCATCCACGCCCAACCCTCCCATCCCCATCTCCAACACATATCCCACACTGGACTACATTATGGCCTCCCTCCTCCAGCTCAAAGAAGACATTCACATCATCAAACAACAACTACTCTGCACACACTCCAGTCACCCCTCACCCAACACCCTCCTCCAGCTCAAAGAGGATATTCACATCATCAAACAATTACTCGGCACACACCCCAGACACCCCTCACCCGCCTCCACCATCACCACCCCTCAAAACTGGTCCTCCACCCGCGCGGCTGACTCTCTCACTCAACTCCCCCCGCCCTGTTCACAATTGCGAAAACCGCCCCGATCGCTCCTGCAACCCTCTCTCGGACCTCGACACAATCACCCTCCTCCGCTCCTACGACCCAGCAACACACCCGACACTCTTCTCGCCATTCCTACGATTCACTCAAATCCCCTTAGACCCCCCACACTGAACAACAGAACCGCTATCCTTAGTAACCTGAGTAAAGTCCCCCTCTCTCTGGAACCCCCTTCCACCCTCGACACACCCCGTCTCAAATGCACCCTCCTCAACTGCAGATCAGCCTCTAGACACTCCTCCGCAATCGCTGATCTCATCTTAACATTGGATCTTGACTTAATCATCATGACTGAAACGTGGCTAACTGAATCTTCTACACCTATAATGGACATTCTGGTTCCCCCCAATTACCACATCACTAGACTTGACAGGTCTGACAAAAAAAAAGGTGGTGGAATCGCATGTATATACAGGAGCAACCTCTCTGTCCTGAAAGTAACCTCCCCTTCCCTACCCTCCCCAACCTCCTGTGAATACATCTGCCTCGATATTATAAGTAGGGCTCCCGGTTTTATGGTATTTATTTTTTTGCCATTTCCGTCTGTATTTATCCATATTTATTTTCTGGGCATTTTTTCTGTATTTATCCATATTTATTTTTGCCACAAGCAAAAGACGACACTACAGCTAGTATTTTTCCACATTTATTTAAATCAACAATGCACACATGTGCTCGGTTGTTATATGAGAGCACTGCCACCATTAATGTACTAGAGGGGAGACCTTGGAGGGCAATAGCTGCTTGCAAGGATGAGGGAATCCATTTTCAGGAACTTCAATCAATTGCTTGGCTACGTCTCTGCTGGAGGGGATTAGTGTTCTATTTGGTCGAGCTGTGAGGATGAATGTATAGATCTGTAGGTAGCTGTCTCCCCTGCATTGTTTCACAAACCAGTCAAAACATCCATGCCAAGCACTCAAATTGCGCTGACTGGTTTCCAAGTGATCAGACCTCATAGCATGGATTTACAGGTTCCCAGGTTGCACAGTAGGGCCATCTCTCCCACCAGTCACGCAACACCCATTTGGCTCAGAGGGCTTCAGCCACCCCCCCGCCCCCTCATCTGTCCTGTGTGTCATTCCGCTCGCACACACAGACAGTTTTTGAGCTGCCAGCCCCACCAGAGTACTTCTCAGATCTTTAAAAAGACCATTCACTCGTTAACGAGGCTTTGTTGTTTTATTCACCCCTTCTTAATAGACTGCTGGCAGTGTCTACGGAACCCCCCTGTGCTCAGTGGTTTAATCACTGAAACGTAAAGATGCTGGAGGGAGATTGGGAGATCTTACTGTGCAGCCATGGGGAGAAGGGAGGCTAGAATCAAGACCAGTGCTGGGTTTAATTGCTTATGTCACGAGCTAGCCCTTCCTGCTTGGACGTAGTTTGTGGCAGTTACTTTTTACCCATTGGCTCTGCCAGTTGTATTTAAGGTTTCTTAAATGAACTTTAGCCTTGAAATATCTTTTCACACAACCACGACAACATGTCTGATCTCGGGGGAATTGCTACACACGCCGTCCCCCGAGTACTGAAAGTAAATTAGCGCTGCTAGAAGCTCTTAAAGTTGGCAGGAGGGGTTATAAATTGTGATTCATTTGGAAGTGTTACCAACACACAGGCGCGCGCTCACAAGAGCTGGTTTAAGATTACTTCTAGAAATGTTCTCAACCACTACACTAACAGCGAGAATAAAAACATCTCCCAACAACATCCGGCAATCGAAAGAAGCAGCCGCCCCCGCCGGCCCTTTCTGCTTAGAAGCTCTCGCCCTGCCTCTCTTCCATTGTGTGAGGGGAGATCGTAATTACAGGCATGTTGACTGTCACCCGGGATTGCATCCAACACGACGCACCTCTCAGTAGAGAAACCCGCCTCCCCCCAGCAGCCGTCTGCTCTGGAACCACCTGAGTGATTCACAGCATTGTGTGGGCAGGAGAGGCACTTGGCGAAGTTGAGGCTAACAAGTGTCCTGACAGCGCTTTGTACCACCCATGGCCGAGGTAAATGGCTGTTCATTAAGTTGTTGCAGAATGCGCAGCTTTCCAGTGGAAATGAAACAGCAGATGTACACGCGTGATGTACACAGTCTTGTGCACTTGGTATCGCGGCAACATTTGCTAGTATTTTCCCGTTTCTAAATATAAATACAGACAAAGGAAATATAGATTTCCGTCTGTATTTATATGTAGAAATCCGTAAAAACGGAAAACCGGGAGCCCTAATTATAAGTGAGGGCAAACCGATATGCTCTCTTCACGGCATTTACCACCCACCCAGCGACAACCTCACCTTCTCCCAACAAATCATGGATATGATCTCAACCAATTCTGGGCGACAACTCACACAAATATACCTTGGTGACTTCAACCTCCACTGGAACGATCACAATGACGCTGTGGTAAATGGTCTGAAAAATGTCCTCAACGCCCTTGACCTCACTCAAATATGCAACAGTCCGACTCACAAGAAAGGCTCTATCCTCGACCTTATCATCTCCAAAGAGGCCTCTATCCAACTCGAATCCATCCAAACCTGTGACTGGTCAGATCATCATATTATCACATTCTTCATCAATGAAAAGGTTAAATTTAACCCTGTTCAATCCTCCAAGCCCAAAGTCTGGAAAAGAGACATGAAAAAACTCAACTCAAACTCTCTACCCCCCAACAGCTGCAACCTATTACTTCCTCCTACTGGCGTTACGGACGTCCAATCCTTGACTGATCACTATCTCAACACTATGACCTCAATAATTAATGAAGCCGCACCTTGGCAGCTAAAAAGAGCCTCCGCAAAAATTTCCAATCCTTGGTACGACGGGAGTCTCAATGACGATAGACGTGCCATGCGAATGGCAGAACGCACCTGGAGGTAAGCTCCCTCTGCACTGAACCTAAAAACCCTGAAGAAAAAGAGAAATGCCTACTTCAGGAAAATTAAACGCTCAAAATCAGACTTCTTCAGCCTTCAGCTCGACCAAGCCAAAAATCGTCCGAGAAAGCTGTTTGAGCTAATCAGAACACAATCCAAGGAACAACCCCAACCTCTCAGCACTATGTGCGAAGCACCCTCCTGCGAAGACTTCGCCTTTTTCTTTATCCAAAACACCGACAACATAAAGAACGATCTCCTCATTGACGCAAGCCTCTACTCCAAACCCCACTGCATAGCACCCACTGAACCAAAAAACAATGCTACATGGTCATCCTTGGTCCCAAGATTACAGGAGATTAAAGAATAAAATATAGACAGAGTCAATCTATATTTGAAAAGACATGTCCAGCCGGACAGTGGTCTTTCAGAGTTTTTACTCAAGGTGCATGTAGTTAAATCACAACGAGTACCTTCCACAAGTCATCCAGTGTGGAACACAAGCCTGTGCCCAGCACTTACAGAACGGGTAGAAAGGTAGGTGTAGAAAGCAAAGAAGGGCTTTATAAGGCAAAGCAAGTATCTCCAACATGAATACAACTGCACAGAGTATAACAACTAAGCACCTTAAAACACATAGTAATCACGTTTATAAGTTTTGGTGCTTTAAAAGGTCGACGGCGTTTCGGACCCCTATTAAATCACGGGGTCCATCATCAGGACAATTACAATGAAAGCCTTAAATGATTTAGCCTGTAAATGCCAAGTAGCCTCCGGGGATAGAGGCCGGATAAGGATTGACCGCCCACGATCGGGCAGCAGTCGCCGCGGTACTCAGTGGTATCCGTCGGCAGCCAGGGGACCGGATAAGTCGGGTCAGTCTTGCTTCCTGGCGTGCTCGTGGGCGGTCAATCCTTATCCGGCCTCTACCCATTCTGTAAGTGCTGGGCACAGGCTTGTGTTCCACACTGGATGACTTGTGGAAGGTACTCGTTGTGATTTTACTACATGTACCTTGTTTGAACAAAAGTACGCTCCTCGAGGTCCCTGCTGACTGATATTGGGGCCCCTTGTTGTTGTAAAATTAACATGGTCATCCTTTGTCACCTACTCGGAAGAAGAAATTGGCAGACTGCTCAGCACTTTGAAACCATCCAATCACCTCACGGACCCCCTCCCTGCTAACGCTGTCAAAGACCTTTCCCCGTCGCTCCTTCCACTCTGGACTAAAATCATTAACAGTTCACTTCAAGAAGGGACCATTCCCGACTCCCTCAAAGTTGGACAAGTCACACCTTTACTAAAGAAACCTACAGCCGACCCCTCTGACCTAAACAATTACCGTCCCATTACCAATATTCCGACTCTTGCCAAACTGTTGGAAAAATGAGAACAAATACAATTGACTAAACACATTAATCAGTTTGATCTCCTCAACTCTCATCAATCAGGCTTCCGAGCAGATCACAGTACAGAAACTGCTATGACTCACATAATTGACGACGCCCTTCAAATCCTAGATCAAAACGATACCTGCCTCCTCATCCTTCTTGATCTCTCCTCTGCATTTGACACCGTCAAACATGAGAATTTACTCGAACTATTAAACACAAGAATGGGTCTATCTGGAACTGTGCTCAAGTTGTTCACGTCCTTTCTACACAACAGGTCGCAGAAATTCAAGAGTAACAACTTGATGTCCTCGCCAATACCTGTATCGTTAGGCGTCCCACAAGGATCCTCCCTATCCCCAACTCTGTTTAACCTAGTTATGGAACCTCTCACCACCTTGCTACAAGAATCCAATGTACACTTCCACATGTACGCTGATGACACCCAACTCTATCTCAAATTACAATCACCCAAAGACATCATGCTCTTGAATTCAATGATCAGAAGCACCCAATCCTGGCTGGCTGCTAATCATCTCAAACTCAATGCTCTTAAAACAGAGTTTCTTCTGATCTCACCTCCCGCGAAGATCACTACCGCACAAACTTGGCTTAAACACCTAACGGCACTCAATGTTCAACCCACCATCGTGGACTCAGCAAAATCTTTAGGCATAACACTTGACACCAATCTCAACATGCAGGAACACATCAACAAAGCAACTAAGGGAGCGAACTACCAAATCAACAGCCTAAGGAAACTTAAACCCTTCCTTCCAGCCAAAGACTTCCAAACTGCGGTAAAATCACTAGTCATACCTCGAATAGAATACGGCAGCATCGCCCTCTGCGGTCTCCCCCTAGCTACTATGGCACCCATAAGAGCTTCTCTAAACGCCGCAGCGAGACTCATCACTGGATCAAAAAAACACTCACACATTTCCCCTGACTTCAAATCCCTTTTGAAGCCAGAATACATCTGAAAATCGCTTGCTTGACGCACAAGGCTGTCCACCTGAGCTCACCTGGATACCTCACTCAGAAGCTGACGATTTCTGGAGGCTCCAGAAACACTAGAGGCACAAACAATCTTTTGCTAAAGCCTAGAAGATTCTGCAAGGAAAAAACCTATAAACGCTCTTTCTCAGGAATGGCACCCAGGATTTGGAACTCACTCCCTCCTGAAACCAGGCTCATGTCCTCTACCATACTTTTTAAGAAAGAAGTAAAAGCTATCCTCATGGCTAAATGCACTTGAATTACTACTGGGGATTAACTTCAAAGACTCGATACCCAGCTGTACTACTTGTTCGAACCCTTTGCATTTTTGTATGACTTGTGATATTGACTTACCTGTTTGTTTATGCTACCACTTATTTGTACTTTTATCATTATTGATGTATCTGTTTGTCTATGCTCCCTCATATACCTCCCCCACCCCAATGGTTATTCACTCACATGCTCGTACCCCTCCTCTGTAAAGCGCTCTGATATCTGTAAAGTTCTTGTTCGCGCTATATAAAACTTTCAAAATAAAAATAAATAAATAAACATGCTCTTGTCAGTGCTATCAACTCAATAGCTTGATCTGACTTCTGTGGGATACGAGCTGTCTCAAATACTGTCTGAAGTGTTGTAATTGCATAAGCAGCAGATGTAGTACCATCAGGCATCTTCAGGCAAGACCCATCACCCCACAATTCCCCATCAACACTAGAAAGAGGTGTATCTTGCAGGTCAACACGACCCTTTGTTTGTTCTTCAGTAAGGGATATACAGTCATGTAGCTCTTGTGACTGAGACTGAGTAACTGGGAATGGCAAAAATGTAGCAGGACTCAGAGTCAAACATCTTCTAAGTGTGAAGTGAGGAGCCAAAAGTGTCAATTCATATTCTGTGAAACAGGAACTAGTCAAATGTTGTTTTCGTTTGGTTTTACAAAGTATCAACTGAATGAGGTACCAGCACAAGCAATCTATGTGACAAGAATATTCCCTCACGCTGATGTATGGACACAGCCATCAGTGCCACCTCTTGAAAACACCCAGGCAATGCACGAGCAACTGGATCAAAGACAGCTGAGAAATATGCACAAGGACATTGCATATCACTGTGTGTCTGTGTTAAAACTAAGAGAGTGCAACTGTCCCTCTCGTGTACATAGCGTGTGAAGGTCTTAGTGTTGTCTGGAGTTCCTAATACAGGTGCATAACAAAGAGCGTGACGTAACTGTTGAAAAACATTATGGCATTCAGTGGTCCATGGGAGAGGCATCGGAATGCCTTTAGTCAAAAGGGCCATCAAAGGTTTAATAATGTGAGAAAAACTAGGGATCCACTGCCTACGTGATGAAACTGATTTGTTTGACCAAGGATACGAATTCCAAATGAAATGCTAAATAAGCTAAGGTATCAAAGAGACTTTCTTGGAGGTGCACGGGTGTATTTTCTCACTTAGTGGAAGGATGCAAATATGTTCCTTCGCTAGGAACCAGCGGTGAGTGAGGCAAGGGAGGGAAGCGACCGGTCCTTACTTGCCTAGCTTCTCGTACAGCTGGTAATCGTCTGTGAAGTGGATGCAAGTGGCAAGGGTGGCCATAGCAAGGGCCTTGGGCTAACTCTCGGTCTCTCCTATGCTGGAGGCCGGTGAAAGGGTGCACACAGAGTTCTCCAGGAATAGAAGAGAGGGCCAGGTTGTCCTGCTCCAAAACGCTAGACTCCTGCACAGTCACTGCTGTGCCCCTGGGCCCGGGGAGGAGGAAGAGGTAGACAGGAGCACAGCAAGATCCTAGACGAACCGCTTCCACTGCAGGCAGAGGAGGAGTCAAGGGAGGACACCACAAATCCAATGGGTTGGAGAACGGGATAGAGGAGGAGGACACAGAGGAAGAGAGACTAAGGAGGAGTCAGGGGAAGAAGAAGAGTAAACTGGGGGTGGGGAGAGAGTGGATTGACACTACAAGAGAGATGGTGACTGCTGAGGGTTGGCACGCAAAAGAGGAGGAGCGAGGTGAAAGTAAACAAGAAGAGGGTAAGGGAGGAGTTTGGCTAAATGAGGATTAACACAGTGGGAAGAGGAAAGGCAACATTCTCACATACCTTCAAACAATAAACCAAGCGGCGACACATTCTTAAACTAAGGGAAATAAGGAGGCACTGTAGCTGCTCGCACCCACAGGCAAAATGCAGTGGGATGTAAGGAATGCAGCTGCAGCCTCCCACGAGTGGTGCGTGCGCGCTCTAAGGAAGACAAGTGCAGCAGTGAAAGTAAAATCGACCTTTGTAATATGACCCACAACAGATGGCACCCTGCGTGCCGCTGCTCGCTCCCATCAGGTGGAGGCCATGGTAGGAAACATTCACTGAGAAAGGTGGGACATGCACCGCCTTTGGCCAATTGCATGCTTTCATTTTTGAAAGCCACACACAATGGCCAAAACAATGTGTGCAAAAAACAAAGCAACATGCACAAGTTTGCTGAAAAGCTGGAGTGATTCCAATAGGTTATTTTCTAGAGCAGGGCCTGCGCGCTGCACTAGGCTCGACCTAAAAAACGCCCCCAACACTCCCCCAGCCCTAAAAACTACTCCGACCTTATCGCTAAAAACTACCCCTGACCCCCCTCCTGCCCTGAAAACGACCCCCCACCCAGCCCAGAAAACTAGCCCCACCCCAGCCCTGAAAACTAGCCTCAAACCCCCCAACCCTGAAAACGACCTCCAATTCTCTGAAGACTAGCCAGGACCCCATCCCAGTCCATAAAACTACCCCAACCCTACCCCCAGCCCAACAAACTACCCCAAACCACCCCTAACCCAAAAAGCTACCCCAACCCCCCTAGCCCACAAAACAACCCCGACCCAGCCCACAAAAAAAACCCCAGACTAACCCCCGGCTCACAAAACAACCCCAACCTAGCCCACAAAGCAACCCCAACTCATCCCCAGCCCACAAAGCAACTAGGCCCACCCCTAATCTACAAAGCAGCCCCAATCCATCCCCAGCCCAAAAAGCAACCCCAACCCGCCCCCCAGTCCACAAAGCAAGCCCGACCCATCCCAGACACCCAAAGCCAACCCGACACACCCCCAGCCCATAAAGCAACCTGACCCACCCAACCCATAAAACAACCCCAGCCCACCCCCAGGCCACAAAGCAACCCTGACCCACCCCCAACCTACAAAACAACCCGACCCTCCCCCAGCCCACAAAACAACCTGACCCCCCCAGCCCAACTTACCTCACAGGAGATCTCTCCCTGCTTCCTGCTTCCGTCCAATGCAGCCTGCAGCTAGACCGTGCATTGCCTTAACACCTTGGCTGCTAGAGGTTCCCCCCCCCCGGTGCTGAGCTATGAGTAAATCCCATTTTACATGACAAGCTCAGCTCGTCATCAGCACAGCTCAACCGTGCCTCATGACGAGCTGAGCTCGTCATGAGCAGCGAAGGGGTTAACAACACTCATGCGTGGTTAAGGCATATGCGTGGTTAAGGCAAGTGTGGTTAAGCTGGCAGAGTCAGAACACTTGTGGTTTAGACCACAGTGTTCCGACTGTTTCCCATAATATTCTAGTTTTGTCAAAGACTCTTGTAGAACAGCAAGTACATTTGAGTTTGTGTTGAAACAATATGTGAGTTTGGTATTATCAAGACTTCAGGATTATCATTTGTCTTGCAAACCATAAATATGTGAATTTGTGAAGGAAGATGCGAAGTACCTGGGATTTAGATTGAATGCCTCTGAGGTCAGCTGTTCTTGATTGGCTTTCACTTTCAATGTTAAAGAGACTCAAAGGTTCTTGAATTTAAAATGCATATCTTCACTCCATGAAGAATCTTTCAAAGATAATCAGTTATATTATTCATGTTTCCATAGTAAATATATGCATCTGAGAGAACAGTTGGTGAAGTTCTGTTACAAGATCTATAATGTGATCATCAAGACCATCCTTTCTTTTATCAGAATCTGAATGGAACCACTCAGTACTAGAACGTTAATTGAAGATATCATGTTCTGAATAGAGACATGGTTTGATTAGAATCAGAGAACCATTGGAAATCTGAACTGATCATTGAATTTTCCACTGTTGGATAAACGTTCAATGCAGAAATTAACCAGTAAGCTAGTTGGGCATTTTTCATTGCACAGCATGCTATTACTATCACTGAAAGGCCTGGTTGAAAACAGCTGTTGGCAAATGCTCTGGCCCAATGTTATCCCAAGTCAGCACTTATTTAAGATCAGCCTGTAATTTCCTCATAACCCTATTGTTAGAAAATTCCACACTTTTGTGGAATGGCTCAAGAAAAAATGGATCTAAAGGAATTATGGGATAATCATCTAAAGACCCTCCAGTTTGAGGACTTGACCTGAACCAGCAAGCTATTTTTGTGTCACTGATAGAATTACAAATGAATAGTATGAGAATGTGACTTGATACTGGAATTTCTAGACATAGAGGGTTGTGACTGCATTGATTATGGTTGTCTGATCATTTTAGTGGCTAACTGTTCCTTCTGATATTCAGGAGTATCTTCTTGTTTGTCGCATGAGTGACCGGAATAAGTCCTTACAGTCTAAGCTTTCTGGCATCCAATTTCTATGCATTTTAACAGAAATCATTCACGTTCAGACGGAACCAAAGAAAGCTGAGGTAGGGTCCCGAAATCTGGAGAGTTAAAGATTCACTTTCTTTTCCATAATCTTCACATAGAGCAACAAGGATGAAAACGCCCTGTAGTTAGAAAGGACTGTGGGATTCACTGTCATGGTTACTGTAGATTATTTGTCTTCTTTTAGTTGCCAACCGCTAAAAGGGTTCTTTTTTGACTGATATTTGTGTCTACATGGATTGGCGCATACTGTCATTTCTAATAGAGGTATTCAAAACATTCACATGCGTAGAGAGCTTTATGTATTACATCTTTTATTGAGCACAGGTAAGCATTATGCACCTCAGAAACATCATTTGGGCCGGAGCCGATCCGGGGAAGCCGAAGTCTAGGGCCCCACTGTCGCCCATCACATGTCCAGCAGGGCACACTGTTCGTTAACACAGCAAGCCGCCTACAACCCAACCGGGCCGGCCGCGTCAAAAGAGGTGCTACAGAGGTGCAGGCTGTGTAGTACTAGTGCAAAAAAAACGTAGAACTTTAAACAACCCCCCCTACCCTTCCCACCCTCTCCCTCCCCTCTCCTTGTCCATTATTGGGAATAAGTAGTAGGCCACTGCTGTCTTCTATTGGTCAGTTAGCGCTGCGCGTGTCGAGGCTGTGCGCTTGTGGGTGCGCGTCTTGGGTTCCGGGAGAGGTGTTTCTGCGAGGCGCAGCAGACGCAGGTAGCGGGGACAGCTCACCTCACGGAATTCCCCCGTTAGTAGGGCGAGGAAGGGCCGCCAGAGCTCCGCAAAGTCCGTCCCCCTCCCCGCCGCTGCCAGTGACAGTTTCTCCATCCCAAGGATCGCCCAGAGCCGGTGCAGCCACCCCAGTTGTTGCGGAGCCCGGACGGCCCTCCAATGGGCCACAATATTCTGGACCGCTGCCCCCAGAGCTAGTGCGATCAGCCGCCCCCTCCAGGACTTCAGAGGATACATGAGAGCGTTCGGGAGGCCTAATATGATGTAGGCTGGAAAGCGAGGCAGCTGTGTGTCTAGGTGTGCGTCTATGAGATCCAGGATAGGGTTCCAATAGGAGCGAAGCGTTCCAGCATTCCTAGTTCCCCGCACCCCCTCCAACACCTATCGCTAACTCGGGCATCCCATTGGTGTAATCTCTCAGGGGTGTGATACCAGTACGTGGCGACTTTGGTTAGTGTCTCGGTGAGCCCGGTGTGGTGTACTGAATGTCTGGCCCTGTGGTACACCCCTTCCCATTCTTTCCTTGTGAGTTGTCGCCCCAGATCCCTCTCCCACCTGGCTTGTCCCGCGTTGTATGTGTGGGCCTGAGTGAGGAGCAGCTGTTGATAGAGGTCCGAAATCAGTTTTTTATCCGAGGTGCGTGTCAGCAGCCACTTTTCATAAGGCGTGAGGTGTCGTTGGGCACCAGGCTGGATCGAGGGGTGAAGCACCCAGTGTCGCACTTGCAGGTACTGTAGGCGTTCCGATTCGGCAACGCCGTAGTCTGTCCTGACTTGATGGAACGGGAGAATCCCCTTGAGGTCAAACATGTGGCCCGCCGCCCTACAGGGCGTCGCACGCCAAGTCGTGAACGCTCCGGTGTCCAAACCTGGCGTGAAGTCAGGATTTTCGAAAATGGGGGTCATAGGCGAGGGAAAGGTGGTCAGTCCCTTGACCACGGCCACTCTGTCCCATACCCTCAGGGCGGTGCTCGTGATTTCAGAGGCGTACAGGTTAGGGGGCCTATGCCGGCGCGGCAGGAAAGGCACGCCCTGAAGGGTACGGCCGGCCACTGCCTGGTCTTGGAAGAGCCAGTGCTTGCCTGACTCCAGTTGATACCACTCCACTAAGGTGCGCAGCTGTGCCGCCTGGAAGTACAGGGTGAGGTCACGCACACCGACCCCCCCCATTAGCAGGGGGCAAAGTGGCGAGGGTATGCTTAAACCGTGGCCGGCGGCCATTCCAAATGAATCGCGACAGCTCCGATTGGGTCTGTTGAAGCCACCCAGCCGGGGGATTCAAGGGAAGCGTCTGGAACAGATATAAGATCTGCGGCAATTCTGCCTAGCCATGATAACGTAAGTGGTTTCCAACGCCGTAGCTGCTCCCGGAGTTTCCTCGTGAGTGCCTCATAGTTGACTCGTGTAGTGCCCCGCACAGTCGGGGACAGGCGGATGCCCAAATAGGAGATGGAGGCGTCCGACCACTGTATTTTGAACTCGGTCTTGATCTCGTCCACCACGTCTGGGCGCAGTGAGATGTTTAGGGCTTCCGATTTCGCTTCGTTGATTTTAAAGCCCGAGGCCAGGGCAAAGGCATGAAGCTCCACAAAGAGAGCACGCAGGGATTGCATCGGGTTGGTGAGGGACAGTAGAATGTCGTCAGCGTAAAGGCTGATTTTGTGCGTGTCAGCACCAAACCGAATGCCAGAGATAAGCGTGTGGTGCCGCACCCTCTGTGCCATCGGCTCCATGTATAGCGCGAATAGGAGCGGCGATAGTGGGCAGCCCTGGTGCGTACCTCTGCCAATGTCGAATCTCGGGGAGGTATGACCGTTCACCCGCACCGTGGCGTTGGGCCGGCGGTAGCAATTGAAGATGCGGTGGCGGAGTTTCTCCCCAAACCCGAAGTGGCGAAGTACTTGGTCAAGGTAGGGCCAATGCACCCTATCGAATGCTTTCTCAGCATCGATGGTGAGGAGCATACAACCCGGTCTAGTGCGCGACCCGGCCTCAATGAGGTGTAGCACCCGCCGAGTGTTGTCACTGGTCTGCCGTTGGGGGATAAAGCCTGACTGGTCAGGGTCTATCAGCTGCTGCATGTATGGCGCTATGCGACCTGCGAGTATGCCGGTGTAGAGCTTCAGGTCTACGTTCAGCAGCGAGATGGGCCTGTATGAGCCACAAATTGTCGGGTCGCGGCCCGGTTTGGGAATCACAGAGATAGACGCCTCCAGCAGGTCCAGGTGTATGGCACCAGGCGTATCAAAAGTGTTAAACAGGTCGCGCAAGATGGGGGCGATCTGCTGACAAAAGGTCTTGTAGAAGGCCGCAGTATAGCCGTCGGGTCCCGGGGATTTCCCCACCTTGAGGCAAGCTATCGCAGAGATGACCTCCTCCAGGCCTATAGGCCGCTCTAGGAAGTCCGCTTGGGCTTGATTAAGGGTGGGGAGCGCAGCACCTTGCAGATAGGCCGGTCCGGCATCCGGGTCTAGGCGATCCGCCTCATATAGCGCCGCGTAAAAGTTGCCGAAGGCTGCCGCTATAGCCGCATCCTCCGTGATCTGGCTGCCACTAGCAGATTGGAGGGAGCGCACCTGTTGCCGTTGGGTCTGTGCCCGTAGCCTGCTCGCCAGAAGCTTCCCGCAGCGGTCGCCTCCAGTGTAGTATGCGTGTTTGAGGCGCATGGCGGCATATTCCGCCACGTCTTGGTCTAGGGCTGCTAACATTTTCCGCTCGGCGCATAATTGGCGCCATGCCCACGCCGCCCCTGTGCGTTGGTGCATTTGTTCCAGCTCTGCCACCCGTTGGGTAAGGTCGGCTCGCTTTAGAGCCCTTTCTCTGTTGTTGGCGGTGGCAATGGAAATAAGTTCACCGCGCAGGACCGCCTTGAGGGCTGCCCACTGAGTGGCCTTTGTAGTGTCGTCATTAGCGTTGTGTTCCAAAAAGTGGTCAATCGCGGTCTTGAGCCGTGTTTGGGTGTCGGGCAGTTGCAGAAGGCCATCACGCAGCCTCCAGTGCCGTTGTGGAGCTGGCGTGGTCCCCACTCGAAAGGTCGCCACGACTGGGGAATGATCCGACAGCGAGGCTGGTAGTATCTCCACTTCCTTGACCTGTGGTGCCAGTTGAGAGGAGCACAAAAAATAGTCCAGCCTCGCATAGGATTTGCGCGCCGCCGAGTAATATGTGTAGGCCGTCGTTTGGGGGTGAGTATGTCTCCATAAATCTATGAGGCCCAAGTCTGCTATGTGTGCGTGTCCTGCGGCCGTAAGTGCCCCTACTTGCCCGGATCTCTGACCTGAGCGGTCTGCTGTGTTGTGAAATACAATGTTGAGGTCCCCTCCTAGCAGTAAGTGTGCGTGTGTGGTGGATGTAGCGGCCTCCAGTGCCGTGTGCAAGAACTTTTCCTGTCCCTCATTCGGGGCATAGACCGAACCCACAAGCAGAGTGCGGCCTGCAACCTGGAAGTTATAAAGTAGAAGCCGCCCTTTAAGTTCAGCTTCTTTCTGGAGGACCCTCCCCTCGAACGATTTGGCCACTAGAATTGCCACCCCGGCTACTTTTTTCTGGGAGGAGGAGAAGAACTGCCAGGGAAAGGCGCGCGATTTAAGTCTGTGTTGGTCACTGCGGACAAGGTGTGTTTCCTGGAGGAGGCATATGTCCGCCCTGGAACGCTCCAGGAAGGACAGTATCGCCTTGCGCTTGTTTGGACTATTAAGGCCCCGTACATTAAGTGAGAGTACCGTCAGGTGACGTGTCATGTCGGAAGTAATAGGGGAGATGCTAGGTCCCACCTGTGGGCGATGGGCGCGAGCTGAAAGACCATGACAGACATTGCGCGTGAATGTCTACTGACTCCGTCAGTGACGTTAGAACCCCCTGGACAAGGAGAGCCCCCCCAACCCTCCCCCTCTTCCCCCAACTCCCCCCCAGCCCCAACCCCAACTGGTGCAACTCCCCCCTCCCGGATCCCCCTCTGCCCCATTGCCCAAACGTTGAAAAGGGTGCAAGCACCGGTGTAACTCCCTTCCCTCGTCCCACCCTCTACCCTTGCCAACCCAACCATAAAGAATTCTGATCCAATATAGTCCCAGATCCAGGTGGTTGTCCGCTGGACCCGTGGTAAAGTAGTCACTTGGAGTGTAGGCAATGGCGACGATGTTGGCGGACAGAGCACATCCCTGTCCGGGTCGGCCATCAATGGGATTGCGAAGAAAAGGTGCGGGGTTGGAAGGCTTCGCCCCCGCCACCGGAGTAAGCAGCCCCGGCCGAGCCGCAACCTTGCAGATCCGTGTGCCCCCGGCCGGGGGGTCAATCGTTTTCTTGGTTCACTAGGCCTTGTGCGACGGTCTCCACTGCCGCCCGTTGGCCTTCTTCTATCTCTTTAGTGGCGGGACGCCGCGGCCTGTGGCGCCGTCGCTGCTGCCGCCATCGTCCCGTCGCTTCCTCGCTGGTGGTGCCCCCACCCACCGGGTTCTCGTCTTCAGTCGGCTCTTCGATGTTCAGGAGGCTGCAGGCCTCCCTGAGGGAACGCAACTGGTGGAGATTGTTGCCCATCTTGAACACTAGTCTAAAGGGGTGCCCCCAGCTATAGGAGATGTGGCGTTTACGCAGTTCCGCTGTGACAGGCCGAAAGATGCGTCTCTTCTCCAGAGTCAGCGCTGCGAGGTCCTGATATAGAGCAGGGGAGTGCGTGCCATAGGAGACCGGCGCCATCTGGCGCGCTTTGTTGAGGATCTCCTCTTTGGTCCGAAAGTCTTGTACGCATACCAGGATGTCAGCCGGGTGGGCCGTAGTAGCTCTAGGTGGGCCTGTTCTATGCACTCTGTCCAGGCTCAGTGGAGAGTCCATCGGCCGGCCTAGTATGTGATTGAACAGGCCCTGGGTGAATAGAAAGAGGTCCTCCGTGTCTGGGGATTGCTTCACCCCCCGGATTCTGATGTTGTGCCGCCTGGAGCGGTTCTCCAAATCCTCGGCATGGGTCTGGAGGTCCACTTGCTGGTCGTGTATGCGTACCAGCTCCTGTCGCAGTGCCTCAATTTCCGTATCCCGCGTGTCGCTCTTCGTCTCCAACTCCGCCACTCTCTCACCAATGGCGTCGGTGTCTCGGTGCACCTCCTTTATTTCCTCTTGGAGCTCTTTCTTCAAGGCCTGTATGTCTTCGTGCAGTCCCGTAAAGAGTGACTCTAGAAAGGATCGCGTGACCGGGCCCTCCGGGTCCACATGTCTCTGGGGTGGAGAGGCCTGGCCTTTCTTCTCGGAGCCCACTCGGTGGCTGGCCGTCGCGACATCTGTCTTATTCCCCATCGCGCCGGGGGTGAAGAGCTCCGTAATGGAGCGTTCCTTCCTTGTCCTAGCGTTGGACATGGCTTGCGCGGTTTTCCCCCGCCCGGCGACCGTCCGCCACTAGTACCGGCGGCCCCAGGCCTCAGGCGTGGCTATGTCCCGTGTCGCCCGGCACGTGGGCAGTGGGGTGGGTAGCGCGCCAGGCACGATGGCTATGGGCCAAGCTGGAGTCTGGCGTCACGATGTGGCCCAGCAATGAGGGCCCGGGGTCAACACTCCACCAGGGGCTCCCCAAGCAGGCAGGCGCTGTGTCAGGTGCGGGGGCCCTTCTCTCGCCGTGTCACTCAGGCGTGGCCCCCACACGGGGTCGCAGCGTGGGCGAGTGGGCAGGATTGTGCTTGTTCCCCAGTGAATCGCGCAGTGCCGGCGGCCGCAGGGCGGGGGGCCAGGCCGGCGTCGTGCTCCACTGCGGCCTCGGCGCTAGGCCACACAAGATGGCGGATCGCTGCTGGGGGTTGCATCTCTAGCACCGACCTTCTCTGGCCGGGCGGGGCGGGAAGCAGGTGCTCTGCGGAGAGGGGGGGGGGCCTGGTGTCACTGTCTCTCCCCCCCCGTTACCTCTTCTCCGCCGTGCCGGTTCCGCCGTGAGTCGGGGCCAGGCGTCTGCCCCCCGCGCCTCACCTTTGTGTGCCGCCCGGTCCCTCTAGGCGCTGCTGCCAAGGCTGTTGACGGGTGCCGGTGGTTGTCTGGGCAGGGGCCGCACCGTTGTCTGATAGGGGTAGCAGGTCCGCAGAAGCCTCCACGCTAGGTCGCGGGAAGCCTCGCGCGTCGCCGCGCGGGCCGGACCTGCCCCCTGTGCTACTGCCCGCCCTGGACGACCTCAGGCGGCTTCGTGGCTCCTCCCACTGCGGCCTCACTCTCGCCCTCGCTCCCGGTCCCTGGAGCGTGCTAGGCCCCAACTGCCGCCGCCTCCGCGGCCGCTCTCTGCAAGGGTCGGGCTGCCTCCGTTCTCAGTTCTGGCTCAAAAGGTCGCCGCTGCAGCGGCGCCGGTGTCAGGCGTCCCGCGGGGCTATTCTTGGCCGGGCAGATGCTGTTTTAATGCTGAAGTCGGTGTCCGGCGGCGGGAGCTCGGCAAGGCACATCCGCTCACACCGCCATCCTGGCCACGCCCCCGCGTAGAGAGCTTTATGTAAAGTTTTGGGAGTTTCACAAAGATAAGAGAGAGGTCCTCCTCTCCAAAGGGACAGGACACCAAATGAACACTTCTATCAAAAAACAATTACCCTTGGGTTTATTTTAAGCATCCAAATTCACACTATCATGCATACACCCTAATATCACCCATACACTAATCGCGTCACCAACCTTACATGTAAACCAAAGAAATATGTTATGAAAAATACAACATTTTCTATTTAGTATCATATGTTTACCCTGATTTTGCTAAAGAATACAAGCAAAAATAAAAATATTGTATTTTCCATAACATATTTCTTTGGTTTCCATGTAAGGTTGGTGACGCAATTAGTAAACTGGTGATATTAAGATGTATGCATGATAGTGTGGATTTGGACGCTTAAAAAAAACCTAAGGGGAATTGTTTTTTGACAGAAGTTTTGGGAGTTTAACAAGCTCTTTCTTGTGATTATCATCCCCAGCCAAAAGGGCAAAAAAGTGAACTAAGCAATGCATGGAGCAATATCTGTGGTGCTACTGTAGTGTAACTCAAGACAATTAGGTTTCCTAATTTACCTGTTGTGGTCTTTTCTGATTATAATGAGACTCATGATGCCAACAAAGGACCACAATTATTTTATATTGATTCTTTAGTTCCAGCAGATATCATTAGTTGAATCATATATAAAATCAGACAGCTTGTTCCAGATAGTTTACACCATTCTCAAGTCAAAATGAAAGAATATGCTGATAAATCAAGAACAAATTCTGCTTCTAGAGAGAAAGAGTGTCTGTTACCTCATTTCTTTCTTTCGGTACATTGTCAGTTAAGGTTTGATCAACTTTTTTGATCTATTTGTGATAACTCATCATTTCAATCTTCCGGTATTTCGGTTGAAGTCAACTCTCACTTGGAAGAAACAGTTTGTCTTCAATGTTCCCAACTAAAAAGCCATTGTGCCTGATACTTATTATATACTTCTTTCTGAACCTTTCGCATTTCTAGCAAAATATGAGGTTTAAGAATTTTAGGATTCTTTGAAGTTTCATGGTTGGTTTTATTTTTATTTATTTTATTTATTTATTGATTTTATAGCACTTGTAAGGCGCACAGCTACCCACAAAGGGTTTCCCGGCACCAGAATCGCAAGAGCACAATACCACTGGAGAGAGAGCAGTCAAAGCATTTATTTATTGAATAGCCAGGTTTTTACGCTTTTCCTAAAATTCATATAGCTTTCCTCCTTGCGTATATGAATAGGTAGTGAGTTCCACAGCGTTGGGCCCAGGTAGGAAAAAGATCTCCCGCCTATTCTGGCCCGTTTGAACCTTGGTACCACAAAGTTTGCAGCTGTGCCTGAACGAAGACTGCGATTTGGAAGGTAGGGTTTAGCAAGGGGCTGTAGATATTTAGGGGCAGTGCCAGCTTTGATTTTAAATAAATAACTCAGGGCTTTAAAACGAATCCGATTTTCAACCCTAAGCCAATGCAGCTCCCTAAGATGTTTAGTGATCCTGGCGGATCTAGGGATTCTGCAGAGCAGTCTAGCCGCCGCGTTCTGCACTAATTGCAGACGCTTTATCACTGCCTTATGTGAGCCCAGATATAAGATGTTACCGTAATCAAGCCGAGATGTCACTAAGGCATTGACCACTGTCTTCTGGGTAGTGGGCGGCAACATCCATACTATTTTTCGCAACCATTTAAGAATGGTGAAGCATATACCTGCCACTTTGTTTGCTTGTTGAGTCATAGATAGACTGTCGTCAATGATGACTCCAAGGTTTCTAACCTGAGAGGCTGAAGGTGGAAGTTTGCCTAATGACGATGGCCAGTGTGAGTCGTTCCAGAGGTCTTTACTATTTCCTAGCAGAAGGACTTCTGTCTTGTCTCCATTTAATTTGAGTTGATTGGCTGACATCCAGCTAAATATTTCTTGGAGGCCGACTTTTAATGCAGAGGGGACAAACAAGTCGGATTTGGAGAGTGAAAACAGGACTTGCGAGTCATCTGCATAGGTCATTAAACTAAGACCAAAGTGTTCTACAAGATTGGCCAGTGGTCGTAGATACAAATTAAAAAACAGAGGGCTCAGAATTGATCCCTGTGGCACCCCATGAGGAGAGTGGAATACCTCAGAGCATGCCTCCGAAGAGGAAATCTGGAATGTGCGGAGGGATAAGTAGGATCTAATCCATTCTAGAGCTTTGCCCTCAACACCATTCTCCCCCAGCCTGTCAAGCAGTATGGAGTGAGAGATGGTGTCGAAAGCCGCACTCAGATCTAACAAGACCAGTGCTACTGTTTGGCCGTCATCCATAAGTTCTCTGATCTTTTCTGTGACCCCGAGCAGAGCCGTCTCAGTAGAAAAGCCGCTCCTGAAACCAGATTGGGACAAATGCAGGAGCTCATTGTTTTCCACGTAGGTTGAAAGTGTCTTATGAATATGCCTCTCTAAGATGTTAGAAAAAGCATGCAGTAATGAGATCGGCCGATAATTGGCCAGTATCATGGAGTCTGCGCCTGGTTTTTTAAGTAGAGGGCTGACCATAGCGTGTTTCCATAGAGCAGGAACTGTGGCCCGCTCTATGGAGACATTCAATATCTCTGCTATGGAAGTCAAAGCAGGGTCCTCTAAATTTTTTATGATACTGATAGGAATAGGGTCACGTGGGGAACCCGATTTAATTGATTTTAATAGTTCCTTCAGTGTGTCCAATTTAATGGGAGGCCGGCTTCGAGATGACATTGTACTCTAGGAACTAGGGCAGTGTTTCCTTCCTTGTCTGTGGTCCTGCTGTCATTTTTATTATTAGCGACAATGTTCTCAATCTTATTCGTGAAGAAAGAAGCCAAGTCCTGGCATTGTTGGGCATTGAGAGGGGTAGGTTCTGCTCTAGAGTTTTCACCAGCTAACTCTTTTACCATATTGAAGAGAGTCTGAGATTTATTTTCGGCCATGTTAATAGTTTGGTGACATAGCATGCTTTAGCTTTCATGCATGCTGAATGGTAACAATTTCTGGCTTTCCGGTAGACTTCTTTTTGGTAGAGGTCGTAGTTTTTTCGCACCTGCCTCTCTAGAGTTTTGCAGGTAGATTTTTCTTTCTTCAGAGCTTCTGTGAACCAGGGAGCGGGAGGGCGATGTATTTTCCCTTTACAACGGGCTAAAGGCAGACAAGTGTCAACAGCACACGTTAACCACGTTTGTGCTGACTCTGCGATGCTATCCATATCTCCATCTAAACATGGGTGATCTTCCTTCAAAGCATTATTAAGATCCTCTAAATTAAGGGATTTCCAGTTTCTTCGAAAAGATTCTGAGGGGGTCATAATTGGACCTTTTTTGGGTTTAAGTGAAATAGCGAAACTTTGTAGAGAATGATCTGACCAAAGAACAGGCGTGGTGTTAAGCCATGTAAGTTCTTTCAGATTTGATATTATGGGGTCTAACAAGTGTCCAGCTTTGTGAGTTGGACCACTGTTTCGTAACGTCATATCTAACACCATAAGGTTATCTATTAGGTTTTTGCAGGTCTTGTTGTTATCATCATCTAGATGAAGATTCAAATCTCCTAATAAAGTGAAATTTTGGGCTTTCAGCTGGAGAGGTAGGATATAATCAGCTAAATTTGCTGACCAGGAGGGATTATTTCCTGGCGGACGATATAACAATAAGCCAGAAAAGGTAAAATTGGGACTTAGGGAAATTTTGAAAGATGCGGCTTCGCAGTTCGGGATAACTGCAGGTTCAAAGTTGCACACATAATCTCTGCTGTAAATAATAGCAATACCCCCTCCTGTCTGGCCTACCCGGTCTCTCCTAGCAATAGCATAGCTCGGGGGGAGGGCGGTAGCAACATCAGGGCCCGATCCATCATGAAGCCACGTCTCAGTTAAAAATATGGCGCAGGGCTTATTTTCAGTCAATAGGTGGAAAATATCTAATTTGTGCTGGGGTAGTGAGCGACAATTTATCAGGTAAAAGATGAGATCATTAGAGCTCTCGTTACGTTGATAAAATTTAAAAACAGTGCCCTGTGGGGTATCGGGATAGGGCTGGTAGTTGGTCAGAGTAAAAGTACATTTCGGGCATGCTTGAATTTCTGTTTGAATTTCTGTTTGATGTTTGAATTTCTGGTTTACTGGCAAGATTATATTTCTTTTGAGCACTCTTGGGAAGATTATTCTTCAGTTCATACTCCACTGTTAGTTTTGAAGTTTCTTTCAGTGGTACCATGATCAGTCCAGAGCTGCTGGAGGGCAGCATACTATTACGTCTGGTCCATTTGCAGGGCTAAAAGCAGTAGAGAGAGCTTACTAGAGGCTACATGCATTCAGAGTAGGAAGGAGCACTTCACACATTGCCTGACACCGTATTCAGAGCATGGCTGGGCATCGTCCCCACTGGGTTTGTTCTCATGTCTTCATGCTCATGGTAACCTGGTGGGGTGTTCCTCAAGCCACCTAATATTTCAGATATAAACGGCAGCATCAATCTGGGTAGATCATGTCAAACTTGGGATTCCTCTTCATTTGACAAGTGAACACCATGAAAACCAGGAAAAGGGCATGGACAAACCTTGTTAACAGACAGCTCTTTCTAAAGTTGTGGTCTCCTTCCAAGAGTGTGTTATCTGGGAGTCCTAAACCAATATGAAATCAAGCTTTGGATGTGATGTTAGTTCTGTTTGAATCATATTTGATGAGACTATTCTAAGTGCACCATAACACATTTGTTCACTTATTTTGTGTTAGATTATATTGTTTATCCCTTTGATACTATGTTTGACCCGGATTTTTGCCTCTAGCACTTTGACCTTCTATTGGATTCTACTTATGAATATTATGTCTGGCTTTTTTCCCCTCCCTGATGTCAGGGGATGCTTGGTAGCTTGCTACTCAGTTTAGTATCAATCTTCATCTACAATGAGGCTCTACAACATTGCTGAGGAGGATTTATTTTGCTTTTTCACTCCTAACTGGCACCCTCTTAAGGGAACACTTAACAACTTTCATATATACTAATCTGTGCAATGTAGCACTATCGCTCTCTGGTACTGGGTTGTGTCACTCTTTCCTTTGTAAATCAAGAGAGGAGATCAAACATCAGGAAGGATTGAAAATTAGAGACAGGTCTAGGCATCCAGATCAGTAGTTGGGTGTTTTCAGTATATGCAGAAATGAGGTGAATTCAAATTTGGCTACAGGGGCCACTGAGAGTGTCTTATTGAAAAGCCCAGAAGGGCAACCATCACAAAGAAGGAGAAGTTAATGGGGAAGTGAATGGCTTGTTGTCTGTTGGACAAAAAAGAGAAAAGGTTCTCTATGTGACATGCGTATTGTTTATTTCATAGATTCTCTCTGCCAGGATGAGATAATCACAACATCAAAGGCTAGAGTGAGAGATAATAGAATAAAGGATTCAGTGCTTCCTTGAGCCACTGTTATCCTGACATTGTATAGAGATGAAGGCTCACTGACAATACCATAATCTTAGCCCAAAGAGGCAGGAGTGATATTTGGCCTAAAGTTAGAAAAGATGATGGTATTGGTTTTAGGGTTTGGACACATCTAGCATGCTTAGGCAGAGTAAGAACCATGGCAGAGGCAAGTGAAAGGTGTAGGGTATGACATATGAAAGGTTCCATTACTTGCAGAGCTTTTGTAACTTGGTGGGTGACACAGATCAAGTGGTGATCTTCATTTGATGATGAGGTTCAATTAGTAACATTATCAATCATGAGTGGAAGGAAATTATTTAACATGTGCTCAAACCTGAGTCTTGGGAACTCTGACTGAAATAGAATGCAATGAGTTGGCTATGGTGAAAGAGTGGTGAATGGATTAATTTTTACTGTGGAAGAAAAGAGAAAGATCTTACCAAAGATGGAGTGCAGAGGTCATTGAAGTTCTGCTACAGGCAAGGTCAACAAATTCCAGCCAGCTTTGGGCTGGCTGCGATCTTTCCTATCGGAAAGATCTCAATCAGTACGCATGGGTAATTTCTCCTCCCCATGCCGGAACATCAACTACGGGGTCCCACAGGGGGCCTCATTGAGCCCAACTTTGTTTAACATTTTTGTTTCATCCCTGGCGGGAATAGGCAGGAAGTGGGGTATGGAAATCTGTTCCTATGCCGACGACACCCAACTTACTGTCATCCTGGATGAAAAAAACAACCCCAAAGAAAGGTTACTCAACTGTCTTACTGAAGTGGCGGAATGGATGCACCAGCATTGTCTAAAGCTCAATGCAGATAAATCCGAAATACTTCTGTTCGGAAGCCACACCCAGCTGTGGGATGACAGCTGGTGGCCAAAAGAACTGGGCATTCCACCTACCCCATCACAAACAGCAAGAAACATTGGAATAACTATAGACACTGCCTTATCCATGAAGACTCATGTAGCCGCCATATGCGGAAAAGGCTTCGCAATCCTAAAAATGCTTAAGAGAGTCTTCCCATGGATTCCAATGGAGTGTAGAAAGATCCTGGTCCAGTCACTACTGATGAGTAGGCTGGACTATGGAAACTCCCTGTTTGTAGGCATGGCAGAGTACCTGTTTACCAAACTCCAAATGGTGCAGAACGCTGCAGCCAAGGCCATCTGTATGAAAGGGAAATACGACTCGGCCAAGAGCTGTTTGCGTTACCTCCACTGGCTCCCGATGAAGCAGAGAGCATCTTTCAAAATGATGTGCATTGCTCATAGAGCACTGCACAAAACTGGTCCCCTCATCCTTAGAAATAGGATTCAGTACTATGCTCCCACACGGAACCTCCGCTCCCAATTCTTGGCTCGTGCAAAAACCTGCCGGGTAAAGAGAGCGAGGATGGGAGAGCGCGCTTTTTCCCACATCGCTGCTGCCAAATGGAATGAACTACCCACAGCCCTCCGACTTACAAAATGCCACCTGGCATTTAGGAAACAGTTAAAAACCTTTCTCTTTCCCCAGCATGAATAATTAAAGAGAGCCCTCACCCACATCATATACACACTAGCTAACATAGCGCCGTGATATCCTACCCTGGATGATTGTTAGCGCTCTACAAGAAACTAAAATAAATAAAATAAATTTGGTGATGTCAAAAATGTATTTAAGTGAGTGAGATACATAGCAGAAGGTGTATTGGAAATATGTACTGCAAGCTCAAAAATTGCATATTTTTTTAAATGAGAAGAATTGCGTTCAATTTTATCCAGCTCATCACAGTTTGTGCTCAATATGTACTCTGTATGTTTGCAGGAGGCTCTGAGAGTGTCATGTTTTGAAGACAACCACTGTACAGAACAGTGTTGTTTACTATTTTCTACAGAGCAATTCATGGGCCTAACTCATGCATAGGTGAAACATTCTGTTATTTGGTTATTGAAGGCCCAAAAAGCGATCCTCAGAGGGCAGTGTTAGGGTAAAATCATCCTTGAAGAATGTTAGGGAAAACTTAAACCTGGGACTAAATTGGAGCAAAAATGGTTTAGTAATTGGGGGGAGTATATTGTGTTATAGGGACTAATGATGGCATGGTTAATCATAGGGAAAATAATATCTTTGAATATTGAATAGGTCTGCCTCTGTGAGAAAAAAGCAAGTTGAGTGTATGCTTCACTAAGCAATCTGTGGATTAAGGTGGAGGCTTGCCAGAGAGTTTCCACTTCAGGTCTAGTAAGGCAGTGGTCCAATTAATGAAGGCTCCAAGGATAAGAGATGTGGAAGCTTTGTGATTACTGGTGCTATATAATGACAGTCACAGTTTTTTTTATTGCAGGAAATATTTTTTTATACGTGTAGATGCGGGTGTGTATATTTTGACTTCACAAGTGTTAAAAATACACATATGCATAACACATGTGAAAAAATACTGATTACCAGTACTTTCCAATTGCTGAAGTCTGAAGCATATGTGCCTAGTGCAGTCAATGGGTAAATACGGCAAAACTAACTTACCAATTCGGTTGTTTTCTTTGGGTTCAAGACGCTGCTGTAGAGGGAGGCCCTGGAAGAAGGAATCCATGTGGGAGACTGGAGGAAAGAAAAGGGAATGGGTGAGTATGCACCCCAATTCCATCGATTCCTTGGACTCGAAGGAGGTGGTCTTTGCCATGGTACGCTCGACAGAAATCCAACTCCTAATTCCAATTCCGATTCTGACAGTTGCATTCGCCATGACGCTGGTCGACGAATGGATGGTGGTGGAGATGGTGCTCCGACTTTTTTTTCATTCTACAAACCACCAACATCTTAATACTGCGGGCGGACCGCCAACTAGGCATCTGGGTTTCTGACTCAGTTTCGACAGCGGTTCCCTTACCGCCAAACTTGTATTCAGGCCCTATGTCTTTTAAAATGTAAATAGTAGACTCTGTGGAACTAGTGCTTGCCTCTTTTAAATCTTGAAATACATCTTCTATTTCAGTTTCTTCTAAGGGTGGTTTTGTTCAATGGTTCACCAAAATATTGTTTTTCATTGTAGCCCTCCCACAATAAGCATTTGGATAATATTTAGTACATTTTCAATTCACATTCTTGGTGCTTGTGATTTGTGATTGGCAATATGTGTATCCCATGCGTGAAAGCAATTGTTTGCCTTTCTGTAATGTGATATAACTGGCTCCTTCTGCCATTCTTTCTGAAAGCTGTATAATTTTATTGTTAATACTTTTGTTAACATCTTTTTAATATTTACACACGCATTGAAATGTTTTACATTTTATATTTACATATGTAGTGTTGCTTTAAGTTGCACTTGATTTCCTTCTGTTTGTCTATGATGCAGTCGAGATGTGGGTCAGGTGGGGTTTCCTTTTCTGTTGGTAAGAAAGTGTTTCTGTTAGTTTTGTGGTAAAAATGCAGGTTTGGGTAGCTTTGGGGATGGTAGGGTTTTACATTTAAGTTTAATGTATAGGGTTTGTTGTACTGCTATAACTGTATTTATTATGCTTACTTCTAAAGTGTATTTGTCCCAATCTCCTAGAGTGGAATGGAGCTTTTGGTGTGTAGAACTTAATTTTTGGTGAAGAATTTCTTTAGTATCCAAGGATTGAGGTAAATAAAAAAAGAGAGAGTTTAGTATTGATTTTTACATTTATGTTAGGTTGCATTGCAGTTTAGTTAATTTGTAAATTTACTTGTGAAGTCGGATTGTTATTTTGTTGAAGTCTTTCTTCTGACTTTTCTTCATGCAGTTCGACAGAGTGTCCCTGTTTTGTTGTTGTTAAACTTTTCCTGTGAAAATTAATGAGGTTTTGTGGTCTTTGTAAATTGTTCATTTAATTAAGTAGGTTTATATTTCTATTGCCAACCTTGTGTGTAGTGTAAATAATTTTCCAGTTAGCTCCTTTTTTGGTAGACATTAATTAGCATTTTTGTTTTAATTTTGAATAGGTGTTTTTTGCGTTATTAATATATTACAAATGTTAAATGTATTTTTTATATTTTTTATGTGTAATATTTATTTTCTTGTAAAACTGTTTGATTTTTTTAAATGTGTTTCTCTTTAATAGTATATGTATTGTGACTAGGTATGGTTTTATATATGAATAGAAATATGTTTGTGCGTTTAATGTTTTTAGTTTTTCTTCTGAGTTTATTTATTAAAAAAGGATTTTATGGTTTGAACTTTTTAGTTTTTTTTTCATAATGTGTTTCAGTATTTGTGTGTTTGACATTACTAAATTTAAATCTTTTTCATGGGGATACTGTTGTTTTTTTTGGTTAAGTATTAGTTGGCAATATCATTTTATTCAATATTATTTTAATGATATTTTGGCGAATCGATAATGTTTACAATCATATTATGTCATGAAACCAGGCTCAGAAGGTCTGTTCTTGTTTCTAAACAGAATGCCCTCCAACTTGCTGTTACTGAGTCGCAGACCCCTTTTTCCAAGCCTGCATTATCTTTGAAGTTATAGTTTCAAACCATCAAGTACTTTGGGCTATTTGCATTCTGAGGGCCTGATTACGATGTCAATGAGACATTGCCACAGTCGCAGAACCAACCTACCTCCAGTCGGCAGTCCCGACACCGTGATTACAGTGCGATAGCACATTTCCCTATGGGAACTTGTGGTGCAGCCATTAACCGGCCATAGCACAAGCTCCCATGGATAAATGGGAGCCTGTGTAAATCCCTTCACCACATGGCAGGCATCTCATGGTGCCTGCCACACAGTGCAGGGATTTTCAGGGGACACCATAGGTCCCTGTGATATTTAGCACTGCAGCTTTAATAGAATCTTAAGGACATCACTAGTCATGTCACCGCATGTGTCACAGAAATGTTCTATTTGATGTCAGTTGATGTCTGCTGGCACTGTATGTGGATGGGATCTTTTATTCTTGGATTAAACTTCATTTTATGAACCATATTCTCTCCTGGAATCATTGAGAATACTTCACTGGCGTAGTCGGCTTGGAACTCCACTACCAAGAACAGATCCCAACACAAATCTTCATGAGGAAAAGAATCATCTTTATTCTTTGGCATAAATTAATGTCAACCCTCACTTAACTGCCAAGATAATGGACATCAATGAAAAGTAAGAACTCAATTGACTTGTGAGTATTCTCCTTTCTTTCTGTGCTTTGCGCTTTTATTTATTCATTTTTCATTTGACTCATATCCTAACTGGATAAATCCTCCTCGCATGTTAAGCGCAAAGCTGGAGTGTGCTTCCTATGTTGCGATTCTTCTGCACTTTGAACTATTTTTTTTTTACAATTTCCAAGTGCAGCCAAGCGCGAGCAGCCAAGCTCTAATTATCAGCCTAACCAAAGCGCCAGCAGCCGTGCTTAATGCAACTTAATTGAAGTAAACAGCGAAGGAAAGAGGAAGCTCTATATTTTTTTAACTAAATGACCGTGTTTGACTGTGTTTAATTTTAAAGTGTGATCATTCATCTGTCTTTAACAAATTGTATCGTGTGCAAGCGGCGCTTAACAAGCTGTTATCTCCAGAAAGCTTGCATCCTCATGCAAATTTGGAGCATTAATTGATGAACGTATTCGTGATCAATTTATGTTTGGTTGTGGAATAGAAAAAGTTCGAGATGAGTTATGGCTAAAGGATGAGCCATCCCTTGATGAAGTATTAACTATTGCCAAGCGTATTGAGCATTCTCTTAAATGTGTGGCTATAATCAAAAAGAATGCTGAAAAAGAAAATAAAGTCCAGGTGGTAAGAACTAAAAATGATAAATATGTTAAAGATGCCTCTAGACCAGAGTTCAAAAAATCTGGTTCTGATCTCAAATGTTTCAGATGCGGCAAACCTGGTCATCTAGCAAATGACAAGAGATGTCCTGCTCTAAAACAAACATGTTCCAAATGTAAGTTAAAGGGTCATATTTCTTCTCTGTGCAAAACAAAAATTAGATCCAAGGTGAAGGAAGTAGATATTTTTGAAAGAACTTCTTCAGGATCTGATTGTGATATCGAAGTGGTTCAAGCCATTGGTGATGGTGGGGTCTCATGTAAAAAACCTGATCCTATTGATGAAATATTAGTTGAGGGTGAAAAAACTAAAGTTTTGTTTGATTCTGGTGCCAAAATTACCATCGTTTCTGATGAATTTTTCACCAAGAAATTAAAAGGTAAAGTTTCTCTTATGAAACCTGACATCATTCCATTGGGATATGACAAAAAACCAATAAGACTACATGGTTATTTTATGGGTCTTATAGAGTATAAGTCTAGATACGTAGCTGGTAAGGTGTATGTCTCAAAAAAAGGTGACAGTTTAATCAGCTGGTTTCATTTAGGTGATATGGGGGTATATTTAGATCCCAATGCCACTCCTTGCATACAATTAAGAGACAGGGTTCTTAATGTTACAAATGAAGAAGAAAAGCTGATTGAAGACAAGAAGTCAATTGAAGGGAAGTTACCAAATGATAAACATGTTACAAATGATGAAGAAAAACTAATTGAAGACAAGAAATCAATTGTAGGGAAGTCATTAGAAGATAAATTCACATGTGAGTTAAAAAAGGAATTTCCCAATGTTTTCAAAGAAACTTTAGGTTGTCTTAAAGGTTATCAACATAAGATAAGGGTTAGAGATGACTCTGTTCCTGTAAGCTGTAAGGTCCGGAGTGTACCGTTAGCTGTACAGGAAGATATGAAAGTAGAAATTGGGAAACTCATTGAAAATGGCATAATTGAAGAAATTGAGGGCTGTGAATGGATGGCTCCAGTAGTCGCAGCGTTTTCTTGGATTAAACTTCATTTTATGAACCATATTCTCTCCTGGAATCATTGAGAATACTTCAGTCCCCCAGTCCCTGAACCAGAGCCTACTAAGACATGGGAGCCTTGCTGGGGCCCCAAAGTCGCTTTACGACATGCTTTTCATGTTGGAAAGGCCACCATGAAAAGCCTGTCGGAAACCAACGTCATAATCCCCACCAGGTAAACACCATACACAGCAGATTATGTGCGGCCTCTGACTGGCTGACGGGCTCCTTGAGCCCATTTGAATCCAGTTGGTCTGACCAGCCGGTTTCAAATCCGACAGCCTTTATCATAATAAGGCTGTCGGATTTGAAACCTACATTGTGAGTTGGAAAACCTCCGACCTGTGGTCAGAGGCTTTCCGACTCACATCGTAGTAGTCCGCTTAGTGTTGAGTAGAATAGCAGCCAGATGGAATGAATAAATCATGGACCCCTGAGTCACTGATACAATAGAATGATAGAAAGCTCTCCAATTAAGCATAAACAAAAAGATTCAATGGGTAGCTCACAAACTTTTTTAAAATGGAATGTTTGTGAATTGTGCCACTACTTGAACCTGGACTGGAAGTGTAGGATAATCCACAGAATCAAAGTTCACAGGGAGATAAAGGATAACCTACATGGAAGAATGCTCATCACTGACTGTATACACTGGAACATCACATCCTACTCTTCTAAAAGGGCTGCTCGCTTGGCTTCCTGTTCTTTATTTGGGCTAGACTGAACCTAGGCAGAAGTAGGATCCAAAGGCTACAGGTGAAATTTGAAAGTGCTGAGGTGTAAATATCTGCCTCAATTAGGATTGAGTAAGTGAGCAAGTTTAACTTCCTCTAGCAGGGTGTGCAAAGCCAACCTTGTGCTCTTTTGTGGTGTGCAACTTACCTTTCTCAAGTAAACTTTGAAAATGCGGTGGAAGATTATTGAATTTTTTTAACATAATGTGCTTAATCATTTCCTACAAGTCTGCATGTATTAGTCAAGTAAATACATTTGTTTTGAAATATCACATGAACCACCCGTTCGAAAATGAAATTAACATCATTCTTGATTGTGTTATTCTAAGTTCCCCTTCATTGTAAATTCTCATTTCTTTTTTATCAGTGAGGTTCTATATGGAAGAGACAGGGTGCAATAATCTAAAGTAATACAGTAAGTAATACATTCTTAGACGTATAGGCCAAAGACACTGTTCTAGACAATTCCTCCAGGGTGTTAGAGCAATTCTACTGCTCAGTTACCGTGAGCCTACAGGACCAGACAGTTTATGCCATTTGCACATTCTCAGGCCTTAGAGAGCTTTACTGATAATAATACTATAGAAAACATTATCAGTCAAGATGGTGAAACGTCTTCATGTGTCATGAAATGACAGTCATAGAACTGACCCCTGCTACCAAGTAACGAAAAACAGAAAGAGCCCCACCTAACTTAAATTATACCATATGCTCACCAGTTTTTTAACATACAGACATTTCCCCATGAAAAATGGAATTTACAAAAAATATATACTGTCCTAAAACACCAGATTAGTATTTAGGAGTAAATACATGTTTTGTCTCCAAACTACAGCTTTTCAATTTCACCAAGTGCTCACATCTACTAATGTCACAAATGGACATATTCTGCCTTTAATGCTCATTTACCATCAACACCAGAGATGCCCCTAAACTGGTAAGCATTTTCCCCAATATTATGCTAGAGAAAGCCAGAGTGATGTTAAGAATGGCCATATTACTTAAATGATGGGGGACACTGTGAAAGGAATTTTGTGACTGAGATAGACACTCTGCACTCCAAAATGTGAATCTAGTGCTCTGAGCTATGTACTCTTATTCCTATTTGTAATCTAGGTGCTGTCGCTTGACCTGACTGGCGCACATCAGTAACACAACAAATGACACAAACAGAGACTGTTTGAAAGCGACACACTATGCACAGCCCCCCGCGGGGTGCTCTATAAACCACAGTGATATATAATATCAAATGTTAATGTTTCAAAACAATATATATAAAGGTTCATTCCACCAAAGTATTGTCCATATTCCTCTGCATCAAGAAGTATAAACAAATCAAATGAAGAACATCATGTTTTAATGGTAATTTTCTTTTCCTGTACTTTGTTCTTCCTTCTTGTGGTACATTACTTCATGCACATCCATTCATCTTTTTCAGTTAATCCCAATGCATTTCGGTATAACAATACCTTCATCAGGGGAATACTGTAATCAAAATCAACACAATAACAATAATCAGAATTGGGGATTAGGGAGCCACAGACTCCACCTCGTGTGCATGTTGGTTCTAGTGCAAGTTTGTCATAACAAGTACCAGCTTAGTTTAGCCTTCACCAGGGTGTCTGAAAGCAAAGTATAAAAACCACCACGTAACACACTGTGTCCATATCCAAATGAATACTATAATAAACGTGTACCTGACTCGATGCAATTCACGATTGTGCTGTAAAAAGTGTTGTTTTCCTAAATTGGTAAAAAAAGGCTTGTAACTATCTGTGCTGGCCATTTCTGAGAACTCTAAAAACAAAAACAAGCTGCCGCCTACCTATGTCGATGAGCGTTCTCCCATATGAGTGAGCGCCAATGTTGCCTGGCCACTCGAGTTCTTTAACTGAAAAAAACACACGGTGCCGTTAATGCCCCGCTAGCGAAACCTGTCTTCTCCCCACCCCTGACCCGCATCGGTGCCTCTCGTTACCTTGCTACCGAAAATCTATCACTTCTCTTGTCGTCTTGCGTTCAAAGGCGCTGTCTCTCCACCGTCCTTATGCGCTACCTACTATTTCCGCATAAACACAAAGAACGGACTACATTCGCTAAGCACTACGACGGGCGCCATTTTAAGCTAGTCAATAATCTGCTAGTGCGTGTGAACTTGCATTAAGATGGATAACGAGACAAATTGGACACTATTAAAAAATGTGTACGTAAAAAACTGAAAAGGGTGCTAATTCATATACCTCCACTGAGTAGGTCCTAGTTGTGACAAAGTTGCTGTTCATGCTGTCAATGATAATAACATTTGTTATACACAATGCATATGTTTGTTACAGAAAACATGCAAATTAAATTTTGTCGTTGAGTCCATCTGGTTCTAGCGTATTCAAACTGCGAATCCAGTATGTCTCCCTTTGTGATAATTGGCGATTGGTGTCAGCATGTACCTCCTGATTTATACTTTCTAACACAGTGAATCGCAATTGTGGGATTGTGTGTTGTCGCTCTTTCCAGTGCATTGCTAAGTTGGATTTAGGGTTACAAGTTCTTATCAAGCTTTTATGCTCTGTTATGCGGACCTTAACCTTTCTAGTGGTTGTCCCCACATATACCAGCCCGCAATGGCATTTATTGGCATAGACTGCCATACTGGTGTTGCAATCTGACGTGTGCCTCAGCTGTATGTGCTTGGTGAAGTGCCACAATTGTGGCCACTGCGGTAACGCAATGGTAGGGGATGTTTTTACACATCCACAGACAGGCAAGCACATACAGCTGAGGCACACGTCAGATTGCAACACCAGTATGGCAGTCTATGCCATTAAATGCCCTTGCGGGCTGGTATATGTGGGGAAAACCACTAGAAAGGTTAAGGTCCGCATAACAGAGCATAAAAGCTTGATAAGAACTTGTAACCCTAAATCCAACTTAGCAATGCACTGGAAAGAGCGACAACACACGATCCCACAATTGCGATTCACTGTGTTAGAAAGTATAAATCAGGAGGTACATGCTGACACCAATCGCCAAATTATCACAAAGGGAGACATACTGGATACGCAGTTTGAATACGCTAGAACCAGATGGACTCAACGACAAAATTGAATGTGCGTGTTTTCTGTAACAAACATATGCATTGTGTATAACAAATGTTATTATCATTGACAGCATGAACAGCAACTTTGTCACAACTAGGACCTACTTAGTGGAGGTATATGAATTAGCACGTGTTAGACCTGTCTGGCTTTTTGGCGAAGTCCCTCCTAATTTTTATTTATTTTGTCCCCTTTTTGCCCCTCATACCCTTATTAATTTTTGTGTCTACTGACTTTTTGTAGGTATTGGCCAGGGGGATAGGTGTTCTTTCTCCCCCTCATAATCTTTTACCTTAGGCCCAGAGGCCTGTTCTGACAGGAAAGTTGGCACCACCTAAAATGGTGGCCACCAACTGCCCCAACTGTCACCAACAGAACCTGGCCATAGCCTAACATAGGGCATTCCAGAACCTTCTGGTCCATTCTGGACCACTGAAGGGCAGCCTATATAAGGCGGAATGCGGGGCAGCCATTTTGTCTACCTGTGGAAGTCAGCTGGAGGACAGGTGGTAACTAGGGGTGGGAAAAGGTTAGACTTAGGGTTGACCTCCTAGACTGGGAAGCTGCCTATTTGGTCCAACCCACAACTCCCCTTTTAGTTACTTGTCTTGGCCCCACTGTAGGAAGTTACTGGAGACCCTGGGCGCCTAAGCTGACCCCTTGTCTAAAATTATACAGGGACAGCTTCAGGAGAAAACCACTAGAAAGGTTAAGGTCCGCATAGCATAGCTTCAGGAGAAGGAGACTGCAGCGCTGCGGTGTGCAGTCCTCTGCCCAGCATAAAGAGTCCAGAGACTGGTAAATTGTCCTAGACTGACCCCTAATTTGTAAACCCCTGGAGCGTTATCTCTCACCTGCTGTGGTGGAGCGCCACTGAGGAGAGTAGCAGAAGCCAGGAAGAAACGGGCTGTCCCGCCTTTCAACCCCCCAAATCTGGTGCAGGGCAAGTGGCGCCGTTCTGGTGCTGAAATCGTGTTAATAAACAACACCAGTCCTAATTCTCATGGCAATATTCATTTGCTGGACTGTAAACATCCATGGTCGAAATTCGTTATCCACGGGATCTCTTAAGTCTGAAGAAAATCCTAAGATGTTTCAATCTATTGCCTCTTTAAAATAACAACCTCTCTGATAAATACAAACAAGACAGCACAGACAAAAAATGTGCGAAAAAGCGGGCGCACCACCAATGGGACCCCTGGTTGGTACTCACCAGGATGGCCCTGTTCTCATCATCGGTGCCATCAAGCTAAAACCAAAAAAAAGTGTCTCGACCCTCAAAAATAAAAGGACAGTGGATGGTGCAGTGGACACAACTTATATGTGACAAAACTGACAACATGTAACATTTAACATATAAGTCACTGAGCAACTGGGGCCATAAACTTTTATTCTCATTCCCTTCTCTGTTGCAAAACAGTGAACACACAATTACTAAAAAAGAAGAGAGAAAATACTACCAATCGATTCTCTCTCTACTTACAGCCGACATGTTTCATTGCCTTTGATTTTTCGGCAATTTCTTCAGGGCAATCTATTTTAAATGCCACTGCAAGGGACACTGAAGCTTGGGTGCCTCCTTGCAGATTTGTCTCTCATACCAGTGATGAAGTTATGTTAAAATCGAAAATCCAGCTCCCTTAGGTGAGCATGGTCCTTACTCCCCGTTTCAAGCAATTTACGGTGTTGGAGTAGCGGTCGGCGTCCTCTCAACCCTCGAGCGCCGACCGAGTGAAAAGGTGTTTATTTACCGGCTCTGAGCCGGTAAATAAACACCTTTTCACTCGGTCTGAGCCGGTGCCATCTCGCTTTTTCGCACATTTTTTGTCTGTGCTGTCTTGTTTGTATTTATCAGAGAGGTTGTTATTTTAAAGAGGCAATAGATTGAAACATCTTAGGATTTTCTTCAGACTTAAGAGATCCCGTGGATAACGAATTTCGACCATGGATGTTTACAGTCCAGCAAATGAATATTGCCATGAGAATTAGGACTGGTGTTGTTTATTAGCTTTCAGAGTGGAGGGCGTCCTAGTTCTGTTTGTCTTCCCTCTAGACTCCCATTTGTGTAGTGCTGAAATCGTGTGCCCCGAGGTGAGGAGCGGAGCCGGGGAAGTCTTTGGCAGCGTTTAAAGTGTGCCGGGAGGAGAGAGCAGCATCGGAAACACAGCGCGGTCTCCAGCGGTGAGACGCTGATCCTTCGCGCATGCTCCGTGGCGCCGCCAGCCTCCGTGAGGTGGAGCCGGATCAGTGAAGGCGGGAGCAACTGCTGAGGAGCGAGGAGAGCATTGCGCATGTCCCCGTGATTAGCGCGTCCCCGGCCAGGGAGTGTGAAGCTTCGTTTTCCCCCTTCGCTCAGGCGCCTCAGGAAGGATCTGGCGCGAGCGGAAAGGGGGCCTCGTGGGTGCGCTCTTCACTGTTCCTCTGCCCCAGCGTCAAGGAGTCGAGTGCGCTTCACCATTCCCCCGCCCCAGCATTAAACAGGCAGCTGGCTCGGCGGGAGGGAGTGGAGTGAGGCCGGTGGGACCTCGAAGGAGCCTGAAAGTGACAGTAAGGAGGTCATCTGGAGGGGGAAGGTGGCGCTAGAGCCTGCAATCAATTGGTGATCCATTAATGGTTGTTGCTTCTCTCAGCTACTGTAATTCATAAAGTGGTGGGGAGCCTGAGGAAACCCTCTTTGACTGTGGGCTAGAAAGAGGAAGTTATTGGTACAGCATATTAACCATATCCAGTGACTCTGGAGTCTAGTTAACTGCACTGTTAATGTTGATGATTAATTTAATATCTCTGAAAGTGCCATTACTGATTTAGGTGATTCAGATGCTGTCTGGCCAAAGGTTAATGTAATGCTGTGTTTAGGATTGATATAAAGTAAGCGGAGCACAGTAAATGCTTAACTGAGTAAAAGGAAGAATAAGAGCTACCTGCCAATTCTTGGTTAAAGGATCTATCTATTCTATAAATGCTGATGGTTATTACTGATTTAATAAGCAGATGTACTGTGATGTGACAAAAAGAGGGTAAATTGTGTTGCAGTTTAAAAGAAGTACTTGCTAAATTCTAAGACACCCTGAAATGTACCAAGTGGGGAATTCGGAGCACAAAAGAGCCAAAGTGATAATCTGCTAGTAATTTAAAAAGTGATAATCTGCTAGTAATTTAGAAAGTGATAATCTGCTAGTAATTTAAAAAGTGTAACTGCTGAACCTAAAAGTGATTTGAAATGTTTTGAGCTAATTATATGTGAGCTACTTATATTTGACAACAAAGAGAATATTATTTTTACATAAAGCAGTACGTATTTTCATATAATTTTGGTGTAGTGTTTTCTTTTTGAGTGCTATTGCGTGGAATTACTCTTGGGTGGTCTGCAACCTTTACACTGTGCCTCTGATATGCTAGTCTTGCCCTAGGCCAGGCTACCTAATTCCAACATATTGGTGCCTAGCGGTGGGATTGCGAACTTGGTTGCAGCTACTTACTAGTAATTTGACGTAATACACCCAACCTACACCAGGAGTTTTCTCCTTGCGGCCCTCCCAATTAGTCTTTTTGTTTTTTCTAAATTTATTCCTGGTGGTGGGTGGAGTTGGCTTAAGGTTGCTCTTGCCCCTCTGAAATTTCTGGTGTGTATCCAGGTTTGCCTGACTCACAATGGAGTTCGCGGTGGAAAACCTGGAAGTCTATTCCGTGCCCCAATTGAGAATGTTCTGCCAACAAATGGGGGTCTTTTTCAAACATGGTGCCAGGAAGGGGGAGCTCCAGACTAGCCTTAGGGCCTGGGTGGAGGCACACCAAGAGACAAAGGAGGAGGATGAAGAGGTTGACCAGGACGCGGTGGGGGAGGTAGAAGAGTTATTCCGCCATGAGGGGGAAAACTTACTCACCGGACCAGTGTCCTATTCCAGAAAGGGCAGTAGCATCTCTGGGAGAAGCCTAACGGAAGCCGAGCTCACCGATAGGAGGGAGAAAAGACAGCTAAAGTGGGAGTTGGCTAAGATGGAGCAGGAGAAAGAGGAGAGGAGAATGGTCCACGAGTTTAGACTAAAGGAACTGGAGCTCCAAAGTCTGCAACGGGGGTCCTCTCCTGTTAGGAATGGTGGCAGCGAACCAAAGGAGTCAGCCAGGGAGACCAAACCCTATATCCCAAAGGACCTGATAGCGAGCTTCAGTCAGGGGGACGATGTAGCTAAGTGGCTAGCCGCTTATGAGGTTTCTCTGAAGGTTCATGGAGTGCAGGAGAAGCACTGGGGGGGTAGTTTGTACAAGTACATGCCTCCTGCTGGTCGGGACACCTTGCTGGCCCTGGATCCCGAGGAGCAGACAAACCACCCCACCATGAAGCTGGCGTTATTGAGGAAGTTCGGGCTCACCCCGGAAAGGTACCGACAGAAGTTCAGGGGGAGCCACAAGATGGGCACTCAGAACTGGGTGGACTTCCTTGATTACGCCAGAAAGGCCTTAGAGGGTTGGGTCAAGGGCAGTGAGGTAAAGGATTATGAGGGGCTGTACGATCTGTTTTTGAGAGAATACCTCCTCGAGAAATGTTTTCCCGAGCTGCGCCAACACCTGGTAGACAGCAAGCTGACCAATCCCCGGAAGCTTGCAGAGGAAGCGGACATCTGGACAAGTACCCGGGTGTCCACCAAGGGGACTGGAGGGGAATCTCAAAAAGCCGGACAGGGCGCCCCCCAGAAGAAGGAGGGGGGGGAGAAAAAGAAAGAGTTCTCTAAAGGTCCCCAAAATAACTTCCAAGGGAAGGGAGCAGGTTTCACCCCTAGGGCAAACCCGCCCCGGAACCCTCATCCTGGCCAAAGCCAGCAGCCCAGGGTTCTCCACTGTTTTGAATGCGGTGGCGTTGGACATTATAAGGGAGATGTCAGATGCCCAAAGAGACCACCCCCTCCCACCGGAGGAAAGTCACCGGGAGTAGCTAGTGTAGCGCTCGGGGAGGAGTTGCCCTTAGATAAGGGGGTGAGTGGGCGGGTGTCACCTTAGTGTCCCTGGGAGAGCGGGAGATGGTGCCAAAGATCCAGGTGCCCCCAAATACTACAAAGTATGGGCAGTGGGTTACCATCAATGGCCAGAGAGGGGAGGCTCTGAGGGATACAGGAGCCAGTATGACTATGGTGAGAAGTCAGCTGGTGTCCCCAGAGCAGGTTGTTCCTAATGTACTCCACCCCGCCGCGATGGCTGACGGCAGAATGGGCCACTATCCAGTGGCTGAGGTTCCCTTTGAGTGGGAGGGGGTTGCAGGTTCACTTCGAGTTGCCGTAAGCCCTGCCGTGCCAGTCGATTGTCTGTTGGGGAATGACATGGAACACAACACTTGGAGAGAGGTGGAATACCGGACGCATTCTGCGATGCTGGGTACACCTGACTGGGCCTGTGTCAGCACACGGTCTGCGACTGCCCGGAGAGGGAGTTCGCCTGGGTTGGAGCCTGGAACAATGGCCCAACCCGCTGCTAAGAAGGGACAGACCCGGAGACAGAGAAAGCCTGCTCCGGCTTCCACACCCCATGAGACAGATCGGCCACCTGCGGTGGTGGACCAGGAGTCCGTGGAGGGGGAAGTAGACTCTCTGGAGGATTTACCCATCCCTGCGGAGTGGCATGTGGAGGGAGGTCCTACCAGAGAGGAATTCTGTAAGGGGCAGAGGGAGTGCCCCACCCTTGAGGGACTGAGGCGACAGGCTGAAGCCCAAGCAGCAGGTGATGTTACGGGACATTACCATATTTACTGGGAGGATGGACTCCTCTACAGTGAACCCAAGGTACCCTCGCCTGGTTCATGGAGGGCCTTGGTAGTCCCGCAACAGTACCGAGCCTTTCTTTTGGAATTGGCTCATGCCATACCCCTGGCAGGACACTTAGGCCAGGATAAGACCTTTGCACGGCTTGTCCTCCACTTTTACTGGCCTCAGATGAAAGCGGCGTCCAACACATACTGTAGGACATGTGTAACCTGCCAGGCCAGTGGGAAAACAGGGGTGAAGCTAAAAGCTCCCCTGGAACCACTTCCAGTCGTTAGCACCCCCTTTGAGAGGGTGGGCATCGACATTGTAGGGCCTTTGGATCCACCAACAGCAGCTGGTCACAGGTTTATCCTGGTACTGGTGGATCATGCCACACGGTACCCAGAGGCAATACCTCTGAGGACAGTCACTGCACCTGTAGTGGCAAGAGCCCTAATGGGAATCTTTACCCGAGTGGGATTTCCCAAGGAAGTTGTGTCCGACAGGGGGACCAACTTCCTGTCAGCTTACATGCGGGCCATGTGGAAGGAGTGTGGAGTGACCTACCGGTTCACCACTCCTTATCACCCCCAGTCGAATGGACTGGTTGAGAGGTTTAATAAGACCTTGAAGGGCATGATCAGAAGTCTGCCCGAGAGCCTGCGGAGGAAATGGGATGTCCTCCTACCCTGTTTACTCTTTTCCTACAGGGAAGTGCCCCAGAAGGGAGTGGGCTTCAGCCCCTTTGAGCTTCTGTATGGGCACCCTGTACGCGGTCCTCTCAGCCTGGTGAAGGATGGTTGGGAGAAATCTCCCAGGAAACCCCCCCAGGATGTGGTGAGCTACATGCTGGCCTTCAGGAGCCAAATGGCGAAGTTGTGGAAGCAAGCTTCTGACAACTTGGAGGCCAGCCAGGCAGTCATGAAGGAGTGGTATGACCACAATGCTCACCAGGTGGAACTGGAGCCTGGACAGAAAGTGTGGGTGATGGAGCCTGGAGAGCTTAGCGCCCTCCAGGATCGCTGGACAGGCCCCTTTGAGGTGTTGGAGAAGAATGGTAAGGCCACATACCTGGTGGACCTTAAGACCCCTCGACAGCCCCTACGGGTGCTGCATGCCAACCGACTCAAACCCCACCATGAGAGGCCCGACGTCATGCTGATGATGGTGACTGACGGGGAAGAGGAAGCGGAAAGCGAACCTCTCCCAGATCTCTTTTCGTCCCAAGAGAAGGATGGGTCAGTGGAGGGAGTAATTCTCTCTCCTACTCTAACTCCTGAGCAACGGGAGGACTGCCGCCAGATCCTGGAGCAGTACTCTTCGTTGTTCTCCCTTGTCCCGGGAAGGACCCACCTGTGTACCCATGATGTGGACACAGGAGACAGCCCACCAGTGAAGTCCAAGACCTACCGGCTGTCTGACAAGGTGAAGGCTAGCATCCATGGAGAAGTTGCCAAGATGCTAGAGCTGGGAGTAATTGAACCTTCCAACAGCCCTTGGTCCAGTCCGGTGGTGCTCGTGCCAAAAGCCGCACCCCCAGGCACCACACCTGAACTGAGGTTCTGTGTGGATTACCGAGGACTGAATTCAGTGACAAGGACTGATGCTCATCCGATCCCTAGGGCGGATGAATTGATTGACCGGCTAGGAGCTGCCCAGTACCTTTGACCTCACTTCAGGGTACTGGCAGATCTCCTTGACAGATGGAGCCAGGGAAAGGTCAGCCTTCTCCACGCCTGAGGGACACTACCAGTTCTGTGTGATGCCCTTTGGGCTCAAGAACGCCCCTGCCACATTTCAGCGGCTGGTGAACCAGGTCCTCTCTGGAATGGAGAGTTTCTCTGCTGCTTACTTGGATGACATTGCTGTCTTCAGTAGCAGTTGGGAGGACCATCTGCAGCATTTGCAGGCCGTTCTCAAGGCCCTGAGACAAGCTGGACTGACCATCAAAGCCAGCAAATGCCAGATCGGGCAGGGGTCGGTTGTGTACCTTGGACACTTGGTGGGTAGGGGGACTGTGCAGCCCCTGCAGGCGAAGATTGAGGCAATCATGGCCTGGGAACCCCCCCAAGACACAGACTGAGGTCCGAGCTTTCCTGGGCCTCACAGGATACTACCGTCGCTTTGTGAAGGGGTATGGCACTATTGTAGCGCCCCTCACAGAGCTCACCTCCAAGAAACAACCTCGACGGGTAGTTTGGACAAAGGCTTGTCAGCAAGCCTTTGAAAAGTTGAAACAGGCAATGTGTGTGGCACCGGTCCTGAGGGCCCCAGACTTCTCCAAGGAGTTCATTGTCCAAACAGATGCATCAGAACATGGCATTGGGGCAGTGTTATCGCAACTCAATGAAGAGGGCCTGGATCAACCTGTAGTCTTCTTATCCAGGAGACTGCTTCCCCGGGAGCAGAAGTGGAGTGCCATTGAGAGGGAAGCTTTTGCGGTGGTGTGGGCTCTGAAGAAGCTGCGGCCATACCTCTTTGGCTCGCACTTCCTGGTTCAGACTGACCACCGACCCCTTCGTTGGCTGATGCAAATGAAGGGGGAAAATCCCAAGTTGTTGAGGTGGTCCATCTCCCTACAGGGAATGGACTTTCGGGTGGAACATCGGCCTGGAGTGGACCACGTCAATGCAGACGGTCTCTCCAGGTATTTCCGCCTTAGTGATGAGGACTCCCAAGGGGTTGGGTAGTTCTCCCCACTTTCAGCTGGGGGGGACGCGTGTTAGACCTGTCTGGCTTTTTGGCGAAGTCCCTCCTAATTTTTATTTATTTTGTCCCCTTTTTGCCCCTCATACCCTTATTAATTTTTGTGTCTACTGACTTTTTGTAGGTATTGGCCAGGGGGATAGGTGTTCTTTCTCCCCCTCATAATCTTTTACCTTAGGCCCAGAGGCCTGTTCTGACAGGAAAGTTGGCACCACCTAAAATGGTGGCCACCAACTGCCCCAACTGTCACCAACAGAACCTGGCCATAGCCTAACATAGGGCATTCCAGAACCTTCTGGTCCATTCTGGACCACTGAAGGGCAGTCTATATAAGGCGGAATGCGGGGCAGCCATTTTGTCTACCTGTGGAAGTCAGCTGGAGGACAGGTGGTAACTAGGGGTGGGAAAAGGTTAGACTTAGGGTTGACCTCCTAGACTGGGAAGCTGCCTATTTGGTCCAACCCACAACTCCCCTTTTAGTTACTTGTCTTGGCCCCACTGTAGGAAGTTACTGGAGACCCTGGGCGCCTAAGCTGACCCCTTGTCTAAAATTATACAGGGACAGCTTCAGGAGAAGGAGACTGCAGCGCTGCGGTGTGCAGTCCTCTGCCCAGCATAAAGAGTCCAGAGACTGGTAAATTGTCCTAGACTGACCCCTAATTTGTAAACCCCTGGAGCGTTATCTCTCACCTGCTGTGGTGGAGCGCCACTGAGGAGAGTAGCAGAAGCCAGGAAGAAACGGGCTGTCCCGCCTTTCAACCCCCCAAATCTGGTGCAGGGCAAGTGGCGCCGTTCTGGTGCTGAAATCGTGTGCCCCGAGGTGAGGAGCGGAGCCGGGGAAGTCTTTGGCAGCGTTTAAAGTGTGCCGGGAGGAGAGAGCAGCATCGGAAACACAGCGCGGTCTCCAGCGGTGAGACGCTGATCCTTCGCGCATGCTCCGTGGCACCGCCGGGCTCCGTGAGGTGGAGCCGGATCAGTGAAGGCGGGAGCAACTGCTGAGGAGCGAGGAGAGCATTGCGCATGTCCCCGTGATTAGCGCGTCCCCGGCCAGGGAGTGTGAAGCTTCGTTTTCCCCCTTCGCTCAGGCGCCTCAGGAAGGATCTGGCGCGAGCGGAAAGGGGGCCTCGTGGGTGCGCTCTTCACTGTTCCTCTGCCCCAGGGTCAAGGAGTCGAGTGCGCTTCACCATTCCCCCGCCCCAGCATTAAACAGGCAGCTGGCTCGGCGGGAGGGAGTGGAGTGAGGCCGGTGGGACCTCGAAGGAGCCTGAAAGTGACAGTAAGGAGGTCATCTGGAGGGGGAAGGTGGCGCTAGAGCCTGCAATCAATTGGTGATCCATTAATGGTTGTTGCTTCTCTCAGCTACTGTAATTCATAAAGTGGTGGGGAGCCTGAGGAAACCCTCTTTGACTGTGGGCTAGAAAGAGGAAGTTATTGGTACAGCATATTAACCATATCCAGTGACTCTGGAGTCTAGTTAACTGCACTGTTAATGTTGATGATTAATTTAATATCTCTGAAAGTGCCATTACTGATTTAGGTGATTCAGATGCTGTCTGGCCAAAGGTTAATGTAATGCTGTGTTTAGGATTGATATAAAGTAAGCGGAGCACAGTAAATGCTTAACTGAGTAAAAGGAAGAATAAGAGCTACCTGCCAATTCTTGGTTAAAGGATCTATCTATTCTATAAATGCTGATGGTTATTACTGATTTAATAAGCAGATGTACTGTGATGTGACAAAAAGAGGGTAAATTGTGTTGCAGTTTAAAAGAAGTACTTGCTAAATTCTAAGACACCCTGAAATGTACCAAGTGGGGAATTCGGAGCACAAAAGAGCCAAAGTGATAATCTGCTAGTAATTTAAAAAGTGATAATCTGCTAGTAATTTAGAAAGTGATAATCTGCTAGTAATTTAAAAAGTGTAACTGCTGAACCTAAAAGTGATTTGAAATGTTTTGAGCTAATTATATGTGAGCTACTTATATTTGACAACAAAGAGAATATTATTTTTACATAAAGCAGTACGTATTTTCATATAATTTTGGTGTAGTGTTTTCTTTTTGAGTGCTATTGCGTGGAATTACTCTTGGGTGGTCTGCAACCTTTACACTGTGCCTCTGATATGCTAGTCTTGCCCTAGGCCAGGCTACCTAATTCCAACAGCACCCTTTTCATTTTTTACGTACACATTTTTTAATAGTGTCCAATTTGTCTCGTTATCCATCTTAATGCAAGTTCACACGCACTAGCAGATTATTGACTAGCTTAAAATGGCCCCCGTCGTAGTGCTTAGCGAATGTAGTCCGTTCTTTGTGTTTATGCGGAAATAGTAGGTAGCGCATAAGGACGGTGGAGAGACAGCGCCTTTGAACGCAAGACGACGAGAGAAGTGATAGATTTTCGGTAGCAAGGTAACGAGAGGCACTGATGCGGGTCAAGGGTGGGGAGAAGACAGGTTTCGCTAGCGGGGCATTAACGGCACTGTGTGTTTTTTTCAGTTAAAGAACTCGAGTGGCCAGGCAACATTGACGCTCACTCATATGGGAGAACGCTCATCGACATAGGTAGGCGGCAGCTTGTTTTTGTTTTTAGAGTTCTCAGAAATGGCCAGCACAGATAGTTACAAGCCTTTTTTTACCAATTTAGGAAAACGACACTTTTTACAGCACAATCGTGAATTGCATCGAGTCAGGTACACGTTTATTATAGTATTCATTTGGATATGGACACAGTGTGTTACGTGGTGGTTTTTATACTTTGCTTTCAGACACCCTGGTGAAGGCTGAACTAAGCTGGTACTTGTTACGACAAACTTGCACTAGAACCAACATGCACACGAGGTGGAGTCTGTGGCTCCCTAATCCCCAATTCTGATTATTGTTATTGTGTTGATTTTGAATACAGTATTCCCCTGATGAAGGTATTGTTATACCGAAATGCATTGGGATTAACTGAAAAAGATGAATGGATGTACATGAAGTAATGTACCACAAGAAGGAAGAAGAAAGTACAGGAAAAGAAAATTACCATTAAAACATGATGTTCTTCATTTGATTTGTTTATACTTCTTGATGCAGAGGAATATGGACAATACTTTGGTGGAATGAACCTTTATATATATTGTTTTGAAACATTAACATTTGATATTATATATCACTGTGGTTTATAGAGCCCTCCGCGGGGGCCTGTGCATAGTGCGTCGCTTTCAAACGGACACTGTGAAAGGACCAGCATAATGCAGGAGAGAATACAAAGTTATGTCAAGAAAAAACGACTATGTCAATGATGATCACCTTTATTCCAGGTACATATATGTTGATAAGAATGGCCACATCATGTCACAAATATTCCAAAAGTAAACTAGGGATAGCCAGTGCATTGTCAAGTAAGGGTCACTATTGCAATTGAGATAGCAGGACTGCCACCAAAATTGCCCATTATATTTCTGGGATGGGTCTCTATGATGCTAGGAAAGTCACAATGTCACCCAGAATATCACAATATGTCATGATCTGACTGCTGTTATCAGAGGCGTAGCTAGATTGTCTCCAACAAACCCCACAATATGCCAAAGATGTGCCACTAATACGAAGTGGATTTGTCATGCATAGGCCACTATTCTTTGTCCCAGAGGTAGTTAGAACATGGCCTTAAGGTTTTACCTTTTGTCAAGGATGGGCCACTATTATGCTAGAGAAAGCACAAATGTGTCCAAGAGTCCAGATGTATGTAGAGCATTACCAACAGTTATATAAGAGAAGGCCAGAATGTTGCCAGTATATATTGTGAATAGTCTACTATAATGCAGAGTGTCTCCAATAATGCCCCAATATATCATAATTTGTACTATTGTTAATCTAGGGAGAGCGAGTATTTCACTAACAGGGCCCAAAATATGTCTAGGACGCACCTTTTTTATTCAAGTGATAGCTAGTATGATGCTAATAAAGTCCAAGAATCTTCATGGTTAGGTCATTATTTTCTTATGAAAAGCCTGAATGCCATTCGAAATGGCCTTTATATGCTGTAACTGGACCACTATTATGTCAGAGATACCCAGAATGTTGCCACAATTACTGATAATGCATTTTATCCTGCACCTAATAATGCATTCAATAAGTGTCACGCATCTCCTTATGAGGGTCCCAGTTAGGAGGAAAAGTGTCAAAGGGTAAATGACCTCCTTTGCACTCTTGTAACTCTTGATTGAAGATGACGATTGTAGGAAATCCACCTATTCTGCATGGTCACTCCATATTTTTCCTTTGCTGGACCCTATGTTTTTGCTCGATTTAGAACTCTGTGCACTTTAACCCAGCTAACCAGCTGTAAAGTGTCTGTGCTTCCCCTTTAAACATGATCTAATATGCATACTCCCAACTGGTATTTTTAACTGACCTATAGGTCTCTAGTATATAGTACATGATGTAATTATGGTTTGGAAGGTAAAAGCCATTGACGGATTGCAGGACCTATTGGGCCATCCACTGCAGTAGTAGTGCAAATATGGCTTCAGGCCTAACCTGTTTAGCCAGACTGTAACAGTGTAAAAACTGCAATTTGACCTGTAAAAGTAAAACCTTATGACAGTTCAAAACCTCCCATTTAAATATTAATAAATTACACCTATACAGGCCTTGTAATTGACATGTCCTTATAGCGACTAGCACCCAGAAACTAGCTTACAATGAGGCAGGCCCAGCTGTCCTGTTTAGAAAACCAGAATACAGACTAAAAATCTGATGCTGAATATTGGGAATGGGACAAGCTAGCAAAATAATTAAACAACTATTTTTACTAGTTGTTAAAAATCCAAATCAATGGAACTAGCCAGCAAAATAATGTAAAAACTATTTTTAATAGTTGTTAATAACCCTGGGCAAAGCACTACGCTACGCTCGCGTAGTTTGCGAACTTTGCGCAACTTCGCACTACGCGAACTGCACGTAGCACAGTGCAAACATGCAAAGCGTATTGCAGCGGTCATTTTTTGCTTGCTCGCGTTCCTCAACGTCATTTGGCGACTGCGAGCAAGCAAAATGACATCCTCCTGAGACTTTTTCCTTGTACGCGATCGCAAGCCTGGAAAATAAACCTCCCGGCGAGATTCTCAATGCAGGGAGGTCAGGTTTCTCATTGCGAGTGGTCGCGCATGATCGTGACCGCTTGCGAAGAGAAACTACCAGTCCGCGTTGAGAAAGCTGCAGCTCGAATAAAAATCTACTCGAGCGGCAGAAAAGTACAACTCGCACTGTGCAAGATGCCGTTTTCAATGATTGTACAGTGTCGGATACTTGTCTGCACTGTGTAATCATTGAAAACGACATCTTGTACAGTACGTACATGCTACTACGCAGTTGGCGAAGTGCTACACGTAGCTCGCGTAGTGCGAGGTGCACTTCGCGTAGTGCGAAGTGCACTTCGCGTAGCTTCGTGTAGCACTACTTTGTGAACTACGCCCACCCCTAGTTGTTAACAATCCAATTCAATGGTGAAGCTGGATTAATAATAGATTTTAATGAAAAGTAACTTTAAGAAAGTTACCTTTTCTTTGCCTGAAGTTCCTGGAGACTAAATTTGCTAGCCAGTAATGAAAGTTCGAAAAGGTGTGATATGCAACCCGGAGGCAAATGGTAGGTTGACCGGAATGGGCATTGATGACTCCTCTGAAGATCTCAGAATATGCAGGGTGGGGACTTTGAGCATCATTGTTGACATTACTTTGTCAAATCTTCCTTAATTGTCAACTCCTGCTTGACAGGCCTGCTGGGTGTTTACATATAACACTGGGGGCACACTTGAAATGAAGGGTAAAAGGATGCCAAAATCATTCTTTTGTATCCACTGTCTGGTTGTTGGAAAACGCTACATTTGTCTACCAAACCTCTGTCTCTGGGTTGATTGGGGGTATAGTGGGTGCCCCAAACTGGAATTTGGTATTAGATGTGGGTGGTCATTAGGGTTACCACAGTACACTCCCTGCACACCACCAGCTCTCAAAGTCCAAATTTAGTGTGGCCAAAGACGTTCTCCATCTTGAAAATGCCCAAAGTGGGTAGACTAGGCCCAAAGAACTATTACCTCATTGGTTAAGGCATGCCCAGGAGTTATTCCCACCCACTGTCTCAAACCAGGCACCCACTGCAGAACAAGACTGGACCTGCTGTCTTTGATCTGAGAGAAGCCCTGAAGAACTGGACTTTCTCTGTCTTATACCCAGAACAAAGAAGTGGACTACAAAGGTCATAAGGCGGAACTCCTGTCAAAGGTACAGAAATGCAACAAGCTACAAGAGGCATTGCTCAACTAATCAGTGCCAACGGGGCCTGAGCTGGACGTTGCTGTGGGCCTCTGCCTGACACCTGAAGTCAGAAGGTAAAATCTTTGACCAGGATGAACCTAGTTGGTGTATTCGACCCAAGCTCCATTGCGGTCAGCATCAAAGTGCGCCCAGGTCCCGGTCTACCACATCAACCACAGCCATTTACTATCATTGGCACTTAGTGTGTCTTTCCACTATTTCTACATATAACAATAAAATGTAATAGCCCAGGTTTGGTTTATGGGGTCTTTGCAATTTTGGTGTAATTTTGTTTATAAAATCTTATTTGATTTTTCTAATTCAGTTTGGGATTATTATTGTATTACATTTTTGATTTACTACTGTTTTGGTGTTGCAGAAGTACTTTACCCATTACCCTAAGTAAAACCTGTCAACTCAGTGCCATATATATCAGGGGGTTGTGCTCAGGTTTATTTGCTGACTTTGAGGATTCACCCTGACAAGGTTGGGTTTGTTTCGTGAGGTGTGTTGTCGCTCACCTCAAATATTAATCCAATTTCTTCCTGTTGGACCTGGCCCTTTTTGCAGGGGTATTCCCAAAGTGTTTGCCTCTTCCTCCAATTTTTCTGACCTGATTTTGTTGGCTTTAGGACTCTGGCACTTTACCATTCTAACAGGGGCTAAAGTACAGATGCTCTCTTTCTGAATTGTATTGGTGATTGGTTTCTGCTTCTGTCCTGGGAGTGAAAGGACTGGACTTTGCTTTTTACATTGTGCTTCCAAAGTTCTCCAAGGACTTGTGTGTGTTTGCCTCTTGTTAAGAAGTAGCAGGGCCATCAAAGACTTCACCTGCCAGTGCCTGGGCTCTTCTGCTGGGAGTTGCACTTTATATTTATAATTGTATGTTTTTATGGTGCTACATTTTATAGCTATATTTGCCGAATACAGTATGATGATGAACCTTAAAAAAAAGACTTCACATGCCAGTGCCTGGGCTCTTCCACTGGGAGTCCTGGCTTGCTAAGTGGTTCCAAAACCAGTTCCTGGGCCCTTGGAAGTGTAACATGATTATCTTAAGGAGACAATTCATGCATCGACTTCCATTGTCTGTTTTATTGACTCATCGCTGCAAAAGATCGCTGCATTGCCGCTGCAGGCCCCAAAGTGTTGTTCCCGCTTCCGGGCATTGAATGCAGTCTTCACTGCTGGCCTCAGCGTGCCATTACACCGCATCAGAAAAACCACTGCAACGTGAGCATTGAGCACCTTGTTACTGATGTCTGTGACACCCGCTCCCACTCCGATGCTGCACCCGATTCATGGCTGAGTAATTGAAGCAGTGCCTGCTTTGTGGCTGTGAAAGCGATGCAGTGCCTGCTTTGCCACTATCCAAGCTGCATGTCTGTTAACCAACGCATCACCTCCCCTGCCAGTAAGGAACCAACGCATTCACCTCTCCTATTTAGTAAAGAACGGACGCATCACTTTGCTTTTCCGGTGCTGCGCCTCTACTGTGCCTTGTACCGTCTTTGAATTTTGATGCATCTAAGGTACTTTGTGCTAAAACAAATGCATGCATTGATTTCTATGGACTAAAACTTGTTTAATCTTTTAAAAGTGATATTTTGGCTTGTGTATGTTGGAATTTTGTTGTGTAGGTCTTGTTTTATTCAGTTAAATAATGGCTTTTTTTCTTAACTGGAGTGGACTTTGTAGTATTTTCACTGTGTTACTGTGTATATGTACAGATCCTTTACACATTGCCTCTGAGATAAGCCTGACTGCTGGTGCCTAGCTACCAAGGGGTGGGCTGGGGTTATCTTAGCTGTGTAACCCCCTTACCCTGACTACAGTGAGGATCCCTACTTGGAAAAGGAGCAAACCATTGCCAACTAGTGATATCATTTCTAACACTTACAAAGATGAATACAGGAATTATTAGCAAGGTTCTAAGCTTGCCCTGATATCAGGAAAGAGGAAAGGATCAAACAAGATCATCCCAAAGTAGAGCCAGTAGAAGTTTCTAAAGAAACAAAAGTCAGGGACAAAAACAGTTGCAAGTGGGGTAAAGAATGTGCCGAAAAATAAGGGAACAAATGCGTTGTGGCGCATTCATGACCTTGAAATGCCTCCTTACATGTGCTTCAAACAGGAACTGCCATCACGAGAAAAGACTGCACTCTGTCTTGGATTGGAACCCTCCAACTGAATTCCAGAAAAGGGCACCATCTTGGAAAGAGCAGTGTATTATGGTTGTCCACACCTTTTTCATGAAACTCATGCCATAAGTTTAATTTACAATGAAGAAGCTGAAGTTTTACATCCTCTGAATAGTGATCTACTCAGTAGTCCCTCTACCATCCTTTTCCTCTGACATCTCATGCTCTCGCAGAATGGGTGGCCATGTTCTCTAAAATTTTGAAGAACCGTTTATACCCACTTACTGGGTCTCGGTGGCGGGGGAACCGCCCAAGTCTTCCATACCCTCCTTATATAGAAAAAGGAGACACAGGAGCCTTCGTCTGCAGGAGGATCCAAGTTTTATTCGAATAGCCCGGGCTATGGAATAGAGTCCCAAGCTCGTCGGAGACAAGACAGAGGAGGCTGCTGCTTCACTTGGCAGCTTACAGGACTTATATACACATTTCCCACCTTAAGAAACAAGTTTGGATGGGGGACTGGCGCCTCCCAGTCAGAATGCAGTTACGCCATTCTTTGGACGGTGCCGCAACAGATGGTACAAAAGATTACGGACAGATCTTACAAAACGGGATATGTACGTGAGAGAACAGACAGATCTTGAACAAAAGGATATGTGAAAGAAACAAGTTCTGGGACGGTGGTGTGACCAAGTCTTGCGAAACAGGGTGGGTGTGTGCAGGAGTTCAGTCCGAGGGTGGTGAGGCCAATTCTTTGTTCCCTTTTTCGAAATTGGCTCAACCAAAAGTAGCAGGAAGGACAGGGTGGTCGTGACAATTAGAGTTTCATCAGACATCAGCAGAAACGACCAGGAGGGTCATGCAGAGGTGTTTGTTTGACACGAAATGGCAATGCAAAAATAATGGAGTCCTGACACAAAATATATGCAGACAAGAAGGACACTTTTCCTAAAATGCAAGGGCATTCTCTACAGTGGGGTCACTTAGCCATGTGCTGAGCAAGGCATCCAGTAATCTTTTCTTCAGATTAAAAAAATATGCTGGAATAAAAGCCTTCCCCAAATCTTCTAGAAAATATGGCGGTGCATAGGGACCTATACACATTTAAGCACTTAATTCTGCTTTTTTTGTCTAAAGTTGACTTTGCAAACTGTTTTTGAAAAGCCAGCAGGAATATGTAAAGTAGTGCTACTGTAGTTATTGGCCTGAAAACATCTAAAATGGAAATAACTTGGGAATATTCAGGGAATACTTATACATTTAGCACACATATAAAGGGCTGTGTCTTCTTTGCACTTTTACTAGTAGGAAGTTGGACGCTTCAAGTCCATTCACAAAGGCAAGAAAGAGTACATGAAGGCATAGTCATAAATGCTTTTGTGACTCGTCCCATTGTTTCATCGGGCTTCACCATCTTGCCAGTGGCCTCCTTCTCACAATTTTCACTCCGCAAAGCCCATTTTCCAACTTAAATACACACGCATGATCCTCCACATATAGGTGGATGTTTTTGCAGTTAAAAGTGGGATTTAGGTTTGTAAAAGTCCTTGGACATTGATTCTGTGAATCGAGATTTAAGAATTTCAGCTACAAATCGCTCATTTTGCTGTTGTACGTGAAACTGCACAGGATGTTTTTAGTCGGTGCCAGCCAATGCCAGCATAAGAGCCATGATCATCAGGGCCTGAGCCCACATGTTGATAGTTTAATTAGGAAAACGTTCTCTTTCCTAATTGGCACGCACCTCAATTCAGGAATGTACTGTCTCCCACTCTAATCAATGACCTGAAAGTGTGTGCGGGGCATGGGTGGACCCTGCTCACCTGCACCCTCGCGCAGAGCCCCTTTAGTTCTACGCTTATCTCTGCTCCAAGCCCAAGAATACGCCTTGGCACGGGGCTCCACCAGTAATGACGCACATCAGGTCTGCACTTGGCACGCTGTCCTGGCACGTTATGGCATTACCGAGTATTTCCTGCTAATGTTTGAAATCTGATATGTGTCCTTTATTATGACCTTTAAACAAATGACTTTTCTGTTATGCTCACCTTGCCTTATTCCAAAAGTCTCCTCCCTTTCCCATGCTTCATTCCATTACGTAAGTATTGCACCCGTGTTGTAACTCTTTAGACTTCACATAATCCTACCCCAGCTGGCCTGCTCACTAGAGGGATACAAATAAATTTGCTAAAATGTTTCAAATTGAAGCTGGCTATTTACTATTAAACTGTCCTCCTGTCTCAGCGAAGGGATCCGTCGATGTCTGGAACATGAACCTGCGTTCATGAAGAAGATACGCTCTGGAAGAAGTGGCAATCACTGTCCATGTCAGGCAGCCATGAAATCGATTAATGTGTCAGACATAGCATGACGACAGGATCATTCTTACGACAGAATACAATTCAAGGCTTTGACCGCAGAGGTATTCCTCAGAATATGATCATGTTTTTAGGATGTTGGCAATGTACTTTGTATCAGCAGGAAGAAGATGTCTCCCTGCTGTGCATTAAAAGGCAGGGGATGTCTCCTTGCTGTCTTTCAGCAAACAGGCGATGCTCACTGTTGTGCTTCACAAAGAAAGGGAACATGATTTCTACAGCAGGTAGGGGTCGTTGCTTTGCTCTTTTGGCAGAAGGCATGGATGCTCTTTTACTGTTTGGCAACAGATAGCAACCTGTCCTGTTGATTTAGACATACCTAAGACGTGGCACTATTGCCCTTTAATAACAGTCACTCTACTTACCCCTACTAATGCCTCCACCATAGCACTCTACGCACTCAGTCCTCCACAATAACCACTTCACTGCTCGTCTCGAGGCTAAACTTCTCATCACCTCTACTGCCACCAAATCCTTCACTTGCCTAAAAGTTTAATGCCGGAACATCATGGACAAATATTGTGCTACAAAAATATCATAGAAAAAATATGAACTAACAAAAAATTGTTAAGGTAAGTATATATAGGTATTGACTGGTTTACTATACATCCTTCCACATAACTGTGGTATATTGACAATACATATATTTAAAAATAAATAAATTTCACTGGAAACAACAAACGTTATAGTGACGTTATAGTTAGATATGGTTAGAATATCTTACTTTACAGTAAAAAAACCTGAGAAATTCCCAGAAGAAACCAAAGTTTATTATGAGGTTTTAGCTAGTTGAAAATGTCAGTTAAAAGTTACATTTTATTCCCCAAAAGCAACTGCACTTCACCAGTTATAGTTAACTTAGGTAACTATAAATCACATCCGACACATATTACTTATTACCTCATACATTTCATTACCCATGACATGTTCAATGACATCATTGATAGACATTAATGCTACATCTGAAATGACACCATTGATGACAACAATAGGCATAGTGAGGGCTGCTCACGGCCTCAATGGCACAGAGGCTAGAGCCTCTTTTACAGGGGACTATTGTTGTGATAAAATTAGAAAAGCAACAGTGGCAATGTGGTAACCAAACAATAACCAGCACCTCTGTTTCAATGTAGGCAATGAAGTAGTTTTGGATTATATTTCTTTAGGGCGTGCTCTATGTCTGATACTCTGCCACCCACCGTATCACTTAATACAGTCGGAAACTCCGAATGTCTCAACAATTCCAAAACATAGACAGAGCACAGCAAACAAACAAGTAAATAGCTGATTGAGCCCAACCAGCAAATATATTTAATGTAGAAATTGCAACAAGTAAAATCTGTTCAGCAAATGAATCTTCTTTTAGAGATGTTCTTAGTTTGCAACATGGGTACAGGTACAGCCGTCACGTGTTTCGTCGCCGTAAAATAATTTTTGCTACTTTATCAAGGCTTTCACAACGTTCTCATGTGACTCCTGGAAATTCAATATAAACCAGAAGGATCCATATAGTTCGCAACCGGATTAGATAGTCCATGTGAACAAACAACAAAGTGGCTTGAATATGTGGGTCACTTTAAAGATGACCAAAAAACCCTTTCGTTCTAAGGTGGGTGCATGAGAAATGTGGTCGTCTCTTGTAGTATGCGACCAAAAGTTGGTAATTTCTATTTGCTCGGTGCTCTCATGGGTGCGTAAAATATTGATGAGTTTCTTGTCCGTAATTTCTAAGCACGCTCTAATAGTGTTCCGGGGACCTCTGATAACTTTCACACCGCCATGTCAGCCCGGGTCTAGCACCGCTTTCGTTTTCCAATCTCCGACCGTCTTTTCGGCATCAGTAACTTAAATCGTAGTGATCAATATTTTACGCACCCGTGAGAGCACCGAGCAAATAGAAATTACCAACTTTTGGTCGCATACTACAAGAGACGACCACCATTTCTCATGCACCCACCTTAGAACAAAAGGATTTTTTGGCCTCCTTTTAAGTGACCCACATATTCAAGTCACTTTGTTGTTTGTTCACCTGGACTATCTTATCCGGTTGCGAACTATATGGAGCCTTCTAGTTTATATTGAATTTCCAGGAGTCACATGAGAACGTTGGGAAAGCCTTGAAAAAGTCGCAAAAAATTATTTTACGGCGACGAAACACGTGACGGCTGTACCTGTACCCATGTTGCAAACTAAGAACATCTGTAAAAGAAGATTGATTTGCTGAACAGATTTTACTTGTTGCAATCTCTACATTAAATATAGTTGCTGGTTGGGCTCAATCAGCTATTTACTTGTTTGTTTGCTGTGCTCTCTCTATGTTTTGGTATTTTTGTGATAAACACTGAAGAGGTGGGGAGGGAGTGTGTGTGTCCCTGCACGAGAGCTGGGAAATGGCAGACCTTGCAACCAAAGAAAAAAGTGAATAATACCCACTGAATGTGTGTATTTATGTTATAGATCATGTAGCTCCAAGAAAGCTGCATTAGATCTTCTATGGACTACTCTGGGATACCGAAAAAGACATACATTTTGAGATATGTTTGAAGGGTGAATGATTGGCATCATCTTATACCATGCATACTCATTGTCACATTAGTTATTCAAAATTTCACCCCAAATGCACTCCCTCAAGAACTGTTATAATTTCACCCACATTATTCAAATATTGTTTATATAAAGGCCATACTCTGTGTTGTAAATCACATGTTCTACTATATTAGGTATAAAGCCAAAGATTGAAATAATCCAATATGACAGTCAATACCATAATTCTCTTGAACCTTATTTCTCAGCAGCTTCAGATATATGTATTCATCAAAAATGTCTGTGCTTGGTAGAACTAGTAGCTACATAGACAGTGGGTTTCTGATAAATTATGGACCCAAGGAAAATAAATCTCTGCCTAAATCCTGTGCCAGGCAAAATACCGTAATTTATAAGTGCCATCACAGAAGCTTTATACATTTCTCAGGACTAGTGTATACTCCACCATGTTCGGGACCAGGCTGCTTCCCTCATATATGACTTGAAATTCCATGTTCACATTACACCTACGCTGATGTCCTTACACTGGCCCACTATTATGTAAACATCTTGTTTCTGAAGTCTCTGCTTCCTATAGAATGCATTACAGTGCCACTTACCAGACTAGCTCTAAATCTATTTGTTTCATACTTTCCAGCCATAAACGTACAATCAGCTATTCAAAAACAGCCAGCTAGTGCAAGACATTTAGGGCCAGATGTAGGTGGCCATTTACCGGCCGGTAACGGCCGATTTCGGCCGTTACCGACCAGTAAATGGGTTTTTGGGATGTAGGGGGCCAATTTCACCGAATCGGTAAATTTACCGATTCAGTAAAATACCGAATCGGTATTTTTACCGATTCAGTAACTTCTAGATGTAGGTGGGACTCTTCTGAGTCCCAAAGCCCTTTCAGATTCGGTATTTTACCACCCAATCCAATTGGGTGGTAAAATACCGAATCCAGGTGTGCATGCACATGTGTGCATGCACACCTATGCCATGTGACAGACAGACATGCCCTTAGGGCATGTCTGTGTGCCACATGGCACACATGCCTGTATTTGGGGTGCTAGAGGATGTCAAAGTGACACCCCCTGCACCCTTGCTGGAATCGGTATTTACCGATTCTGTAAATACCGATTCGGTAATGCCCATTGCTTCCTATGGGCTTCAATGCCCATAGGAAGCAATGGGCATTACCAAATCGGTATTTACAGAATCGGTAAATACCGAATCTTAACGATTTGGTATTTACCGATTCTGTAATACCTACACCCCCCCTCTATTTTATCACTTCTTAAATACCGAATCGGTAAAATCCGGTATTTAAGAAGTGGTAAAATAAAATTACCTACATCTAGGGCCAGATGTAGGTCGCCTATTACCGGTCGGTATCGGCCGAAAATCGGTAAAATCGGCCGTTACCGACCGGAATCCTTGAAATGAGATGTAGGAGGCCAAAATTTTACGATTCGGAAAACACGAGTCGGATTAAATCCGACTCAGTAAATATTAGTCGGATTTTAACCGACTCGGTAAATATTAGTCGGAATTTAACCGACTCGGTAAATATGAACGTGCAAAATTACCGTGGCGGAATCTACCGATTTGAGATATACCGAATAGTAAGTTTCCGAATCGGTAAATAAAATACGGTAAAAAAAGGCCATGGAGATGTAGGTAAGCCCAAAAATACCGAATTTGCAGAAATTCGGTATTCATAAGTCGGTATTTACCATTAAGTGAATGCAGGTGGTAACCAGGGGAGGGCTGCAAAAAGAGTCCCAAAATGCACCTCTGCACCCATAATGGCGGCTTTTTACGTCATAGCAAGACGGCGAAGACTACAGGCAGCAGGAGAGAGAGAATGGCTAAGGGAGGAACAAGTGTACAGGCAAAGGATAACACTGTTCCAACTGACAGAGCCTGAAATACTCCAAAGGTACAGGCTACACCCTGACACCATCAAGGACTTGATCAGGGACCTACACCCACTCCTGGACCACCCAACACCCAGGGCCCATGCCATCCCACCCCATGTCCAGGTGCTATGTTGCTTACACCTGCTGGCCTCTGGGAGCTACCAGAGCGTGATAGCTGCAGTCGGTGGTGTGTCCCAGGGCTGCCTGTCCCGCTTCTTCAGGAGGTTTCTTGACGCCATGATGCAGAGGATGGGGCATTACATTTCATTCCCTGCTACACAAGCAGAATTAGCAAAAACCAAGACAGATTTCTATCACCTGGCACACTTTCCTCACGTGATAGGCTGCATCGATGGAACCCACGTCCCACTCTGTCCACCTGCAGCCACAGAGCACATTTACAGGAATCGGAAATCTACGCACTCCATCAACGTCCAGGTCATATGTAACGCAGGGAACATCATCACAGACATCGTCGCCAAGTTCCCCGGGAGTACCCATGATTCGTATATATTCCAGAATAGTGGAATTTACACACGCCTACTTGCCGGAGAATTCGGAAATGGATACCTGCTAGGTAATTCACATTGATACACCATAACACTCACAGCAGTTCTACGTCTCATGTACATGCAATTAATGTCATTCTTTCTCCCCCCTAGGCGACAGTGCATATGCCCTGCGGTCCTTCGTGCTCACTCCCTACCTCAACCCATCCACCAGGAGTGAAAGGCGCTACAATGTTGCTCACAGATCTACACTCAACGTGGTGGAGCGCACATTTGGACTCCTTAAGAGCAGGTTTCGCTGCCTCCACAAGAGTGGAGGGGCACAGCAGTACACCCCATTAATCTGCTGCAAGATCATAGTGACATGTGCCATGTTACATAATCTCGCAACAAAGGAAGGCACAGAGGTGGAGATCACTTATCCTGAGGACATTGATGATGACACAGAGGAGGCAGAGCCCCATGCTACGGTGGCAGCAGCAGCTACAGATGGGAGACTGAGACGGGAAGAGATTACACAGCAATATTTCTGAGTAATGATACACAGGCAGGCAGAGTAATTTGTGTAAGTAGTTTAATTTGCACTACGCCACAGCATTGATAGCACACATTGGGCACACAATGTCAAACAGTCCATGACTGTGTTGTCACGGTTAACACCACCGTGACTTCTTCCTTGGGTGGAGGGCAATGTCATTGTCTGTGGCCACGGACCACAGGGCGGGACTGCTGTGGCTGTGAGCCAATGATCTCAGTGTTACCTGTCTCACTTACACGACGCCTGCCGCTCCGACGTAAGTCTTGCACAGGAGTGCTTGCACCACTCCTGCTGGTAGACCCCTCACTTTCCAACACACAAGTGTCGCCTCCAGTGCCAGTCTGTTGAGCGAACACAAGCTCCAATGCAGAGGTCATCCGGGCCATTCCTTCAGATAAATTGTTGCAGCACTGCACTATTGCATCCTGCATCCTCACTGACCATCTGCACAGCACGTTCGTAGCACTGGCAAACCTGTTCAAGGCCATTATCTGCTGCCGCGTATCCGCACGGGCCTTGCGTCTCTGTAAATGGTCCCGGTCCAACTTGTCACACAGGACAGTCATGCACTGTGTAATGTCAGATATTCCAGACGCCATAGACTGCATGCTCTCTGCCATTTCCCCTATGCCCTTGCCTACTGCATCGAGTTTCTTGTTTGTTGTGTGTGCCTGCCTCTGAACCCCCATCATCGCTTTTGCCTGCAGGCGCTGAACTTTGACCATGGTGGCCTCCAGTCCGCAGAAGACACCCTGACCTTGACGCACATCCTCAGCCTCCCATGGCCTTCGCCCTCGGACACTGGCCCGCGTAACTCTGGGAGTGGGCAGCTCTTCGGTGTTGCCTGTTTCCTGTGTGTTAACCTCCTCCTCCTCCTCCTCCTCCTCCTCAGATGTTTCTAATATTCTATGAGGGGGCCCATCATGGCACCTTGCCCTTCCCAGCACTGGGGATGGTGTTGTGGGTGTGGCTGAATGTCCTGTCGCTCCTGTCTCCTGAGTCTCGAATAGGAGAGGGGACTGTGGATGTGGTGATGTAGGCTCCTCTGCTGACACGGCTGCCTGCTCTTGGGCATTCCCACCGTGTGATGTGCTTGGTCCTGCTCCTTCCTTCCTCTTCTCTCTATCCTCTGGTGTGCTGAGCATTGACTCTCCTGTGGACAGACATGGACATTGTGTCAGTGGAGTTGTTCACCTGTGTCTCATGATAATACACAATTATATTGCACCTTTGCCTGTCTCTCATTTGCCTATGCTACTTGTCTGTTGGTCCCCTTGCTGCAATGCATGCTGACTGCTCTGAGGTATCTACACATGACTACATTTCCCAGGATGCATTGCAGGACATTAGTTAAACCTGTTCTGGAGTCTGATTTGGGCACACAGAGTGTGTGAGGGGAATAGGTACATGGGTAAATGACAATGTACTTGCATCTTACCTTGTTTTTTTGCGCCTCTTCTTGAGCTGTCTGCGTCCCCGATGCCGTGGATGCATTCCTTCTCAAGGGTGGATGCCACCGTCTCCTCGATGTCGCTGAGTCTAGGGGCTCGGTTTCTTCCTCCCCCTGTTGCATCACTTTCCTTGCTGTGGTTAGCAAGTTTCTTCTTTGTAACTATCCGGATGTCATACCACCGTTTTTTTAAGATCTTCATGGTCACAGTGGGTGACACCAATGGCATTTACCTTGCCTTGTATTTCCATCCAGGTGCTGTGCTTGATAGATTCTGCAACATGCTGGGATTGTTTGCCAAAATTTTTGCTGTAATTGCTTGTCACCTCTGATACAAGCACATGAAGTTCTTCCTGGCTGAACTTCTGCTTCCTCTTGCTCTCTGCAGAATCCTTCTGTGCCTCCTGACTCTCCATGGCGCTGTGTTGGTTAGCTCAGGGAAGCCTGCTCCAGTCCTCCAGCTCTCCTGACTGTTGGTTTCTGCACCTGCATGGGCGTGGCCAGTCCCAGGTACTGGAGAGGGGTGCTTGGATCTGATTGGTTGGTTCCCCAGTGGATTTGGATTTGGGTGTGGTTGGAGTTCCTGATTGGTTCACAGGCTCACATGTTTGTCAGTTTCAAATTTCCGACTTGGATTTTACCGATTCGGGAATTACCGAGTCGGTTTTTACCGAGTCGGTATTTTCCGACACGGTACTGCCCATTCATTCCTATGGGCCATGGAGCCGTTGGTGTGTTTGGGTTTTACCGAATCGGATTTTACCGAGTAGGTAAATTCCGACTCGGTAAATCCCGAGATGGGATACCGACTGATTCCGAATCGGTAATTTTTACCGATTTTTTATCTACATCTCGTTTTCCGATTATGAAATACCGATTCGGTATGACTCGGTATTTTAAAATCGGTAAATGAGATTTACCTACATCTGGCCCCTAGCCCTTAGTTTAAAATCACTTCATGTTCACTCATGGTTCTTCCCATTAAACACTCTATGGAGCTACCTCAGGCTTGGAAATAATTTGCTTGAAGTCAGAAAATTGCTAAAAACACATTTGTTTGACCTCCTATATTAATCCGTCTGATTTAATACCACTTCATCAGCTCTCCTGTTTCGTCTGACCATCACATCTCCCCTACTACATCAAAAGAAGAGCTACAACCTGGTCAATTGATCACTGACAACCCATTGCCAAAGGTAATTTGAATAATATGTTTTCTGGTCTTGGTTAATAATAATTATATTAGTAATTATATTGCTTAAATGTAAATTAGATGTCATCATGTGTGGGTCGTATTGTGGGAAAGTTCCTCTTTTTACGTGGACTGATGCCGCTGGTTTTTAAACTGATTCTCTTTCTTTGATTTAGGACAAGCTACCAAAATGATTCAATGACTATTTTTAATGTTTATTAAAACTCCAATGCACTGGTGAAGTCGTCTTTTTAGTTAATATTTATAGAAAGTAATATTTAAAATGTTACACTTTCTCTGCCTGAACTTCCAGTATGCTCATCGTTAGCATTATCCTGCCTGCAGTTGGGCGCTGAATGTGCTTCCACTTAATGAAGGTTTAAAGGGCATTCAGAGAAGAAAAAATGGCTTGGGTGTTTTGGCTGGAGGACCTGCATCTGAGGTATGTGACTCCGCTCAGCTAATAAAGGGCATTTGGGGAGAGTTCAGGAACTTCATTAACTTTAAATGGACCTTGGTAAGGCTTGTCCATTGATAGTTACATGTAAAGGGGAAGATATGCCGTTGTTCCCTCGGGGCATCTGAGCCAGATTGTCACTAGTCCAGTGTTAGAGTGACCTGGTCCCAGAACCCACCTTGGTATTGTATAGGAAAAGGGAACTGCTCATTTCCCTAAACAAACCCCCGGTTGGCACACCAGCATCCTCCAAGGGCAGGAAGGTGCTGTTTGGATTTTACTCAGAATATTGTGCTATGGGATAGTTTTCAGTAAGGGAATCATTATGTCCTACTAAATTGGGAGGTCTTGACCCTGGGAAAAAAGTTTCTCGTTGGTTAGGCAGTGTCAAGGAGTCACCCCCACCTACTGGCTAGTAAAACCTACAAAAGGGGCAGCTCACCTACAACTCACCAGAACACAAATGATCCTGAGAAAAAAACAGAAAAGGACTGGACCTGCTGTCTGTAATCTGTATGAAGACCTGACGGGTCTCTTCCCAATGGTACCCAGGACTGAGAAGTTGACTCCAGTAATCAGTTGGCATGCCTCCTGTGTTGCTACAGGGACACAACAAGCTGCAAAAGGTATTTTTCCTTCCTGGAGTGCCCAAATGACCAGTAGCAACTGGAACTTGCTGGTAGCCTTTACTAGATTGAGTACTGCCCCTAAATGCAGTCCTGGAGAGCCTTAGAGCCTTAGAAAAGACTAAAGTGAAATGCTTCAGAAAGTCTGAAAAAGTTGGGACTCTCAAGCCCTGCAGGGCGTCAGCGGGTCTTCGCAGCAAATGTGACAGATTTTGAAAGGACTTTGCTGAATACAGCTTTACACTTGCCCCATTGGAGAATTTTGAGCTCTGTAGGCCTACGGGCTTGATTATGAGTTGACTCACGGTGGCGGCGAACTGGCGGTCCGACTATGTATTACAATTTTGGTGGTCGAACCGCCATGGGACCTCTGCAACAGCCGGGGATCACAGATTCCTCGACGGCGGCATGGCAGACTGAGGCCACAATATGCTTGGTGGTGCCGCCGTGGCACCGCCAAGCATTTTATGAGTTTCCTTACCCCCAGCGATCTCATAGCGGTGCTCAAGCCATTGAAAATGCTGATGGTGAGGAAACTAAGAGGGCCCTACAGACCCCCTGTTGCCTCAGGGCCTGGGGATACATGCAGGGGGCACATGTTGCGCCCCTCTGTGTGCATGCATATTATGTGTTTATTCACCCCAAGTGTCCTCATGGCATTGCTCATGCCATGAAAATGCTAGCGATGAGGAAACTAAGGGAGCCCTACAGGGCCCCTCACATATGAGTTTTAGAACTTTACAGCTGCAGGACTGCAGCTCCGCCCGCCGGTCAGACCACGAAATGACACGTAATGTGGCGCCTTTTGACCTAAAACCCTGAAAATCCAGATCGCTGGTACCCATTTGGACTTTAGTCACTTTAGTGTTATTTTTATTATTACATTTTTATCAATTTATTAAAATTGGTTGCAAGACTCTTTTTGTGTTGTTTTTTAACCTTTTTCTTTCATGCTGTTTAATACTTTACGCACTTTTCCTTAGATTAAGCCTGTTTTCTCTGTGCCATAACAATCAGGGTTTGAGCCCTGATTTATTTATTGAAGTTGCATGTTGAAGTTTTACAGTGACTACCTGGAAAGTCTTCACATCCTCCCCAACTACTAACCCATTTTCTTACAGGGATATTACCGGGTAAAAAATACATTTCTTCAAATAGAATAAAAAAGTAAGAAAGAAGAGGGATCAGGCAGTTTCCGCTAAGATATTTTAATTTCATATACATATTAAAAGTAAAATGGTTAAAATGTATTTTAAAAATATAAGATAAAATTTAAAGTATTGTATAAAAAGCAAGATACCTTAATTAAAAAGCATACATTAAGTAAAAAATATATTTTTTATAAGCTTGAGAATAAATAGATACATTATTTATAAAGGTTAGGTGTTTGTAAATAATTACATTACACATTAAATAGGGATATCACATTTTTGTGAGTGCATTACTATCAAACTAATATTCATTTTTACTAAAAAACCTTGAATGGGGAGGTAGAGGGAACTGAAATAAAGAACCATAAATGTCTAAATTAAGTTCTATTTAGAAAGTGTTAAGATCTTAATAAAAAAACAAATATTTTTACATTTAATTAACACTTGGCTTCATAAAACTATTACTATGGTTATCAATTAAACTCAAATGTGAATTATTTGTGTGTACTGAAATGTTCAGAGACAATATCAAAATAATTGAAACATAGGTAAATATATTTAGAGGTTAAGGTATGTGATCCAAAATAATTAAATATGTAAATTGCACACAGAATAAAGGGGTTGCTATTACAATTCTGAAAATAATTAAGAATTTAAAAAAGGGCATGTAACAAAATAGTGTTGGGGTAGAATCCATTTAGTGCAGGTTGATTTAGTGGTGCATATAAATCTTAACCTAGGAGATCTAGTGGTAGGAAATAGAGTGGTGGGTATGTGGTGGTAGTCCATCTCATATGAGTATGTAAAAGCCTACCAACAAAGCTGGTGACCTGGTCAAATTGCCTCTTCAGTCAGATGCCTAGGGTTAGCTAGCCCCTTACCTTCAACATATGGGGTCTCTACTCCAGACTCTGAGCATACTGAGCCATAAATAATATTTAGTCACTTAGAGGCTTACATATGAGAGCCCTGCGTCACTTTTGCACCAGATAAAGTGTTACATGCTTGAAGCAGGGCTCATATCAGATTTATGAAGCCACGCAATGCTACCCTGAGTGGCTTTGAGTAGCCTCATAAATCTTAAGCAAGGCAACGCAGCACAAATCACTGTGTCTCCTTACTCTGTTCCCAGGAGGCATTCCATAGGCATTGCGGTGAGTTTTCAACGTGTTGTGATGGTGTGTTGCCCAAGGTTTTAAGAAGGCTGTTTGATGTTACACCTAATTTTTGTCTCTTCATGGTACAGTTCTCACTGCTCTTGTTCATTATCCTTTTAGATACAATCCCCGATTGCTTGAAGGTGTTCGATATGGCAACATTCTACAATCAGGGTTACCAGCCAAAGGTGATACAAAAATCATATAAAAGATCAAAACAAAGTAGAAGTGAAGAGCTACTATTTACTAAGAAACAAAGCATGTTACTAACAGAACCAAATGGCAAAATGAGACTGATTATTGATACAGTAAAGAAAATAAGAAGATATGCAACATTTTCTCTGAATACTGGCATCTCTTAAAGGGTGATCCTAAAATTAGGACCAAACTGAGAAGTAACCCCTCAATCATGTACAGAAGAGCACCATTCATTGCAGATATGGTAACACATAGCATGTATGTATGGATCCATATGGTATTTCTATAGTGCAAACCTAGCCAAAAGGCAACGGAGGCTGTGCATTTTCAAAGGCAACCATAAAGTCAACGAGTAGGAGAGGAAGCTGGAATGTGGATTGGATTGTTAATGCACTGTGATATAGTGTTCTCTAAAGAGGCGAGTCTTCAACTCTTTCCTAAATTGAAGCAGCATTGGTGTGGCCCTGTTGGGTACATGGATGCTGTTCCACTTCCTGGGTGCACAGTTTTTAAAATTTTTACATTTCTTACAGCCTTATTTTTTACTTCGCTGTAGTGCAGGAAAAAATGGGAAAAAACATGAGTAAAAATTGCGTTCTTCATATGTAAATTATTTCTGCACTAGTGCAGAACCGGTGTAGAAATCTATATTTAAAATGCGCAGGCGTAGCGTAGAGGTTGGGTAAATGCAATAAAAAAGTGGTTTATTGTCCTGCTTTCTTATCACACTTTTTCCTCCTAAATTTCATTTATAGATTTCTCGTTTTTGTGGCAGGCAGATGGGGGGAGCAACTTATAGAGAGCCAGGATTGACTTGATGGTTTTGGTTCAGAAATATTGTTTTAATATGTAAACAAGCCTTTTTTAAATTAAACTTGAAATACAGTGAAGCACTGCAAAATGATGGACCAGTCGACCAAACAGCGAATTCATCCCACAAAGGCAGTGTGCTAGACTGGCATGACAGGAGGAAACCCATGCTGGTAATTAATGAGGATGGGGGAGTTTAAAGAGTAGTAGCCCTCTGTGAAAAAAAGGCTTACTTGAAAGTGAAAGCAATAACATCCCAGCAGTTGTTGCAAAGATAAGCTCCAGATATACCAACACAAAATGGGAATGTCTTCCTGTGCTATTAAAAGTGTAAAAAAATTAACAAAAAATACATATACGAATACATGTGCCCATACACTTGCTTTATCTAACATTCACTATGAAAACTATTAGCAAAACAGCACATTTCTTAAAACCAACAGACAACCGCATCTGTTTGTGAAGATGCAGTTTCTTTAAATAAAGTATTAATTAGAAGGTTACTTACCTTCGGTAGCGCCTTATCTGGTAGAGACGTTATCTAGCCACAGATTCCTTACTTTAGAATTATACCCAGGCATCAGACTTGGCATGGAAACTTTCTTTGAACAGTACCCCTTCGCAGCGGTAGGTGGCGTAGTTCGGCTCTGCAAGGTATTATTGGCTTTGTCCACACCAGAAATTACTTTCACGGTGACTATATATCCTCCACCCAGGCACGCTGGCATCTGATACTTTTCGTGACTTTCCATGCCAGAGGTACAGAGCCATGGAGTACACTGACCACTGGTTTGGAAAACTAGGGTCCTGAAAGAGGAAAACCCAACTCCCTAAAAAACCGTTTGCAGAGCGGGGAAGATGGGTGGGTCATAAGAAATCTGCAGCTCTACCAGATAAGGTTTGACCAAAGGTATGTAACTTGTTGATCTGATAGAGATTTCTAACCGCATATTTCTTACTTTAGAATAGATACCCAAGCAATACCTCCCCAGAGGTAGGTCTGCGAACCATTTTCACATGAGAAAGTCTTAAGGACCAAACAGGCAAAATGCCCATCCCTCCAGACCTGATTGTGTAGGCAGTAGGGTTTGGCAAACGTGCAAAGAAGCCAACGTTGCCACCTGACTGATATCCAGGATCTGAACTCTGCGTGTTAAAGCAGTGTTGGCAGCTTTAGTTCTGGTGAAATGAGCATGTAAATCCTCTGGAGATTGTCTCATAGCCAATGTATAGCAGATCTTTATACAGAGCATGATTCATCGGGAGATGGTACGCTTCTGCACTGACCATTCTCCCTTCACTCTGACATACCCCACGAAGAGTTGGTTGTCCACCTGGAACTCTTGTGTGCGTTATGGTAGAAAGACACCCCTCTTTTGGGGTCCAAATGGGGAAGTTGCTCCTCTTCTTTGAAGGGAAGAGGCGGAGCCTAAAAAGTAGGTAGAGTGATGGTTTGACCTAAATGAAATGGAGTGACCACTTCCCGAACAAAGGAAGCCATCATATGAAGCATCAGTTTGTCTTCGTAGATGTTCAGGCAAGGAGGCTTGGGTGACGAGGCCTAAAGCTCACTGACCCTCCAGGCAGATGTTTTAGCCACTAGAAAGGCTTTCTTGATGGTAAGGAGCCAGAGAGGACAATTATGGAAGGGCTCAAATGGAGTGCACATCAGGAACGTCAGGACCTGATTAATGTCCCACTGAGGCATAATGAAGGGAAAAGGAACAAACATATGTTGCAACCCTTTCAAAACGGTACAATAGGGGGTGGTGATGGACGGAGCATCTGAAACACTCACACCCAGTCAACAGATCTGGGTTTAAACCATCACCGTTCTTTAGCCCACTCTGTCACCACAGTTCAGACATGGCCATATGCAAATCAGTCTGACCCTGTGCCTCATGGGAACAGTCCAGTCCGAACTGCAAAGCCATGCCTTCCCTGGACCGGAAACAAGCTTCCTAGGACCGGTTTCTGGCATTTCAGCCGTCTTCAGCCCGGCTTGCTTGAATCCAGTGGCAAAGTGAGCAAGGGACTCACGTCTGAGCATACCCTGCCAACTTATGGCGAACAAAGCGGTACAAAAGGGGGTGGTGATGGACGGAGCATCTGAACCAATCAAACACTCACACCCAGTCAACAGATCTGGGTTTAATCCATCACCGTTCTTTAGCCCACTCTGCCACCCCAGTTCAGACATGGCCATATGCAAATCAGTCAGACCCTGTGCCTCATGGGAACAGTCCAGTCCAAACTGCAAAGCCATGCCTTCCCTGGACTGGAAACAAGCTTCCTAGGACCAGTTTCTGGCATTTCAACCGTCTTCAGCCCGGTTGCTTGAATCCAGTGGCAAAGTGAGCAAGGGACTCACGTCTCCGCATACCCTGCCAACTTATGGCGAACAAAGCGGTACAAAAGGGGGCGGTGATGGACGGAGCATCTGAACCAATCAAACACTCACACCCAGTCAACAGATCTGGGTTTAATCCATCACCGTTCTTTAGCCCACTCTGCCACCCTAGTTCAGACATGGCCTGCTCAGACGTGAGTCCCTTGCTCACTTTGCCACTGGATTCAAGCAAGCCCGGCTGAAGACGGCTGTAATGCCAGAAACCGGTCCTGGGAAGCTTGATTCCGGTCCATGGAAGACATGGCTTGGCAGTTCGGGCTCGACTGTTCCCATGAGGCACAGGGTCAGACTGATTTGCATATGGCCATGTCTGAACTGGGGTGGCGGAGTGAGCTAAAGAACGGTGATGGATTAAACCCAGATCAGTTGACTGGGGGTGAGTGTTTGTATTGTCAACGCTCCGTCTATCATCCCCTTTGGTTTTGCTTCGCAGCCCTATCAAAAACCTTTGTACAATAGGGGATTGAAAAAGGGAAGGTTGGTCAGGCAACTGCAGAAAAGCAAATATTGCAGAAAGATATCCCTTAACAGTGATGGGCAAAGAAATAACAAACAAAAGAACGTGAGATGAGGGAGCAGAAAGAGGGTCAACTTATTTCTCTGACCAACATATCATGATTTCCCCCAACTGCAGGTGTACACTGTCTTGGTGGAGGGACGCCAGGCTGCCAAAATAACATTGCAGACTTCTGGCGGAATATCAAAAGCTGTCAAGCATTGTTAGGTTCCGCAGCTATTACAACATTAGCTGGAAAAGTAGGCATTTTTATAGACTGGAACTTCCTCATCTCTATGCTGTCCATGCTTTTCCAGGCCCGGATGGAGATTCTCTCCCAGGGCTTGTTATTAGACAGATTTCGTGGATTTTGACCAAGCATAAAGATAATAGCCGCATGGTCAGACCAGGGAACCTGGACAATTGCAGATATAGCCAGCTCATTATTATTAGAGAAAATCCCATCCAGGGTGAGCCCCGCAACATGTGAGGGACCAACTACACGTTGCTCTAAGCCCACTTCACTCATGATTTCCATAAGTCTCCTATTATCTGGGTCTAATACATTCTCTAGATGGAAATTAAAGTCTCCCATGACCTTAAAAGACTTTGCACATAACCCCTCCTCTAAAAGAGTACCAAACGAATCCAAAAATGTGATCCTGCTCCCTGGAGGACAATAGATTAACATAGCTTTAAATGTGTCTTGGGGAGAAAGACGAACCCTGATAGACAATGCTTGGCACGCTTGGTTGGAGGCGTTCGAGAAGGTGGGTTCAAAACTGCTGTGATATATAACAGCCAACCCCCCTCTTCTCCTTAAAGGCCTACCCAGAGTATAGCACAAAAAGTTCATAGGCAAGGCCTTCACAATATCAGGACCTGAGGTGTTGTCAGTCCACGCCTCTGTTATAAATGCCATCAAAATCTGGTGATCTTCAATAAAAAGATTACATTCCAGGCTATGTTTGACCAGTGACCTGGCATTTAACAGTAGGCATTTAAGATGGGTCGCTGCACCAAACTTCGGAGGGTTCACCTCCTTTTTAAAAGGAAAATTGCTTGGAAGAGCCAAAATATGAGGGAGGGACCGGTGGCATTGATCGCAAACCGTTTCTAACTCTCCCGGACTTGTACTGGGCAAAAATCTAGGGCAGTGGGCGTTTCCGCCTTCAGGGTCCAGACATCTAAGCGCTTTAGACAAATAAGTTAGAGCGTCTGGCCTGCAAGAACCAGGGGGACTAGCTCTGAGCCGGTCCGAGCACGGATGGGCGCAGACAGGCTTGCCTTAGGCACGCCTTTGGCGTGGCAGCGTCGTGCCCGCCGTGCACGTCTGCTTCTCGCTTGCGCCATCGGGTGTTTAAATTTGCTGCCAGCCCGTCCGCCCACCCATTCAACAGCGAGTTCCCAGCCCCCCTGTCTCTCCAATCAGCTGATCCGGTGAACAGCATCAGCGAGGGAAACCTGGAGGGTTGGGTTAAGCAGTGAACCCCGATAAAAATGATCAAGTTTTAAAACATACAATGCAGCAAGGTTAAAATCACAGGCAGCACAATGGTCGCTTAAAACCACAGAGAATTGTAGCGTGATAGACCTGGCGGGTATTGAACACAACCCTGCCCAGGAGTCAGCACTGAGCGGTCGCGCCAGCGAGTGCTTAAATCTGCTGACAGCCCGTCTGCCCGCCCAATCAACAGAGAGTTCCCCACCCCCCAGTCCCTCCAATCAGCTGATCCGGTGAATGGCGGCACCGAGGGAAACCTGGAGGGTTGCGCTAAGCAGTGAACCCCCATAAAAATTATCAAGTTTTAAAGCATACAATGCGGCAAGGTTAAAATCACAGGCAGCACAATGGTCACTGTGCGGTCGCACCAGCGAGTGCTTAAATCTGCTGACAGCCCGTCCGCCCACCCAATCAACAGTGAGTTCCTCGCCCCCTGTCTCTCCAATTAGCTGATCCTGTGAACGGCGTCAGCGAGGGAAACCTGGAGGGTTGGGCTAAGCAGTGAACCCCGGTAAAAATTATCAAGTTTAAAAACATACAATGCGGCAAGGTTAAAATCACAGGCAGCACAATGGTTTCTTAAAACCACAGAGAATTGTAGCACAATAGACCTGGTGGGTATTCAACACAACCCTGCCTAGGAGTCATGGGTCTTGGCCACCCGTGGCATGTTGGCGACATAGTCAACTCTTGCTGCACAAAGCAGAAGGCGGGGTGCAGTGGTGGTTAGACACCAGCAGCGGGTAGGGTGCAGGGTCTAGCCAGAGGATCTCTAGGTACCATGGTACTGGCCCGGGGACTGTTGTACCACATTCGTTGACAGTAGAAAAGGCTACCGCAGCCAATGAGAATCAAGTACTTTTACATTTTTGGTACTGCAGAATTCCATGGAAAGCCTGTAGTAATTAACGCTCCAGATATAAGTACAAAAATTAAATTCATCATGATCACACCCAGCACCTCTTTAAATGCAAATTTTTCAAAAATCACTTAATGAATTTACGCCAAATATTGAAAAGCATGCTTTCTGAGTAAAGTTCTAACTTCCTACCAAATTTCTGTTCTGACGTTTTGTTCAGTTTTGGAGAGAAAAAGTTTTTCTGGGAATTAACATTGAAAATCAATGTTTTGTCACCCCTCCTTTTTCTTGGCCTGCAGATTACTTTCAATAAAGGAGTCAAGGTAAGTAAATTAATTTTTTTAGAACGTTTAGTGCAGATTCAACAAACAGTACCAAAATTAATAAAGAAATAAAAAAGGCCTTTGATACGGAAAGTCAGACCTTACTATAACGAAATTGGCATTAGCAGCACTAGTGTAAAATATATAGAATGACCAGAAGAAAGAGTATATGAACTAATGTTAGTCTTTCATCCATTTCAGAGGTGTGGCCACTTTTGAAAAGTTGAAGGTGGGAATGAGAATTCCCATCGGTGAACAAGGCTCATTAAGATAGCCGAAATGTGTTGGACTAGGGTGACCTGCCAAGCACCAAGATAATAAAGTGCCTATGTTTGTAAACTTCTGGAATCAGGCAAATGGCTTTCCTCTGTCTTGGAGAGTGTTTTAATAAATAGCTGGTTGACGTTTCCCACCCCTGATGCTGCCCTTCTAGGTTTGTGGGCTTCCAGCCAAAGAGAAGTTGTTTTGGAATATATATATCGCCAGAAGGTAGTTATAGTTAGGACCTAGTTTCCAATGAAAAACATTTTTTGACATGCCTAAAACGTTGGCGTCATTTGACCAATCTTCATGACATTTTCCAAAATAAGTGTCAAAGTAGGGTCTATGTGTCATGGAAAGTGTGGGGGTGATCCTTGCAGTGGGGACTGAGAAAGGGGGGTGGAAAAGAAGGGTGGGTTTGTAATGTTAATTCCCATAGGAACGCGTTGTGGAACATACATCCCGAACCAGTGGATTGAATTACACCAAATTTGCCAGAAAGTTAGATGTTGTTACGCAGATTTTGCTTTTTGTTATTTGGTACAAATTTCTTTTGTAGTTTTTGAGAAATGTGAACCGAACAATATAATGATATTTTGGGCTGTGGATATTTTGCAGCGGTTTCATATTGATCTTGGTTAAATCGTGATGTTCTGGAGGTAAATGGCGAATGCACGCTCCAACGGAAATGCTCTGATTGGCTGGACAAAACCTGAACAGAAAGTTGTGGCTGCCATTTAATTGATTGGGAATGGTTCCCGGGTCGGAAATTTGTGTCAAAGCCAACATAAGGAGTCAGTGTGGAGATACACTGACCCCATGTTTGAGAAATGGGGGTATTAGTGACACAAGTTATGTGTACAAAATGTATTTTTTTAATCGCCTGCTACATTCATGACAACACCACGATTGCCAGTGCAGCCCCAACTCACTTACATATTCACTCTGAGAGTGATGCACCCATGTACAGACCCACTCAGAGACTCATGCACCTACTGAGAGACCTACTCATAGATTTATGTGCAGTCTCATACCCACTTAGAGACTCTTACACCCTCTCAGAGACTCATACACCCACTCATAGACCCACTCAGATACTCATGCACTCACTTATAGACTTTTTTGGTGAGTCACACATCCATTTACAGACTCAGCCAGAGACTCACTCACCCACTTACTGACCCACTCACACACAAGAGTATGTACTCACACACACACCCACTATGACACTCACACACCTACTGACAGACCCGCTAAGACACTCATATACCCACTCACAGATCTACTCAGACACTCATACACTTACTGTAGGAGAGTAGGGTCTACTTCCTATGGTCACCCCCACTTTTTGCTGTGATTCTCTGGTTTTTCGACTTTAGTGTGGATGTGGGCCTGCTAATCACACCCACAGCCCAGCTGTTCTCTCTCTAAATTGATACCATGTACTTTAGGTACATACCAGATTGGTTACTGGGTCACCCTTGTGAGCCCCTGTATAGTGTACCGTAGGTACCCAGGGCATAGGTGCCCCTTGGGCCTACCAGGAGCTGCAGCATGTATTGTGCCCCCCCTGGTTTTCCTTCCAATATGACACCACAGGTCTGTTCACACAGCCTGGGTAAGGTGGTGTAATCACTGCTTACTTAGATATAGTATCCCTATATCTACCTTTATATATAGACACATATACACCTATAAGCCACTCCTATGGTAGGCCTCGACAATCCTGGAAGCAGAGGGCTTGGTTTTATGTGAGAGGGTGCCCTACTATGAGCTGATCCCCTCTACAGCTTTCGGAACATCTCCTTATAGCTGTTCTATCATATAGCCATACCATATACTTTTAAGTGCATTATAATCCACTCGAATAATGCTAACTTTGGTTTGGCTTTATCAAAACATGTTGTGTAAGGTGTCAAACACTTTGGAATACTACCCCCGCCGCCAATTCTGGCAGCTGGGGTAGCATTCCATCCTTCTAGAGGGAGAAGACATGTAGTTACTGCTTTACCCGGTTAAAGTTAAACAGAGCCTCAGCATCACAAAATGGATGCTGCTGCCACAGACATGAGTCTGACCTCCTGCAGCTGGACGAAACTCCGGCAGGGGAGGCCTGGACAATAGGTTTCCTGTCCAGGGAGGTGCCAGCACCACCCCAGACAGGGTTTTGTGTATTGGGGCAGGGAGGGCTGCATCAGCCGATGCTTTTTCAGACCCTGCATGGGGCACACAATGTGCTCCTTGCATAGCCCGGTTCAAACCAGTTGCTAGTGCACTCCAGCCCTGCTCTGGCACAAAACTGGACAAAGGGGAAGGGGTGTAACCACTCCCTTCTCAGGTCCACCCATAGGAGGGACCTAGGCAGGTAATCCATTCCCATCCTTAGTATAAGTATAGGAGCTGTGTCCCTGGGACTTTACTTTATCCTGGACGAATCTTTGAAAGACATATCTTGGACCTTCAGCATTCCATTCTGACTGGAAGATGGAAGAAATCTCCCTTGTGGTCAAGGAGTGACCACCCTGTGCAAACAGGCACCAACAGCAACTTCGCCAGTCTGCAGTTTCAAGGATCCCATCGGAACCCGAAGACTCTGTGACTCAAGAACTAGACTTCCAGACTTCTCTGACCCCTACCCACATCCACAGCAAAGCTGAGACATGTGGCGGACACGAGAGACGGGGGACCGGACATCATGGACATCCTGCATTTTGCTACCTGCACTCCTTTTCTGAAGCCTCAGTAAGTTGTGCATTGGGATATGAGAAGCCCCAGCCCGAGCACCATTGGCACCAAAGCCCAGGCCTCCACACTCCGCGAGTGTCCCGTGTGCCCCACCTTTGCTTTTGAGCTTGATCCGTCTTCCTGGCTCCTTGCCTGTTGGGTAGTGAGTCCCCTGAAGATGCCATCTTAAATATAACTTGCTTTCCTCGTTGCTCCAGGCTTGATCCAGCTTCCCTGAAAAGGAGAAGTGCCACAGACCTTGCTGGTCTGCAACAGAGCCAATCTCAACATCCTGCATGGGTTGGGGTTGCCAAGGCTTGTTGGGTCCAATCTGGATACTGACACCGCAGTCATCTAGATCCATCCTGGGACAGCTCGAATCCAGTGCCTGATCATCGTTGATGCCGTCTGGCCCTCGTAGCTGAAGAGACAAACTCACCTTCTTCACCTTCAAGCACCTGACATCACCTGGTTCCTTCCTGGTAACTTCCTGGTCACTGGCTAGTGACCCAGAATCTGTCCAATCTGCTTTCAGGTTCTTCACATCTTCGATCCACCCTTGGATCCAACCGGACACTTTTCCTCTGGTCGCCTGCAGCACTTCTTTGCAGCTATCTATAGAAAATAACGACAAAACCCGACACGAAAAGACACCTATGCACCCGGCTTCCCTGGGTGAGGTAACACAAGTACTCTGGTGCTCCCGTGGGTCTTGACTCTCGAAGTGTCCTAGTTTAAAAGGGGTCCATCCTAGTCCGTCCAGAAGTGTCCTTAAATTGCATATTTATAACCTCTTCGTTTCCTATTGAAAGTCAATGTTAACCCGCGACTGTGTTTAGACACTGCACGCGTCTCCCGTGGGCCTCCTACTTCCTAACCTTTGGTTGTTTAGTGTAGCCCCAGTGATTCCCAGGCCCTAGGCCTGCTTTCTAATTCTCTCGTGGTACTTATACCACTTTCTTAGTATATGGTTTGTGAGGCCCCTAGGGCATAACATATACTGTGCAACTTATCGTATATTAACTGTGTGACTTGTATTGTATTTTGACCTCTGACCTCATAAAGAGTGCAGAGGGGTTGTGTTTGGATTAAATACATATATATTTGATATATACCTTGTGTGGTGTCCTTTCATTTGGTACTCAAGGGATTATATATGGTAAAGCAACTTGCTTAACTCGCCTACTGAAGTCTTAGCCTGAAGACTGCTGGTTCATGCTACCACTAGGATAGCTTTCTATAAGGTTGACTTTACAACCACCATCAATAAGGGACGATTAGACTGGTGCATGGTGCCCACTAGAACTAGTGGACATCATATGCCAGGCTAACTTCTCACATTGGTGTGCAGCGGTTGGGAAAAGAGCTTGCAATTGTTTTACCAACTAATCTCGAGATATCATCTGAAAGATCACATCAATGTACGTGTAGGTACATATAAATCAAGTCTTATATACATAGGTTCTATTGAACTTAGTAGTCGTAGGTGGTAAGAGCTTAGCACACCCTGACTACAACTCCTAGAGAGGTTCTAGTAGGAAATCAAGTAGTGTAGGTAGGTGCACACACCACACCTCACTAGCAATGTCCTTGGAAGCAGGGCCTAGTCGGCCTCTGCCAGAAGACAACCAAAGGTTGCCTTCTAAGTATGACACATTCTCTTTTCAGGAACTGAGAAGCTTGTGTGTGGTCAGAAGACTGAGACGGGGACAGAGTCCAACCTTTAACCACCTGGTAGATATCTTAGTGGCTTATGATGTAGATAATGCAACAGACCCAGGTAACCAAGGTAGTAGAAAGGGGGGCCATCACTCAACAGAAGAGAATACTGGAGAGGATCCAGTGGTCTCTGATGATGAAGTGGATGCTGACCAGGATGAGGTTGATGAACCTGACCTGGGCAACACAGGACTATTTGGCGGTGGCGAGGGCCATGGTAGGCCCCCCTCTAACCTTCCATATAGGCCTAACAGTGGAAACAGAAAGCACAGGTCACTTTCCAGTGGTTCTGATCATTCTGATTCCTCAGTAGGGTCCAATGCCTCTGCTCTGAGGAGGATGACTTCCCCTCTGAGAAGAGAGCATAAAGCTAGGATTCTAGAGGCCAAGCTTAGGATCAAGAGGCAAGAAGTTGCCCTTGCAAAAGAGACCCTAGCTCTTGAGAGAGAGAAGAAATTGTGTGGGCTAGAGCCCACTGGTGGCAGCATAATTCCTAGAGATAGGGAAAGGTCCCATGACCATAGAAACCTGAACAAGATTGTCCCTCCCTATCAGATTGGGAATGACATCCACAAATGGATAACTGCTTTGGAGAGGGCTTGCAGAGTACAGCAGGTACCCCAAAGTCAGTGGGCAGTAATCTTGTGGCTCTTCTTTTCAGATAAAGGCAGAGATAAGCTCCTGACAGTTAATGAACAGGATGCTGACAACTACTATGTCCTGAAGAGTGCTCTGATAGATGGATTTGGCCTAACCACCGAGCAGTACAGGTTGCTGTTCAGGGATACCCAAAAGACACAGACTCAGGACTGGACTGATTTTGTAGATTGTGCTACTAAGGCTCTGGAAGGCTGGTTGCTGGGCAGTAAAGTAAGTGACTATACAGGATTGTATAACCTTATTATGAGAGAACAAACTCTTAACAACTGTCAAAAACAGTTATTGCATCAGCACTTGGTTGACTCTGATCTGACCTCTCCCCAAGAATTGGGAAAGAAGTCAGACAAATGGGTCAGAACCAGGGTGAAACAGAAGGTACAGAACCAAGGTGGTGATCAGAAGAAGCAAGACGAAAAGGGTGGGGAGAAAGCAAAAGACCAGAAGTCTTCTCAAGGTCCCCAAAAAGCTTCTAATGGTGGGGATTCCCAACAATCTAAGAAGAAAAAAGGCCCAAAGAAACCATGGTGCAAGTTTTGTAAGGTAAATACTCACTGGACCAGTGAATGCACCAAGAAGGAGGCAGCTCCAGCCACCATTGTCCCTAAGGCAACTGTTCCCCCTAGTTCAGCTCCAAGTGAAGTGGTGGTTCTCAACAATAGGGTGTAGTAGGTTTAACCCTGGGAACTGAGATGGATTCTGGCCTAGTCAGAATACCAACTCAAGCTGTTTTGATCTGTGATGGGGACGCAATTCTGTCCTCTACTGTGAGTCCCAATAACTTGGACAAGTACAGACAAACTCCTTTAATTAATGACAAAGTGGCTCAGGCCTACAGGGACATATGTGATAGTGTCACAATGATGACGCCTGGCTTTGTGGACCCTGGACAGATCATACTAGGTGAACATTACCTAGTGACCAATGCTAGCAATGTCACTACCACTCACAGTATGGCAATTGTTAATTTCTCCTGGGGAGCGGTAACTGGCCTCAAAAAGGTGGTGGTTAGCTCAGACCTCCCTGTAGAATGTTTGCTTGGCAATGACCTGGAGACTTCAGCTTGGGCTGAAGTGGAGTATAGGACCCATGCAGAAATGTTAGGGATATCAGCACATGTCCTTGCTGTGACTAGGTCACAGGTCAGAAATTGCAACACTGAACAGGCACTGGATTCTGGAACAATGGACCAGTTGCCTACCAGGAGGAGAAGCAGTAGGGTTAAGGCAGTGCCTTCCCCCTTGCCTCAGGAAGAGGATCAGCCTTCTCAGGAAGCTGATTGTGAGTCCCGGGGAGGAAACTGTCCTAGAAGAGCTTGAGTCTGATCAGGTTGAGTTTTTTGGGACAGGGGGACCCTCCAGGGCAGATCTGAGGCAGGCGCAGTTGGACTGCCATTCTCTTGAACCCCTCAGACATCAAGCTGCTGCTGAGGCTGCAGGGAATGCTAGTGGGACCCACAAAGTTTACTGGGATGATGGGCACCTGTATTCAGAGGCTAGAGACCCCAAGCCTGGAGCTTCCAGGAGGTTGGTTATACCTTTGGCATTCAGGGGCTTCCTTCTCACACTAGCCCATGATATTCCCCTTGCAGGACATCTTGGCCAGAACAAGAATTAGGACAGGCTTGTCCCTCACTTTCACTTGCGTCATATGTCAGAGGATACCAAGGAGTTTTGTCGCTCCTGTGTCACCTCCGAAGCCAGTGGCAAATCAGGTGGCACCACAAAGGCCCCCCTTATACCACTACCTGTGGTGGGGGTTCCCTTTGAACGTGTAGGGATTGACATTGTTGGACCAATGGATCCGCAAACAGCCTATGGGCACAGATTTATTCTGGTGGTAGTGGAACATGCCACCAGATACCCAGAAGCTATTCCTCTAAGGACCACAACAGCACCTGTTGTGGCAAGAGCCCTCCTGGGAGTTTTCTCAAGAGTGGGCTTTCCGAAGCAGGTTGTCTCAGACAGAGGTGCAAACATTATGTTTGGATATCTGACTGCAATGTGGAAGGAGCGTGGAGTGAACTACAAGTTCACCACACCCTATCATCCACAGTGCAATGGTCTAATTGAGAGATTCAACAAGACCTTAAAGGGCATGATTAAGGGTCTCCCTGAAAAGCTTAGGCGGAGATGGGACATCCTGCTGCCTTGCCTTTTGTTTGCTTACAGAGAGGTCCCACAGAAGGGGGTTGGCTACGGCCCTTTTGAACTTTTGTTTGGGCACACTTTTGTCTGGTGAAGGAGGGATGGGAGTTACCCCTAAAACCTCTCAAACAAGACATTGTGCACTATGCACTTGGTCTCCGCTCCAGGATGGCCGAGCACATAAAAATGGCATCATAAAACCTTGAGGCTAGTCAGGAATTGCAAAAGGCCTGGCATGACCAAAAGGCTGTGCTGACTGTTTACCAGCCAGGACAGAAAGTGTGGGTGTTGGAGCCTGTGGCACCAGCAGCTCTCCAAGACAAGTGGAGTGGACCCCACACTATTGTTGGGCAGAAGGGAGAAGTCACCTACTTGATTGACCTTGGAACTCCCAGGAGCCCCCACAGGGTGCTTCATGTCAACAGATTGAAACCATATGTTGACAGGGCAGACATGGGCTTGCTCGTAGCTACAGATGAGGGACAGGAGGAAGAGAGTGACCCTCTCCCAGACCTGCTTTCTCAGAACCCTGATGATGGTTCAGTTGATGGTGTAGCCTTGGCAGGCAGCCATATTGACCAACAGCAGCAGGACTGCAGACAAGTTCTACCGTCCTAAAGACATATGTTTTCACTGACTCCAAGTCAGACTACCTGGTGCACTCATGAAGTGGACACTGGGGACAGCCTGCCTGTTAAAAGTAAGATTTACAGGCAACCTGATCATGTCAGGGACTGTATCAGGACAGAGGTCCAAAAGATGTTGGATTTAGGAGTCATTGAGCCCTCAGAATGCCCTTGGGCCAGTCCAGTAGTCCTGGTGCCTAAACCTCACACCCAAGATGGCAAGAGAGAGATGAGGTTTTGCGTGGATTACAGAGGCCTCAATGCTGTCACTAGGACAGATGCCCATCCAATACCCAGGGCAGATGAAATCATTGTCAGATTGGCATCTGCCAAGTTTTTGAGTACATTTCACCTGACAGCTGGCTACTGGCAGATCAGACTAGCTGGTGATGCAAAGCCAAAGACAGCATTTTCAACCCCAGGTGGATAATATTAATTTGTGGTAATGCCCTTTGGTCTGAAAAATGCACTTGCCACATTCCAAAGGTTGGTGAACCAAGTCCTCTCAGGTCTGGATGACTACTGTGCAGCTTATCTAGATGATATTGCTGTCTTTAGCTCCACTTGGGAAGATCACCTGATCCACCTGAAGAATGTTTTGGAGGCCCTGCAGAAGGCAGGCCTAACTATCAAGGCTACCAAGTGCCAGATAGGGCAGAGTCAGTTTGTATAACTGGGCCACCTTGTAGGTGGATGTCAGGTTCAACCATTGGAGAGCAAGATCCAGACCATAAAGGACTGGACTGCTCCCACCACCCAGACACAGGTCAGAGCTTTCTTGGGCCTGACTGGGTATTACAGGAAATTTGTCAAGAGGTATGGTTCCATAGTGACAACCCTTAATGCTTAACTTCCAAGAAAATGCCAAAGAAAGTTCAGTGGACATTCAGCTGTCAAAAGGCATTTGATGACCTGAAGCAGGCCATGTGCACTGCCCCTATTCTGCAAAGTCCAGACTACTCCAAAGAATTCATTGTTCAAGCAGATGCTTCTGAGTTGGGGGTAGGTGCTGTGCTTTCACAACTGAATAAAGATGGTCAAGACCAGCCAGTAGCTTTTATTAGCAGAAGGCTGACCCCTAGAGAGAAATGTTGGTCAGCTATTGAGAGGGAGACCTTTGCTGTGGTTTGGGCACTGAAGAAGCTGAGGCCATGCTTGTTTGGTACTCACTTCAAGATTCAGACAGACCGTAAGCCCCTCTTGTGGCTAAATCAGATGAAGTGTGAAAATCCCAAACTGCTTAGGTGGTTCATTTCACTACAGGGGATGGACTTTACAGTGGAACATAGACCTGGGACTGACCATGACAATGCAGATGACTCTCCAGATATTTCCACTTAGAACACGAAGGCTTAACTGGTCAAGGTTAGTTTAATGTCCCTGCGTTTGGGGGGGGGGGGTTGTGTAGGAGATTAGGGTCTGCTTCCTATGGTCACCCCCACTTTTTGCTGTGATTCTCTGGTTTTTCCACTTTAGTGTGGCTGAGGGCCTGCTAATCAGACCCACAGCCCAGCTGTTCTCTCTCTAAATTGATACCATGTACTTTAGGTACATACCAGATTGGTTACTGGGTCACCCTTGTGAGCCCCTGTATAGTGTACCATAGGTACCCAGGGCATAGGTGCCCCTTGGGCCTGCCAGGGGCTGCAGCATGTATTGTGCCACCCCTGGTTTGCCTTCCAAACTGACACCACAGGTCTGTTCACACAGCCTGGGTAAGGTGGTGTAATCACCCCTTACTTAGATATAGTATTCCTATATCTACCTTTATTTATAGACACATATACACCTATAAGCCACTCCTATGGTAGGCCTCAACAATCCTGGAGGCAGAGTGCTTGGTTTTATGTGACAGGGTGCCCTAGCATGAGCTGAGCCCCTCTACAGCTTTCGGAACCATCTCCTTATAGCTGTTCTATGATATAGCCATACCATATACTCTTAAGTGCATTATAATCCTCGCGGATAATGCTAACTTTGGTTTGGCTTTATCAAAACATGTCGTGTAAGGTGTCAAACACTTTGGAATACTACCCCCCTGCCAATTCTGGTGGTGGGGGGTAGCATTCCACCCTTCTAGAGGGAGAAGACATGTAGTTACTGCTTTACCCGGTTAAACAGAGCCTCAGCATCACAAAATGGATGCTGCTGCCACAGACACAAGTCTGACCTCCTGCTGCTGGACGAAACTCCTGCAGGGGAGGCCTGGACAATAGGTTTCCTGTCCAGGGAGGTGCCAGCACCTCCCCAGACAGGGTTTTGTGTATTGGGGCAGGGAGGGCTGCATCAGCAGATGCATTTTCAGACACTGCCTGGGGCACACAAAGTGCTCCATGCATAGCCCGGTTAAAACCAGTTGCTGGGGCACTCCAGCCCTGCTCTGGTGTGAAACTGGACAAAGGGAAAGGGGTGTAACCACTCCCTTCTCAGGTCCACCCATAGGAGGGACCTAGGCAGGTAATCCAGCCCCCATCCTTAGTATAAATATAGGAGCTGTGTCCCTGGGACGTTAGATAGGAGCTGTGTCCCTGGGACGTTAGATTATCCTGGACGAATCTTTGAAAGACATATCTTGGACCTTCGACATTCCCTTCTGACTGGAAGACGGAAGGCATCTCCCTTGTGGTCAAGGAGTGACCACCCTGTGCAAACAGGCACCAACAGCAACTTCACCCGTCTTCAGTTTCAAGGCTCCCGTCGGAACCCGAACACTCTGCAACTCAAGAACTGGACTTCCAGACTTTTCTGACCCGACCCATATCCACAGCAAAGCTGAGACCCGTGGCAGACACGAGAGACGTGGGACCGGACATCTTGGACATCCTGCATTTTGCTACCTGCACTCCTTTCTTGAAGCCTCAGTAAGTTGTGCATTGGGGTACGAGAAGCCCCAGCCCTGCGCTCTATTTGCAAGACCAGGCCCCCACACTCTGCGAGTGTCCCGTGGGCCCCACCTTTGCATTTGAGCTCGATGCGTCTTCCTGACTCCTTGCACATTGGCTAGTGAACCCCCTAAAGATGCCATCTTGAATCTAACTTGCTTTCCTGGTTGCTCCAGGCTTGCTACAGCTTGCCTGAAAAGGAGAAGCACCACAGACCTTGCTGGTCTGCAACAGAGCCAATCTCGACATCCTGCATGGGTTGCGGTTGCCAAGGCTTGTTGGGTCCAAATCGGATACTGACACTGCAGTCATCTAGATCCATTGTGGGGCAGCTTTTATCCAGCACCTGGTCATTGTTGATGCCTCCTGGACCTCGCCTTCACCTTCAAGCACCCGACATCACCTGGTTCCTTCCTGGTACCTTCCTGGTGACCCAGACTCTGTCCCCTCTGCTTTCAGGTTCTTCACATCTCCGATCCACCCTTGGATCCAACCGGACACTTTTCCTCTGGTCGCCTGCAGCATTTCTTTGCAGCTCTCCATAGAAAACGACGACGAAACCCGACACGAAAAGACACCTATGCACCCGGCTTCACCAGGTGAGGTAACACGAGTACTCCGGTGCTACCGTGGGTCTTGACTCTCGAAGTGTCCTAGTTTAAAAGGGTTTCATCCTAGTCCATCCGGAAGGGTCCTTAAATTGCATAATTGTAACTTCTTCATTTCCCATAGAAAGTCAATGGTAACCCGCGTCTGTGTTTAGACACTGCACGCGTCTCCCGCGGGCCTCCTACTTCCTAACCTTTGGTTGTTTAGTGTAGCCCCAGCGATTCCACAGGCCCTAGGCCTGCTTTCTAATTCTCTTGTGGTACTTATACCACTTTCTTAGTATATGGTTTGTGAGGCCCCTGGGGCATAACATATACTGTGCAACTTATTGTATATTAACTGTGTGACTTGTATTGTATTTTGACCTCTGACCTCTTAAAGAGTGCAGAGGGGTTGTGTTTAGATTAAATACATATATATATTTGATATATACCTTGTATGGTGTCCTTTCATTTGGTACTCAAGGGATTATATATGGTAAAACAACTTGCTTAACTCGCCTACTGAAGTCTTAGCCTGAAGACTGCTGGTTCATGCTACCACTAGGATAGCTTTCTATAAGGTTGACTTTACAACCACCATCAATAAGGGTCGATTAGACTGGTTCATGGTGCCTACTAGAACTAGTGGACATCATATGCCAGGCTAACTTCTCACACTTACTAACACACTCATAGTCACTCACACACTCAGTCACAGACACTCTCAGAGACTTATGCACTAGGTCATTCAGTCATACACTCAGCGATTCACACATCCACTCACAGACTCACTCACATATACATGCACCCACTCACTCACCCACTTAACCCTTTCGCTGCTGATGACGAGCTCAGCTCGTCATCACCCACGGGTGTCGTGTGCTGATGACGAGCTGAGCTCGTCATGAATAATGGCATCAATGATTTTCCAGCACAGGGCAAAAATCCCCGCAGCAGCCATGTGGTTAAAGACTCATTCATCTACTCACAGACCCACCCAGACACTCACCCTCCCAGTCACAGACCCACTCAGACACTCATGCATGCACCCATTCACTCACCCACTCAGAGACTTATGTTCTCACTTGCAGACCCATTGAGACACTCATATACCCACTCACATATCTACTCAGACACTCATACACCCACTCACAGACCCACTCAGAGCCTCATACACCCAGTCACTGATACACGCAGAGGCTCATTCACTCACTCACAGAGCCACTCATATACTCACGCTCCCAGTCATAAACCCACTGAGAGACTCATGAACTCACTCAAAGACCCACTCAGACACTCATTTACCCACTCATTCTCCCATTCAGACACCCACGTAGACACTCATGTAGCCACTCACAGATGCAGTCACACAGTCATATACTTACTTACAAATGCCCAAAGGCACTCATGCAACTACTCACAGATCGACTGACAGACTCAACCAATTGCAGACTGATTGAGACACTGATGCACCTACTCATAGATCCACTGAGACAGTCAGGCAGTTCATTACAGAACCATTGCTAGGCTGATACAATGATGCATGCAGAAACAGATTCCACTGAAAGAGTCATACACTGTGTTATAGAAATATTAAGGGAGTAAAACATGCTATTATAGAGACATTTAGATAGTAATGTGTTTAATGTGTTGGTTATAATCAATTTTGCAGTTATAAGTTTTGAACGTGTTGGTGGCTGAAATTCACTTAAAAAACCAAAGGTTATAGTGATTTTACAATTAGGAATTAGCATTTAAAAAAACCTTAGAAATTCACAGAAAAAAACGAAAGTTATAGGGATGTTATAGTTAGGAAATATAATTAAAAAAGCCTTAAAAAATTACTGAAAAATACAAAGGTTACGGGGAGGTTTCACTTATACAAAACCAGAGAAATGCAGCAGTTACAGTTAACCTAACTAACTATAACTAGCGCCCCCACATTGCACTGCTTATGACCTCACATATTACATCACTCATGATATGGTCAGTGACATCACTGATGACATCTCAAATGACATCACTGATGACTTCCTCCAGAGAAACACTGACACACCCACTTACACTCCCATAAAACATGCCATAGACCAAGTTCCACACAATCACTAACAAACTCATTTACAGAACCTACACAAACACTCACATATCGTCACTCATACATACAGTCAGTAACACATCATCTCACCCCTAGAGCCATTAAGGGAAAAACTAACTCACATATATAGAAACTCATATACCTCCTCACTTACCAATACAGCCAGTTACAGATTCAGGTATAGAGACCTAGACACACTTACACACCCACTCATTTACCCATAAAGCTACTGACACAGTAAATCAGGTAACCATGCACCTACTCACACACCTACTCGCTCACCCATACAGTCACTCACAGAGCCACTAACTCACCCATACATTTACTCTCTCAGCCACTCAGTTTCTTATGTGTATACTAATATATATATACTTACTCAACCTATACAGTGACTGAGACAACCAAATACTTTCCCATATACCCTCTCTCACACTTACTTACTCACCTGTACAACCACTCAAACATCCATTCACTCACACATACAGACTCTCATACACACACTCACTCACCCATGCACCCAGATGTACACCCATTGATGCAATGAGAAAGCCAATTCTGCACTCTGTCACTCGCCCATACAGACACTTAGGTATCTGCTCAAACACCTATTCAGTCACTCATGCACCCTCTGATTCACCATTTACAGCCACTGATACATCAACACAGTCAACTCTACAGATACTCACACAACCACTGACTTACTCATACACACACAGATACACCCACTCGCTTATCTATACAAAAACTCACAAACCCACTATCTCATGTAGACAGTCTCTAATATACCCATTCACTCTTACACATCCACTCACTCACCGATACAGGGACTTCCACAGTGAGTTATTTCAGTATATATGTTTAATACTCAGTAACTTTTAGAAAAATCTCACAATCACATGATGGTGTCATCAGTGATGTAATTTCAGATGTCATCAATGTTGTCATCAGTGATGTCATTTGAGATGCCAACAGTGATGTCATTTTCAATGTCATGAGTGGTGTAATATGGGAGGTGATATGCAGTGCATTGCGAGGGACGCAAGTTATAGTTAGCGCAGCCAACTTTTGGGAATCTTTTCTCATCTATTTCCCTTTTTCAGCTCCTGCCTGGTAGTAGGACTACAGCACCTTGAGGCCCATGGGCATTTGTTGCGCTCTAGAAGTTTCCAATCAATCATTGTGGCACCTTTGAATAATTTGTTGCTTTAGCCAATATGTCTCTTCATCTGTCTTCTACTGAATCTGTAAATGTCTTTTCTACACCTGTTAGGAAACAACTTATGTTATGTCTATGTGAATAAGCTGTATCTAATGTCATGGTGGGTCTAAAGAAATGTCCCACTATCTCAGAGTTTTTAGCACCAGGCTGTCGATTCAAAGGCTTCAGCACTGGAACTTCTGAAAAAACAAATCATGATTCGAGTAGTAGTATCGAAAATGTCCCTTTCCAAAGAACAAGCTGAACAATAAGCTACAAGTAACTCCATATGTCAAGGGACGATGATGATATATAATCCCCTCAGCAATGGATGCAGGCAATTGCATACACATGTTGAAGTCCCTAGCATCCATAGTGTCAATATATTCATAAAACAATTTTGAATAAACATGAATAATCTCCTCTAGAAGCATCTACATGTACGTCTTTCTCATCTATTGCTATTAACTATGTCAGTAGGAAGTGATATTTGAAGAACACTTGTAGACTTAAGCTCCTCTACCTGTCAAAAACGGGTTAAACCCAAAATTACAAGCAAACCAATTAGTACTAATGTCACAATGACAAATATTCCTACACATAATTGTCTAGGTCTTCTAGTATTTGGGTTAGGCTCCATGAGTTCTTCTGATGTCAGACCTTTTAACTAGATTGCAGCTTTTCCACTTTCGCAAACACCAAACCAAGTTCTAACGTATTTTGCAATAAAAGTATGTACAATGATCTTCATGAGACTTCGTTAGCTCTACTCCGTGTCCTTCTAAGGGACAACCTGATGCTTCTCCAGCAGTCTTGGGCCTTGGTACTCTTCTTAGTAGTTTGGGCAAATCTATAAAATTCTCTCTCTAATAAATTCTCAGTTCAAACTCTCTAATGATCACTTCCAGAAAAAATTGACTCAGTCTATTTAGTGGCAATGCAATGTTGGAACTTAGTTCTGCCACAAAGTTCAGTTCAAGGAGGCTCAATTGGATGCATATTGTTATAGCAAAAGGTGCAAATGTTCTTGCTCAGTCATTTACAGCTAGCTATGTCCATTCGGGTGAGGAATACCTCCAACAAGGTAATCTAGCCCTCTTTGATCTCCTTACTGATGGCCCTTCTTCATCACTGTCACTTAGACCAGATCCTTCAGTGTCTTCAGGGCTAGTGTGTGGCATATGCACTTCAGACAAACAGCGTCTCTCTCTCTCTCTTTCTCTTGCTCTCTCCCCCTCTTGTTCTCTTTTCTTGGCCATCAGTCTCCAGGTACAACTCACGTTACCTGTGCAATATGCCCTTCGGCAGGGTCTGAATCTGGCTAAGTCAACACTACAGTGTTGGAATGGGTGAATATGATGTCATTGAATACCATGATATGTGTGGCCCGACAACGACAATACCAATACCAATAATTGCCATATCAAAGTATGCCATAACCTATGCCCGCATGACCATGCCAATATGTGTCAATGAAATTTCAATGTATGTCATAACTTGTCCCTACACAGTAGCATCTACACTGGCAATGACGATATCAATGTATGTCATAATCCATGCACAACTGATTATGCTGTTACTAGTAAGAACAATGTTGAAGTACATTATGTCCTAAGCAAACATAACCGTGCCAATACCAGTACGAACAATATCAATGTATGCCATGACAACTGTATGCACACTGTTAAGGATGCCAATATAAATGAAACCAGTGACTGCAATATTATTTTCATGAGTACTAAGGAACTCACATCATTGCTGTCAGATTCACTCAAGGTAACCTCCCCATCAACCCAGAGTCAAAGATACGTGTTTAGACAAGTCCTACAACCCACACCTACGCCTATCGAATACCAGGTCGCAGGTGGGGTCTCTCTTAACTTAAAGACAAATGTGTGCCTAGGGAAAACCCGGATCGATCACACAGATAGATAGTTGCACCACAAACAGTTCTAAGAATATTGGCCCAAATAAAATACGTTTTGCCAAAGGCTCACATTCCCCAAAAATACCACAAAGCTACACATGTAGATAGAGAACTCAACCAATCAGGACAAAGCATGCATAACACACATAGTGATCACACGCTACTCATGCCGGACATCTGGACCCATACACACTGGCCCACACTAACTCTCCCCGAGTTCAAGAGCCATCTGTGTCTTTATCAGATGACCAAACTTCTTGATTTATGACTGAGATGCTTGTTTGGGATGTAGAAATTGCATTATTGTCCCTCATGAACTGTATATAACAACTGCCTAAACTTTGTGCACCATGAGACTTTGCGCAGACGCTCCCAGTCAAGATGCTCCCGGACACAGTGTACACTTAAACCAACTTGTTCCTGCTTTGCCAAACTTCTCTTGATTCTTTGATTTAAGGCAAATTCATATTGGCTGCAACGTTTTGGCGAGCCAGATAGGAGAGATTGGTTCATCAAACCCGACTGCTGTCGAAGGAAGGACCTCAGCCCGAACGGATTCACATATGCGCAAAAAAAATCGGTGAGCAAATGCCATAATTGATTAGAAGTTCTGCTGATTCTGTGGGGCGGTGGTCTGTCTGAAGACAGCTGTCATAGGGTAAGAGACTACATCTGATACTTAGTCCCACCATGTGGCTTATGGCAAACTAGGACAAACACGTAGATCACTTTTGTTTTTCTTCTTGTCAGCACGGTAGAAAAAGGCGAAGGTAGCTACGGTTTTTGTGCCTGACCTTGTGCGTGGAGCACAAGGTACCCCTCATCCCTGGTTGTTAGTAAGGGATCGCTTGTACCACTGGGCGTGGAATAGAGGATACTCTCTGTCTCTGTAACTCTGTCTCTGTAACTCTGTCTCTGTAACTCTCTGCCTCCACACCCAGCTTGGACCGCTGGGTGTGGAGGCAAGTTGGAATGCATGGGCTCTGGACATGATATAAAGCTAACATCCCAACCTTATTTTTTTTTGACTCAAAAGTTTTCTTATTGCTATTGATTCCACACTGGTAGCATCTAAAAGAAGTGAGAGTTGTTCCCTTTTTTTTGCTGTCCGCTTGGATTGGTGGCCATTGGGCAGTGATAGACTCAACCCCTGGGTGTGATATAGGGTGTAATTCAGAAATGAGAGAAAATTTGGACCTTGGTGAATCAGGTGTAGCTTTTGTAAGGCCATAGGGGGCCGATAGTTATCAGGTTATTCCTTCTTCTCCACTTAAATTGTTGCTAATTTTTGTTTGCTGAGCTGAGAGTGACAGATTATCAGACTCACCTAGCTCCGCATACTATGAGGAGCATCCCCTCTCCACGGGCTATAGTATCTAGGAGAGGGCCCAGTTTTTTGTACATAATACAAAAAAGATTCTGTCAAGCTTTTTAGTCTCTTTTAGATTTTTTCCAAATCATGCTGCATGTTTAAATGTTACGTCTATGCTTTATGTAATATTAACCTTTTTTTTTCATATCCAAGGTCTATGACTGCTAGATTAAACCACAAATCAATTCGTACTGCTTTGAACTAACAATTGCACTTTTGTTACAGGCTGTTATTATTAATTAGCATTTTTTTTCTCTATTTAGTGTTAATCAATTCTTTTGATGCATCAATATTTTTTGAACTAATGACCAATTAGGTTGGTTTTCAGTACCACCCTGTGTACACAGATCCCCAAAATTCAAATAGAATTTGTGAATATTTAAAAATCTTGAGACAATCAACATTTTGCAAAGACCTTAAAAAACAAAACTTCTCAATCTACCATTGAGACTCCACTAGACCACGTGCAAGCATGGTTCCCCACACAGGCCAGGAAATTATAGAAAAAATGTCACGAGTGGCACACCCATACCAAAGCTCATGCATTTCCCTGACCTGAGGGGGTACATTCAACAACTAAACCATAAAACACACAAAGACTCATATACAGACAAAGTATATAGGACATAAGAAGGCTAAGCTGGAGGCCCAACTAGAACTGTAGGCCATCTTCGAGGTGCCCCAGCTTATGAGACAATACCTGAACCCATGGGTAGGGCATCAGGGCCTCCCCCACCATACAAAGGCAGGGATATGCTCTCATTAATGCCGGCCATCCCAGTTGCCACCTCGCAGGGTTACACCAATCCCCTGGTCGAGGAGGTTGCTAACGCCGGGTGGAGAAAAGGATCCCATAGTTCCATGAGCCCGGGTAACATCAGCCCGACTCAGACCAGTAGAAAGCCCCCTCGGGATTCGATCCCTCAACAATCGGCCGCGACCCAGCGGGTCTGAACCAAACAAGGAGCACATACTCCTGAAAGCCACACTGAGTGCCATAAGGGAGGTTGGTGGCCCTCCTAGAAGGTGATTTCACCAGTGGAGGAGAAAAAAGGAGCACCAGTCCCTCAAGATCCTACTCTGATGGGGGATCCGCAGGCTACATTCCACCGAGGCAGGCCTATGCCACAGAGGAAGCATCAGGGAGTGAGACTGAGGCCAAAACATTGCCTAGAAGAACAGCGTGTAGCACTGAGAGAAGAGAGCAACCCAGGTGGGAGTTAGAGGAAAGGCAAGAGTTAAGGATGGAGAGAGAGAGTACTCACCTGGGAAGCCCAGCAAGGAGGGAGAACAACTTTCTACCCCGGAGGAAAACAGGAGCTCAGCCTCAGCACCATATAGAGATGAACCCTGGGATAAGTCGGAAGAAGAAGGCCCCTAACCGTGGCCCATACAACAACAGGCCATCCACATTGGAGAGGGTCCAAACAGGAAATAATTAGCAAGAACAGCATGACATAGACACAATTGAGACGCAGAAGGAGCAGCATGGCACCTTTGCGCATGAATGAGGAGAATGACGACCAACCCCTAGAGAGATAATATCCAGAGAAGAGGGCGAGGCCTTAACACTGCTTTTTTGTCATCTACTGACCTGCTGGACTAAAAGTAAGGGCCACGAGTATGATCACAGTTGGCCAGAGGAGGGATCCTTTGAACCTGAGCACATGGCCATTGTGGAAGACTGCATTCAGCATGGAGGAGGAGATTAAAAATGGAGCTACCCCTACTTGCAGGAGTGCTTGATACTATGGGAGTGCTACATCGGGGAGAAACCAACAGAGCTGCCCGAACCAGGATTTGTCTTCTACTCCATGAAGGTGCAGCAGGAACCATCTATGTGCCTTGGGCACAGATGGACACAGAAGGGTTCATGAATAAACTGGCCCTATTGATGGATGGGGCAGGAAAATGGATCTCATGTTTTGAAAAGAACACTGTGGGGATAAACTTAGCTGTAGGTGACATCAAAAGTCTGCTCGGCAGCATCATTTGTGGGCAGACCGACACAGTGCTCTCCTGAGTCCACATCCCGCAGTCACACTCATGAACACCGAGCATGATGGGCTGCATTTAATTAATGCAGACACCCAATCTAGATGGCCCTGAGGGTGCTCTTCCCTGACTGCCCAGACATAGGAGGATTAATGGTAGAGAGCGTGTAGCCTGGGGAGACCGTGATTGAGTATCTAGACAGAATGAGAGAATGGAGGGGGCAGGAGACAGGACAGCCCTGGACTGACATGGGTACCCAGGTTGCATTCTTCTACAACATATTCCAGCGGGGATTACCCACAGAGATCCAGACCAGGATAGATAGCGTAGCAGGGCTAGACACCAAACCCTGAGGGAAATACAGGTCCACATACTATATTATTACAGGAAGAGACGGTAGAAGGACAGGGAGAAGCAGGACCAGGCCCAGAGAGACATCTCCAAGCTGGTCCAACAGATGTTGAAAAAGACCACCCTCGCGGGCACTGTGTTTGCTCTGAACGTCCACATGGCAGCAGTCTCAAGTAGAGCACTCCATATGGACCCCCAGAGGGAATCCACCCAGTCCTACTGGCCGAGATAAGGGTGGCTGGGCCCAAGCCGGCCTCTTAGAGTGCCACTTCTTTCACAGAATGGGCCACATTACCAAATGGTACTGCCTAAAAATATACCATGACCAGAATGAAATAGTACAGGGGCAGCTCCCACAAAGCATTCACCCCCAAAGCCAAGCTCCGAACATTGCATCTGCATCACCCAATCAGCTTTAAGGAAATCAGACTGCACCCACCTCACTGGGTTGGGGGCCAAGCATACAGCAATTGCTGCAACAGACAGGGAGTTCAGTCCAGCAGGGGCCAGACCCCCAGTTATGGCAAGGTGGGGTAACTGTCTGGGCGGCAAGGCCCTAGCACAATCACAGGGTACAAACATGCCATGAGTCCAAACCATTGCCCAAAATGGTTTACCCCTTTCATATCACTCATAGTCACACATCTTTACCTGCCTCCGAAGCCGGTCTTCAGGACAGCCATGATATGTCAACCGGGAAGCACACTAGAGTTCGCAATCTGGGTGCCCGCAGGGTGCACAGGTCCCACTCTGCTGATGGTCACAAAGGGAAGGGTTGACTGACCAAGCTCCTGTGGGAGGTTAGTCTAATGAAGGAGCAGGACGGGCCCCCACTGGTGCATAAAAACTGGCACTCAGGACCACTCACCCAAGTCCAACTTTGGGCGGGCTATGTAAGTCTCAACCGCCTGAGGGTTTATCGTCAAATGGAGGCCCTCCTATAGTTTCAAAAGAAGGCAACTGCTCTAGTGGCAGCAGGCAGCCTTCCCGGTTATTTGGGGGAAGGAGTTTTTGAGAATGCCAGAGACCTCTGTCAGACATGTGCAGATCTGGCATCAAGCAGTGGGAAAAATCCACCTAGGCGAGTAGCCAGTTCCGTTCACTTACTCACACAACGGAAAGCACCGGCTGCCCACCTGACTCCCATTGTGGGCAAAACATTCGGCCTCCTACTCCTCTTCCCTAAGAGCTTCCAAAAACATCTAAGGTCTGCCCATTAGATAGGCCGGTAGGAAATCTTTGTTTACCACCAAGTACAGCAAAACCAGAACCTCATAGGTCCAAAGGAGAGGGGAGTTAAGGCGGAACGAAAATGGTCTCCACAGATGACTTTTGCAGGCTGTGCCTGGGGTGCAGGGATAGGTTCACTATCCATGCCCAGTTAGTCAAAATAACATTCAATGGACCTCATGACAGTCCGACACCAGCCATGGCCACATCCAAGCCAGAGACCACAGCCCAGTGATGGCCATAATGACAGCAGTATCCAATAGGAAAAATCGATCAAATTCAGTAGCACCAACTCCATCAGGCTGAGCACATAAAAGGCCCAATGAGATCCCTGACTCTTGCCCGTGAAAACACCGCAAGCCAGCATAGTCCCAGCCATTTTTGTCGGTAAGTTCCAATGTGGGCCCACACACAACTTCCAGTATCCCTAGTTGAAGGTAGCAACACCCAAAACCACAAGTAACCGCCCCCTGAGACCTGCACAAAACAGCCTGACAACAGCACAAAGATTCTCGACCCTTCCAGAAGAAGGGTATAACCCAGTAACTCAGCCCAATTAGAAAGAAACCTCTTTCCACACTACGGCACATACTAAGGGGCGAATCCGATTCGGGAAAAACCGCTCCGAATAGCTGTTCGGAGCGTTTTTCCTGTACGAATCGTACCCTGCAACATCCCCCGTACGTACGACGAAGTACGATTTGTACCAGGAGCCGTACTCCGTACGAGTCGTACAGAGAACGTACGACTCTAATCTCCGTACGATTCTCCCTCGGAACCCGCTGTACGTGACATCTGTACGGTTCGCGGCTGGTTTTTACGACCCAGCAAGTACGATACGTGTCGGGTATGCACCGTACGACCCTTTTTCTACGGGAGCTGAAAGCTGCCGTAAAAGCAGAGTTCGTGCGAAACAGGTACAGAATGCCCCCCCCCCGGGTGCGGTGCGTACCCCCCCATGATCGCAGGGGTACGGTGTGTACCCCTGAGATCATGGGGTGTATGAGCCGTACCCCATATACGATGGGTGTACCCATCGTACATGGGGTACGGCTCGTACACCCCATGATCGCAGGGGTACGCACCGTTTGGTGTGTATGTGTTTGTGTGCTTTTCCGTACAACTCGCCCTTACCTGACGTGGACCGTACGAATCGTGTCCTCATACCCCGGTCCGGATCGTACTCGTCGGGTCGTACGGCATGTGTACGAGTCGTACGGTTCACGGTTTCAGCCTTGCAATACGTACGGATCACGACGATTCGGACGGATTCACGGAATACGGATCGTACTACGCGACTTGGACGGACGGGTACAATTCGTACGGAGAGGGCTCCGGATACAAATCGTACGGACGGTTTTTCTCCCGAATCGGAATCGACCCCAATGTGTCAATGGAAAAATTAGCCTAAAATCCAACATCCACCTCTCCTCACAATTGTACGCTGCCCATGCACCCCCCCATGCTGGTTAAAACATCACTCCTTTAAACATAGCAGTCGGCAATAAAGAGTACTGTCCCCGCTGTGGCAAGGAGAGGGGGGAAACATAATACAAATAGCATTAAAAAGTTTAAAAGTCATCATTTTCTCCAAAATTCTAGAACCTACTCAAATTTAGTAAAAACCCGACCATTCCACTAAAATTCGATCACCTCCAACCAGTACAACAAGAAAAATTTGCCCCCAGTAAATCCAGAGCGTACCATTTACAATTCTAGGAATGTCCCAAAACTGCCCAATAATGTGTTTTTTCCAAGCTAACCAAAAACCTGTAGATCTTATAATCAGGTCAGCGATAGAACTACAAGTGCACCAACACTACAGGGTTCCACCATTCCTTTGATCAAAACTTTCAAAGACTTTTTTACAAGGCCAATCGCTCAAGTAATGTAAATTCTGAGCTGACATTTTTAGACTTGTCTTAAAGGGCATTTTTCTGCACCGCATCAGGGCAAGACACCTCTGGACGCTCAGACACTGGACAACAAACAACAGACAACAAAGGACAGGCCAGACATCTCCCTTAAAGACAGACCTACAGCCTAAAAAATGCTTCCTAAGTTATGTGTTTTTGTATTTTTGTACATGCTATCTCTAGCCGGGGTGCTCTTGAGCCCCTTCGGAGCCAAAAGTATACCTAATCGCATGAGCTCTACTTCTACATTTTTGCAATGGATATGCCGAGATTCCTCTCTCACCTCACATGCACCTACACTGAACGAAACGCTAGTATTCCTCATGCACTACACAGCGCACTCCTACACAGCACCTGGTATCAATACATGACCGATGTTGACACACAAACAATTAACTAGTCATGTTATATGTGTTCACTGATACCTCACAATGTAGGCGCGGCAGGCTTTACTTATCACAGACGAAAGCCTCCGAAAAAGCACAGTCCCTTGTCCATCTGTACCCATGCAGAATCAGGGCAAAAATCCAACCCAATAGAGTAGAGCTCTGTAGGACACTAGTAAACATCACAAAAAAAATATGAGACCAACCCCACTGCACTGTATCTCTTCCATGAGCCTAAAGACAGAAAGGGCAGAAGGGGCACCATAGAAGGACACTGTTTGGTCCTGGGACTTTGTAGAAGAGAGGTTCCTGGAGGTAGCAAGACCACCGCACCAGTGCACAAACACGTCCACTCCTGCCTCCGCCTATGGTCCCAGGGTAGCCCTTAACATCTTTGGGGCTATCCTTATTTAATGAAAAATGGACCCCAAACAGGAAATTCCAGTGCAGGGCTGCTCATCATAATCACGCGGGGGGAAATTGGTCCCATGGGAGCGGGTCAGAAGGGATCAAACACCAGCGTAGACACCTCATGCCATGAAATCTGTGGTAGCAAGATCGATAGGTACACATAGTTGGAGGGGGGAGGGCAACCCCTAATTGTACGGAGACTTACATTGTACTATTTATGTTTCAGAGGCAAAGGAACCATACCATTGGGCAACAATGAGAATTGAAATATGGTAATTCACATACCAGACCTACAATGGGGCAACTCCCCACTGATGGATTATTATTGGCAGTGTGGGGACCTTGACTACATCCAGCCCATCCCCAGATGTCAAGGCCTCTGCACCCTTGTGACCATACACACCCCAACCCTGGGTATACAGACAAAATATCGAATCAAAAATACAGAATAGCACTAATATCGAAGTGAAAATATAGAATAGACAAAATATCGAATGGACAGAATATATTCAACAAAAATATCGAATTTAAGATAAGTAATTTAATATCGATTTTCATAAATATTGAAAGTCAAAATATCGAAGTATATAATATAGGTATTAAAAATATCGAATTTTTAATAATATTGAATTTTTTAAAGTGTTTTGTATGTTAGTATATGTGTGAAAAGTGTATATTTATTTTATAATTTTTTTTAAGTAATGAATTTTATGGTATTTAATTTTTGCGTAATTTAATTCTGTAGCGGGTTATGGGTTTTTAGGGAATTAGGATGGGAAGTAATTTAATTATAATTAATTAAATATTTAAATTTATTTATTGGTATTTATTTTAAATTAATTGTTAATTCATTTTTAATTGCTAATTAATTAAATTTTAATTGCCAATTAATTTTACTTAATTGATTAATTGATAATTATGTTAATTTTATTATTTTATTTTCCCTAGCGGGTTGTGGGTTTATAAGGGAATAGGGTGGGAAGTAATTTAATTATAATTAATTGAATATTTGTATTTATTTATTGGTATTTATCTTGAATTAATTGTTAAATAATGTTTAATTGGTAATTAATTAAATTTTAATTGTAATTATTTTTTTTAAATTGATTAATTGATAATTATGTTAATTTAATAAATTTATTTCCCGTAGAGGGTTGTGGGTTTATAAGGGAATAGGGTGGGAAGTAATTTAATTGTAATTAATTAAATATTTTAATATATTTATTGGTAGTTATTTTGAATTAATTGTTAATTAATTTTTAATTGCTAATTGAATAATTGTTAATTGGTAATTAATTTTTATTAATAGCTAATGAATTGGAATAATTAATTTTTATTTGTATTTTTTATTGGTTAATTATTATATTATATTAAATTGGTAATTACTTTTAATTAATTTTATATTGGTATTAATATTTAATTTATTTTTATTAATATATGAAGTATTTACTTTCCCTACTGTTGCACTCACTAGAGTGGGAATAGTAATTTTTACCCCTATGCTATCCAACGCTTTCCCTACTGTTGCACTCTCTGGAATGGGAATAGTAATTTGTACCCCTACGCTATCCAACGCGCTCCCTACTGTTGCACTCTCTGGAGTGGGAATAGTAATTTTTACCCCTTCGCTATCCAACTCTTTCCCTACTGTTGCACTCACTGGAATGGGAATAGTAATTTGTACCCCTACTCTATCCAACGCTTTCCCTACTGTTGCACTCTCTGGAATGGGAATAGTAATTTTTACCCCTACGCTATCCAACGCTTTCCCTACTGTTGTACTCTCTGAAGTGGGAATAGTAATTTTTACCCCTATGCAATCCAACGCTTTCCCTACTGTTGCACTCTCTGGAGTGGGAATAGTAATTTTTACCTTTACGCTATCCAACACTTTCACTACTGTTGCACTCTCTGGAGTGGGAATAGTAATCTCTACCCCTACGCTATCCAACGCTTTTCCTACTGTTGCACTCTCTGGAGTGGGAATAGTAACTTTTGCCCCTATGCTATCCAACACTTTCCCTACTGTTCACTGTCTGGAGTGGGATTAGTCATTTTTACCCCTACGCTATCCAACGCTTTCCCTACTGTTGCACTCTCTGGAGTGGGAATAGTATTTTTTACCCCTATGCTATCCAACGCTTTCCCTACTGTTGCACTCAGTGGAGTGGGAATAGTCATTTGTACCCCTATGCTATACAACGCTTTCCCTACTGTTGCACTCACTAGAGTGGGAATAGTAATTTTTACCCCTACGCTATCCAACGCTTTCCCTACTGTTGCACTCACTTGAGTGGGAATAGTCATTTTTACTCCTACGCTATCCAACGTTTATCCTACTGTTGCAGTTTCTGGAGTGGTAATAGTAAATTTTACCCTCCCGCTATCCTACAGTAAAAATATTGCATATTAATAATTAATATTATGTAAATATATATATATATATATGTGTTAAAATTTAAATTGTATGTTTACTTTTTTAACTTACATTAATTATTTGATACTTTTAAAGTTATTTAAGTATGTTTAAGTATGTTTTAGTTAAATATATATTTAATTAATTTTAAATTACTTTTAAGACATTTAAAAAAAATCGATATTTTGACTAACTATATATTTTTCTCGATATTTTTGATATAATATTTTTGTACTTACCTATTTGTAGATAGGACTTCGATATTTTTGCTTTCTATATTTTTACTTCGATATTTTTAGTATTCTATATTTTTGTATTCTATATTTTGTCAGTGATCCAACCCTGGTTATCCCTGGAGAGGATCTATATGAGTTGTCTCAACACTCGTTACAGAAGAAAATAACTCTGTTGCAACAGGCTTGAAGGAAAGGAACTGCTGATTATTTTGGCTTGGCTCTGTAAAAGGACATACATTCCAGAAGAAATAAGACTGTTCAAAGAGACTCAAGTAAACGTCGGAGGATCAATATTCTTTTTCATAATGCAAACAAAAGCGAACACCCACTGGTACCAAATAACCAGACGGGAGATGATGAAAATTATAAAAATACTGAGCTTGGCCTAAACGCTACCAAGGAGGAACTGAGAGCCATCTGCCTCATGGTGATGCAACATCGGTATGAGTTAGACTTGATGACAACAATAGGCGGTGGGGTGTGTGCCAAGATTGGTGCTTCCTGTTGTACTTTTATTCCTTGAAATAATATGGAAAACAGGATATTATCTCATGCCATCAAAGAACTGTATCATCTGCAACCCAGCGTTAAGAAGGAGGGAGGTGCCCCGGAGTAGGACTGGTTGCATTATATCTTTTCATGGATCCCCTTATGGGTATCCCAAAAATTCACATCACTAATGCCGAGTCCCTTTGTTGTAATTCTGTTATGTGGTTTCCTGCAAGTGGGGTTTCCTGCTTTAAAAAAGCAGTCCTCAAAGTAGGTAGTATGCACACAGCTAGGTAAAGGGTACAGACACAAAACACACTTTCTTATAATGTAACTGTCATGACATATGAGGAGAATAGAGTAGAATCAACAAGAGGGGGTATGTTGGAATGGGTAAATAAGATGTCAATGAATAGCATGATATGTGCAGGCTCGACAACGGCAATGCCAATAAATGCAATATCAGCGTATGCCTTAACCTGTGCCTTCATGACCATGCCAATACCAGTCACTGCAATGTCAATGTATGTCATTACCTGTACCAGCACAGTAGCGCAGACACTGGAAATGACAATATCATTGTATCTCATAATCCATGCACAAATTACCATACAGTTACTAGTAATAACAATGTTGATGCAAGTTATGACCTAAGCAAACATAACCATGTCAATACCAGAAAGAACAATGCCAGTGTATACTATGACAACTACGTGTACATTTTAAGGATGCCGATAAAAATTATACCAGTAACTGCCATTTTATTTTCAGGCATTCTGATGAACTCACATAATTGCTGTCAAATTCACCCAAGGTTACCTCCCCATCAACCCCAAGTCAGACATACGTGGCTAGACAAGTCTTACGACCCACACCCACTCCTATTGAAAACCAAGTCACAGGTGGGGTCTCTCTTAACCTAAAGACAAATGTGCACCCAGAAAAACCCCGATCGATTCCAGAGATAGATAGTTGCGCCACAAACAGGTGCGAGTAAATTGGCCCCAATAAAACATGTTTGACCAAAGGCTTGCATTGCCCAAAAATACCACAAAGCTAGATACCACAAGTAGATAGAAACGCACAACCAATCAGGATACGACACACACCACACATATTGATCAAGCGCTCTTCATGCCAGACATCTGGACACATTCACACTGGCCCAAACTAGCTCTTCTTGAAAGAGTCATCTGTGTCCTTATCAGATGCCAGCACTTGTTAATTTATGACTGAGATGCTTTTTGGGAATGTAGAAATTGCTTTATTGTACCTCATGAACTGAATATAACAATGGCCAAAACTTTGTACAGTGAGAGATTTTGAGAAGACACACTCTGTCGAGGCTTTCCCAGCTGCAGTGTTTATTTAGACCAATCTATTCATGGTTTGCCAAATGCCTCTTGTCTTTTCATTTATTTAAGGTAAATTCATATTCGAGCAACAATAGGATGGGATCTTTCAGTACCGACTTCAATTGCTGATACTCTGTTGTCTCCTGCCTACATTCTGCTGTTGGCACGTAACACATCTGTGACACAATCCTTCTGCCATCAGTCTAAATCATGTGTTAAGCCAAGTATGCCTAAACAAGCGCACCATGGCTTCTCTACCTACGTGATCAGGTCTAAGATAATGTCTTAGCAATGGAGATAGCTAGCTATCTGACTACACAGGTCTTCCATCTCCTGAAACCCAAATGTCATCCTCATTTTGTTTGACACAACCTGCTCTAACACCTTCTATGCTCATGACGAGCTGAGCTCGTCATGAGCCGTGGAACGCTCACATGCGGGGTTAATTCCCCTGCTGTGCTGAACGTTCCACGGAAACAGGTGTAATTTTCAAATCGCTGAGATTCTCTCTTCTGACACCTTCCTTTTTCCTTTCTCAATGTGATGTCCTAGATACTGGACTTCTTTCTTACAGTACAGTAAGTTGGTCGGAGACACTTTATGTCCATTCTCAGCTAAATGGTTCAACAATCTATCAATCAAGGCATTTATAGAGCGCGCTACTCACCCGTAAGGGTCTCAAGGCACTGTGGGGGGTGGGGGGGCGGTGCTGCTACTGCCCGAACAGCCAGGTCTTGAATAGCCTCCTGAAGGTCAGAAGGTCTTCGGTCTGACGTAGGAGGATGGGGAGGGCGTTCCAGGACTTGGCGGCGAGGTAGGAGAGCAATCTGCCGCCGGTGGTTGTTCTTCCGATGAGGGGGACGGTGTCGATGGCGAGGTCTGCGGAGCGAAGCTGGCAGTTTGGGGTGTAGAAAGTGAGTCGTCTGTTGAGGTATGTTGGTCCGGTGTTGTGGAGTGCTATGTGTGCGTGGGTGAGGAGCTTGAATGTGATTTTTTTGTTGTCGGGAAGCCAGTGCAGGACTCTCAGGTAGAGTGTGATGTGACTGTGGCGAGGGATGTCAAGAATCAGGTGTGCGGAGGCGTTCTGTTTGCGTTGCAGTCCTTGCAGAAGTTTGGCCGGGGCTCCTGCGTAGAGTACGTTTCCATAGTCCAGTCTGCTGCTGACGAGAGCCTGGGTGACCGTTCTTCTTGTGTCGGTGGGGATCCACCTGTAGATCTTTCAGAGCATGCAGAGGGTTTTGAAGCAGAAGGATGAGATGGCGTTGACTTGCTTTGTCATGGAGAGTGTTGCGTCGAGGATGAATCCCAGATTGCGTGCGTAGTCGGTGGGTGTCGGTGCAGTGCCCAGGGCAGTCGGCCGCCAGGAGTCGTCCCAGGCTGAGGGGGCGGAACCGAGGATGATGACCTCCGTCTTGTCCGAGTTCAGTTTCAGACGGCTGTTCTTCATCCATTCAGCGACAACTTTCATTCCTTCGTGGAGGTTAGTTTTGGCGGTGCGACGGTCTTTGGTGAGGGAAAGGACCAGCTGTGTGTCGTCGGCGTAGGAGATGGTTGTGCAGTCTGGCAACGCGGGCGAGCGGGCCATGTAGATGTTGAACAGGGTCGAGCTGAGGGATGGTCCTTGGGGTATGCCGCAGATGATTTTGGATGCTTCGGATCGGAAGGGCGGAGGCGGACGCTCTGTGTTCTGTCTGAGAGGAAGGAGGCGGTCCAGTCCAGTGCTTTGTTGCGGATTCCTGCGTTGTGGAGGCGAGTGCGTAGGGTAGCTCGGGCAGACCATGTCGAAAGCGGCTGAGAGGTCAAGGAGGATGAGGGCTGCGGTCTCGTCGTTGTTCAGCAGGACCCTCATGTCGTCGGTGGCCGCGGTGAGGGCTGTTTCGGTGCTGTAGTTGCTGCTCGATGACCTTCGCCGGGAACGGGAGCAGGGCCGGAAGTTCTTGAGGTCCCTTGGGTCTGCCTTGGGTTTCTTGGGCAATGCGTTGATTTTGGTGTGCTTCCAGCTCTCTGGGAAGGTCGCGGTCTCGAAGGAGATGTTGATGGCCTTGCGGAGGTGGGATGCGATGATGGCGCTGGCTTTGTTGAAGATGTGGTGAGGGCATGGGTCTGACGGGGAGCCGGAGTGGATGGTGCTCATGATTTTGATGGTATCGTCGTCGTTGATGTTAGTCCATGCAAGCAGGGGGTTGCTTTTTGGCGGTGGTCGTGGGGTCTGAGTTGTCGTTGGCTGACGTGGGGGTCTGGATGTCGAAGCTGTCGTGGATGTCTGCGATCTTGCGGTGGAAGAAGAAGGTAAGGGAGTTGCACAGGTCTTGCGATGGTGGGATGTCGTTGGTGTTGGAGCTGGGGTTGGAGAGTTCTTTCACAATGTTGAAGAGCTCTTTGCTGTTGTGTGCGTTGTTGTCCAGACAGTCTTTGAAGGAGGCCTTTTTGGTGGATCTGATGAGGTGATGGTGTTGGCGCCTGGCGTATTTGTGGGCTGCTTGATTCACCGGTGTCTGTTCGTGGCGCCATTTCTTCTCCAATTTTTGGCAGTTTTGTTTGGCGGTCTGGAGATCTGCGGTGAGCCAGCTGGGGTTCCTGTTGGAGCGTCTGTTGGAGGGGTTCTTGACCGGGGCGAGGGTGTTGGGGCAGTCGTCGATCCAGCATCTGAGGTTGCTGGCTGTGGTGTCCGGGTCGGTGGGTTCAGTGAGTGGGCTCCGGGCGAGGGTGGTGGTTAGTTGGTCTTCGGTGATTTTGCTCCAGCAGTGGCGGGGTCTGTTGGGAGCGGTGGTGCGAGGTCGGTTTCTGGAAGGTAAAGGGGATGTAGCGATGGTATGTCCAGTGCAGTTCGGAGATGTGGATGAAGGAGACGTGGGAGCTTGCAGAGAAGATAGCCACGAGCTGTTTGAATCCGAGATTGGCGAGGTTGTCGATTAGGGTGGTGGAGTCGGTGTCGTTGTTGTTTTCAAAGTGAAAGTTCAGGTCCCAGAGGAGGATGTAGTCTGTGGAGGCGAGGGCGTGTGTACCGACAAAGTAGGCGATGGAGTCGCTGAACTGTGGTCGGGGTCCGGGTAGATCAGGTTTCCTCTGAGGGTGGTGTTGGGGTCGGTGTGGATCTGGAAGTGCAGGTGTTCCGCGGTGTTGAGGGTGTCGTTGGAGTTGGTAGAGACTTTGAGGGTGGATTCCTCCTCCCACTCCATTGGTGCGGTCTCTGCGGGTGATCTTGTAGCCATCCGGGATGGCTATGGCGCTGTCAGGTGCCGAGGAGGTGTTCATCCAGGTGTCTGTCAGGAAGGCAACGTCTGGGGATTATGTGTCGAGCAGGTCCCAGAGTTCGACGGCGTGTTTGCGTGCGGAGCGGGTGTTCAGGAGTATGCACCGGAGGTGGTTGGGTCCTGTCCTGGTGGGCGGATTGGTGGCTCTGGTACTCGTTAAGCTGCAGTTCCGGCAGGAGAAGGGTCCATGGGTGCGTTTTGGGGTGGCCTGAAAGCAGGTGTTTTCTCGTCCGGTGTTGAGTGCGTGGAGGGTGCTGGCATCGTAGCAGAGCCGGGCTTCGTGGCGTTCACGGGGGCCAAGGGTTCTGGCACTGGGCACGGTCCAGGCGCGGACAGGTGCAGATGGGCTTGCCTCAGGCATGCCTTTGGCACACTAGCGGCATGCCTGCTGCACGCGACCGCACAGCGGTCGCCATAAGAAGGGGAGGGGGGAGCAGGAAGGGGGCGGGCTGAATGGGTGGGCGGGGCCGCAGGGGCAGCACAGGCAGGAAAAGCGCAACCAAACACTGAAGGTGCCTACAGAACGCGGTATACAATACCAGGAAGTGAGTAAAATAAACGGGGTACAGAATTGAATGGAGGCACACAAAATAAGGGGTACAGGGAGAAAGAAACAAGACAATTGCGGTGAACATAAGAGATGGGAAGAGCAGTTACCGCCGGGCGGACTGCTGGCTCGAACCCGGAGCTGAGAGACAGTCAGGAGCGTAGTGTACAAGTGAGGCTGCTGGGGCGAGTGCCAAGGCTTCACACGTGCTCCCCCTCCCCGGTCACCATAAGAAGGGGAGGGGGGCAGGGGGCGGGAGCTGGAAGGGGGCGGGAGCGAGCTAGATTGGTGGTCGGGGCCGCCGGGGCAGCAGCAGCGGGAAAAGCACGGTCAAACACCGAAGGTGACTAACAGAACAGGGTACACATTACCAGGAAGTGAGTACAATTAACCGGGTACAGAAGTGAATGGAGGCACACAAAATATGGGGTACAGGAAGAAAGAAAAAAGACAATTATGGCGAACACAAGAGATCGGAAGAGCAGTTACCGCCAGGCAGACTGCTGGCTCAAACCCGGAGCTGGGAGACAGTCAGTAGCGCAGCGTACAGGCGAGGCGTACAGGCGAGGCAATTATGTCTCTCTTGCAAGTCTCCTGTGTATTTGCCACCCCCAATAGGTTGTCAATGTACTGGACTAGGACTAAGTGATAGGGCATCGCCAGCGATTCCAGATGATAGCTGAGTATCTGAGTGAAAATGGACCGGCTCTCAGTATACTCCTGTGGAACTCGGTGCCATGCCAAAACACAGCTGTCGAAATGAAAAGCGAAAAGGAACTGGCTATCCTCCTGGAATGGTATAGAAAAGAAGACTTGACACAAATCAGTGACAGAGAAAGCGCTTGGCCTCACAAGCAATCTGAAACAAAATCACAGCTGAATTCGGTACCACAGGACAACAAGAAACAACAACAATTGAATTTACCATTATCAAATCCTGTACGATGCAGTATTTGCCATTGAGTTTCTGCAAACCCACGATGGGAGAGTTACGTGGACTCTTCATAATCTCCTTCAGAATGCCATGCTCAATCATTGAGTCAATCATAGGAGTAATCCCAGCAATGGTTTCAGGGGTTAGATTGCAATGTGGGATTCTTGTATACTCAGCACTAGGTTTCAGTCTAATGCAGACTGGTTCAACAACTTTGATGAGACCTATGTCTTCAGTTAACACTGTATCTCTCAGGTATTGGGGCAGATCATCTTTTGTCAACATGGGGTACAGTCCTCTTCCTGATCTCTGTCTAATAAGTTTAAAGGCAATGTCCTTATCATGAGTATGAAACCCATTTCCGTTTGGGGTAAAGTAGGTGGAACCATTCAGCTTGCACAAGAGATCTTGACCAAGCAGATTGACAGGACTCAAATCACACACCACAAATCAGTTATTCTCATCAAAGGACCATATTTTGACAGGTACGACTTCTGAAACTGGATTAGTTATTTGCTTATATGCAACTACTTCAACCTGAGTTATTTGTCCTGGTGAAGCAGATCAACTGCTGAATCCTAGCTGACACATGAAACTGGTTACGGCACCTTTGAGAGAAAAATGACAGACAAACGTGCACAATTGTGCTAAATATACAATGGTAAATTATGAGAAAGCATGAATATAATATAATTATATAATATATTAAAAATTATAATAATAATAATAATAATAATGAATATAATGTGCGAGAATAGGTTAGCTAAAACCATTTATTTGAATAAAACAGTTTCATGATTTACTAAATTGCATTGGCATATTTAACGTGTAGTAGAAAATTGAAAGTGATGACTCCCGTATTATAAAAGATTCATATATCATCTTCACTAAATATCATTGTGCGTGAAGAATTAATTAAACTAATGTAATTTAGATGACATTATGTTTTTATTTTAGGAGTCTTATTTTAAAACTCCATGTTTTGCATACATGAAAATGTACACCAAGTGGTGAAAGAGAAAAGGATGCTGCAGGTTTATAATAAGATTAAATTTTTGAAACTTTCAGAGAATAATCTTCATATATGTACTAATAGGAATTACTAGAATCTACATTAATATTCTATGTTTTGAAATATTTTTATACATTGATACTTTGAAAGTGTGGTAATACGTTATAGTTACACATGCTAATTGCAATGAAACACATTTCTTTATGAGTGTAATACGTTTAAAGAAATATGTAGTGATCCTAAGATTCTAGAATGAAATGTATATTTCCATCATTTTATCCTCTATATTTCATGAAAGTCTTTGTAGACTTTTTAATGTGGAATAAAACTATGTTTCATAGAGAGAGTTCCCATGCTCATACTAGTACTACCTGCAGCCTTTTTAGTTACTTTGGGAGCATCTACTGTGGAAAGCTGTCCTCTTGAACTCACTCATGTGCTTCTGCAAAGGACCAATGTTATAATCATGTACACTGGATGGTTTGATGGCTTACGTGATGATCACCAACCTTTTGCTATAATGTCTGTATTATTTATGCTGCATGACAATCACCCTATCCAAACTAACCAATAGACTGAGTGGTCTGACCAGGTGAGGCGACCCACGAGGTGCCACCCTAGAACTTGTGGATTGATATATGCTATGTGACGGAGCGACTGGGTTTGGAGACCCTTTTCCCTTTTTCTTTGGAGACTTTCTTTTGCAAACTGAGAGACATCATTTGTTCCTTGCGGACTTTATTGGCTGGTGTATGTGCTGTGTGTGCTATTGCTGGACTCCTTTACCTCATGAGAGAGAACTTTTTAAAAAAAATTATTTATTTGCTTTTCAAAAACTGACAAAAACAAACATTGCATGGCTTGCAGTGCATATTTCCAGCCCATTCTCCCCTGCACAGATAACGTTTCAGGCTTTACACTGAAATGGTATACTGTGGACAGGTGTTTAGTCCAAGCCACCCGCCAGATAGTGCTGGTCTTTTTGTCTTAGGTAGTCCATAAGGGGCGCCCATATGTCCTTGGGGGTTGAAGTCGCCGGAAGTTCTTCAGCATATGTTACCAACTTCTCTTTGCAATAGACTAGGTCTTTGATCCAGTGCTCCAGCAGCGGAGACCCCCCAATGGATCAACACTCCTCTTTTTGCAAGCAACAACACAATTTTTACAAATTTACCCACTGTACCTTTCAAATGGGGTAAGGCCCAAAAGACAAACATGGGGTGTGCACTGTATAGTGACAGCGGTCCTTTTCTTTAGGTGTTTTATAATCTCAGTCCAGAACTTGTCAATGCGCGGCAGTCCCATGCTGGATGTATTAACTCCACCCCTTGTGCCCTACATCTTTTACATAAATCAGTGTCCCTGATTCCAAATTCGTGCAGTCGAGCAGGTGTGTGATAGACTTGATGTAGGTATTTAAAATGGATAATGCGTAGGTTGCCGTTTGAGGTGAGGGCTTCTGATAATCGGCAGCCGTGTTCCCAGTCAACTACAGTAAGGGCAGGGTCAATCGTATTGTTCCAGCGATCGCGGCTTTTATTAGTATCCAAAAGGATTTCATCCCGGGCCGCACTATATAGTATAGTGATTAGCTTATGGTGAGTGGGGCTGGTCAAGAACAGCTGTAGTGTTTGCAGTGTCGATGATTCATCAGGGTAGGTGCAATACCAGGCATGGACAGCCATCCGTAGCCTTGATATGTAATAATAAACTGTGGGGTTTTGTTGTGTATATACTGTACATCCTCTGTGGTTATAAATTTACCATTGGGGTATAAATCCTGAATTTTTGTGATGCCAGTATGCTTTAGTGTGGACATAGCTCCTGCTTCTTGCGTGACAGATAAGGCTATGTGATGCGCTAGTGGATGCATCGGAGCGAATAGGGGAGCTTAGCTGCTTTGCAGCTTAGAGTCTGCCAAGCGGCGATCGTGCAGTCAATTGTGTTTATTATAGCTCTGGGCGTTCCACGTCTAGAGTGAGTCAGGATGCTGTGTAGTGGGATTTGGTGTGCATCCCCATCTTCTACCTATATCAGCGGAATACATTTGTGATGGCCTACCAATAGTGCGCATACCGCGCCTGGGCACATAGATAATATAGATGCAGATTAGGCAAACTGGCCTCCCCTCTTATATCCTAGAGTGAGTGAATCCCACGCTACTCGAGGTTGCCTGCCACCCCACACAAGTCTTACCAATTGAGAGCGGATGTCTTTAAAGAACTGCTTAGACAGACTTATTGGAATATTGCAGAAAAAGTATAAAAATGCTGCATTATAACCATTTTGATCAAGGGAATTCATTCAGCAAGGGACAGTGGCAGTTTTATCCAGCTTGATACCAATTGTTCCAGTTTCGTATAAGCTTTACCATAGTTTTCTCTCTTGCCAGCTCTGGATCCCTGTGAACCCACATTCCCAGATATTTCACTGGGCCCGTGGACCAGTTGAGCGGGTATTCTAGGTCATGCGGGACTGTACGCTCGGCTAAGGATATTATGAGAGATTTACCCCAATTTATTGTGAGCCTGGATAAATGCCCGAACCTGGTGTATTCGTGGAGTAGCGGTGCCAGGTGGCGCTGAGGTTCTCTTACGAACAGCACCATATCGTCGGCATCCAGGTAAATGCCTATGGGTCGCAATGCAAAATGCAGTGTCAACTCTCTATGCCGCTGTCTAATGATGCAAGCCAATGGCTCGAGTAACAGGGAGAACAATAAGGAGAGAGGGGGCAGCCCTGTCTCGTCCCTCTGCAGATCCGTATGGGTTCGAGTGTCAGGCCGTCTACACATAGCTTCGCTGTTGGGTCTGTATACAGCAGCCGAACCCATCTGCAATAGCACTCAGGAATCCCCATTCTGCGTGGGTGGCAGTCTGCCCTTCTCACACGTGAACCCATCCGGACCCAGGGCTTTCCTATTTGGGAGGGCGCAAATCGCTTCATGTATATCCGCTGCAGTCATTGGTTGGCATAAGTATTCGCCCTGTCCGTTCAACAACCTGGCGATTGCAATGTCGTCCAGGAATTCATAGCGCTCCCTGGGGTCTGTCTCACCATTTGAGGCCTACAGGTCTGCAAAGAATTCCTTACATTGTGTGGCTATGTCTTGCGATGAGCAGTGATCTACTCTTGTATCATCAGTGATTTTTAGTATGGAGTGTTGATCATTCCTACCCCTAATTTTTGCAGCAAGGTTGGGACTAGGTCTCTCGCCTTCGCCATATGACTGGGAAGTATGTCGTTTGGATAAATTTTGCATCTTCCCTGCAGCCAGCTCATTATGCTCCATTAGCAATTCTTTAATCCTCACTTAGGAGCCTGTTTGCAAATTCACCTCCTGTTCTTTCTCGAGGCGGTTCAATTCCACCTCCACCCTTGTGATCTGCCACCTCATGTCTTTCAGTATGCCTGCTGCTGTACTTATGCAAGTTCCTCTTATGGTGGCCTTGAAGGCCACCCATAGTGTGGCCGCTTCACTAATCAAGCCTTTGTTAATAGTGAAGTATTGCGAAATGGTTTCCCTGACCGTTTCTTTATACACCGGGTCCAGTAGGGCCTCTGATTTGAATCCCAGATGAACTGGCAAGGGATGCTTCCCAGTATGTGTAATATGAGCTTCACTGGATATGATCTGATACGGTTCTGGGTAATCTGCCAATGTCTGTCACCCAGGAGTTTACCCCTCTTCCAAGTAGCCAATAATCTAGGCTTGACCAGCTACAGTGTGTGGTGCATGTATGTGTACCTTCTAGCGCATCTATATTGCACACTCTCCATGCATCCATAAGGTCAAATTCAAGCATCCCACCTTTTATAACATGTGCCGCCTTAGGGGAGTGTCCATATTTTTGATAGAACTTGTCTTTGCAGGGGTCTAGATGTGGGTTTAGGTCTCCACCCCATATGGTTTCTGAGTCTTGCCAATCTCTCAGCACCTGAAGTATGCCTGTGAAGAACCGGGTTTCATCGTTATTAGGACCATATACATTGACTGAAGTGACAAGTGTCCCATGCAATTTCCCAAGGACCAAGGCGTAGCGACCATTTTCATCTGCAATGGATTGTATCTCTGTGAATGGGATGCCTCTTTTTATTAGTGTGAGTACCCCTCTTGCATATGATAAGTAGGAGGATGCAAGTCTAAACCCTGCCCAGTGGGGGCCCACCCTGGAGTCAGTGTGGCACGTCAAGTGGGTTTCTTGAAGCATAGTGACTGTAATATTGTGCCTATCTAGGTGAGCAATTACCTCCCTGATTTTCTTGTGGTAGTTCAACCCACACACATTCTAGGTCAGAAATAAAAGCTTCAAATTCTGATGCTCTCCCATGTCAACTAGCTAAACATTCCAGTGCAGCATCATGAGGAGGATTCAGATGACCATTAAAAAAGGAGCAGCATGAGCAGCAGCAAGCCAATCCCAACAGTCCCAGTACCCAACCCCACACCCCATCCCTTCTCACAACAGCATCCCAAACATGCTGAAGACATAAACCCCAAAAAACAGTAAACAGTACTCATTGAGGCAGATGGGGATCTCCCGTCGGGGTCGTCAGGAGCCCCGACATCCTCCTGACGGAGGTGGCCAGATGAGTCAAACAGCAGTGTCTGTGCATTTTACTATTTTCCTTCAAGTTCATGCTGGCGATAAGTCCAAACTGCTACCATGTAGCAGTAATCGACATTGCCACTGTGTTGGCGCATGTTTCACATGGCTAGTTAGGTCGAGTCCCCTGCATCTTGGGACTGCTGTGCCTGTTTTGCCTTTGCAATCCTTTTTAGAAATTCCTGTGCTGCTTTTGGGGTGTTATAGATTTCCTTGCATCCTTCATAGTCGGTTCGAAGTTTGGCCAGGGATAGCATGGCGTAAATGATGTTCCCTTTTTGTAGGTGCTTCTTCACTGCCGCGTTTTCCCTTTTAGCCACCGCCGTTAAATGATGGCAAAAAGCGACCTGAAAGCCCCGGTAGTGGAGCTCTGGTTTCTCACGGGCCATACACAGAACCACGTCTCGGTCAGAGTATTTTAACAGTTTGGCAATGACCAGACGCAGCGGCGCACCCGGGGCTGGCTTTGCCACCAGTGACCGATGGGTGCGCTCCACCGCCAGAGGGGAAGATAAATTTTCCCTGGCAAAGAGGTCAGCGAGAATCTGTTCTATATATATCTCCATCCTGCCAGTATTTTTAGTTTCTAGGATGCCCATTATTCGCACGTTACTGCGACGCAAGCGCGCTTCAAAGTCCTCGTTCTTGGCTTGGATAATGTTGTGTAGTTTTTCCATCTCAGAGCACTTGCTTGATGTTGCTTGGATGCCATCTTCTGCTGTGGAAGCCCACTGCTCCGCTTCAGAGATTCTTGAGGCTTGCTTATCTAATTTCACCTCCATCATGTCCATGTGCTGATTTAAGGTGTCTATTTTACAGTCAATGGAGTTCAGGCTCTGCTGCATGACCTGTAGCGTCGCTGTGAGCTGCGGGGAGCCCCTGGAGTCAGGCTCAGATTCGGAATCATGTTGGTCCTCCTGCACCGATCTTGACGCTTTCTTGGATTTGAATATGAAGCTTGGTTGGCCCTTTCCAAGGTTACCCATTGTGGCGCTAAGTTATTACGTGGTATTGTCAGAGAATTCAATGAGGCCTGTCCACAATAGCTTGGTACTTTTCAGCGCAAAGGACCGAGAAGTAGCAGCGAAGGAAAGGCCAATGAGGGCATGTACACAGTCCTCAACTTCACATATGGCTGCTCACACTCTTGGGCCTGCACACTCAAGCGCGCAGTCACTGCGCACTACCGGTCCCAGCTGCACTCGACTTTTCTGTACAGATGGGGCTATGCCACGTTTAAGACGGTTATTCGAAGGGGGGCATCAGATCAGTTCTTTTATAGTATTCTTGCAGGTTGAATGGGCAAGCCCCCACCCCTGGTCACAGCGCGTCGTTCGCTATAGCCCCACAATTATATGCACAGCTCCAAGCCGGGGTCCTCACCTCTCAGCGGCGGCATTGCAAATGCCCATGCGAGGTGTCCCCAGCTTTGGCAGGACATAGTCACAGTATTGCCCCTGTCTGTGCCTCTAGCCAGATCTCAGCTCCTGACGAAGTAAGCCAGGCGCCGCTCTAGTGTCATGTAATGATATGTGAAGCGACAGGCCCTCTTCTTAACGTTGCGGCAGCGTCTGCAGACGCGCAGCTCCACCAGCAGCCAGCTCTAGGCAGCCGGGCCCAGAGCAGGCAATGCAACCCCGATCCGCACCAGGTCTTGAAGGACACAGTCAGCAGTCGGGGGCCCGTCCACGCCTCTGTCCAGGTGCCAGCCCCCAGCAAGGTAAGCCAGGTGCCGCCCTTCTGTCGGGCAATACCATGGGCAGCAGCAGGCCCACCTATTCACGTTGCAGCAGCTTCTTTAGGCGCGCAGACCTGCCAGCATCCAGCTCCAGGCAGCCTGGCCCAGCGGCCCACACCGCGGACCCGATCAACACCAGAGCCCGGATTCACGGCAAGCCAGGTGTCCACGGTGGCTGCGCCGCCAAGAACACACCAAGGGCAGGACCCTCCAGATTGCTCACTTCGAGGGGGGCGCGCAGCCATGTCAGTGCTCTCGCAACTCTGCAGCGATGTTTCAGCCAGTGGCCCAGCACCATGCAGCCTTCTCTGCAGCCGCCGCAGTCTCAATCTCTCACAAAAAAACGGCCAGATCCCAGAACTTCACAGCAACAGGATCACAGGATCAGTATATCGAATCAAAGCATCATCAAATGCTCAGTATAAATGTTTGGACACTGGATGGCCGGATTTTAGGCAGATATTGCACGTCTGGCCGGCAGAGCTGCATTAATGTGTGGCCATCTTGCTTCGGGCTCTCTTTCGCTTCCCCTGAGAGAGGACCTTTGACCTGGTATGATTCATGCCCTTTCCTTAACTCTTCAAGAACCTTGGTGATTGATGGCCCAAGAAAGAATACATTTGAGTATTCTGCACTCCTTAATTTAATGCCTGATATTGATATATTAACTCTTCTTAAATTTGCTGATAAAACTAAAACCATCCTCAAATCCTGTTTCTGTCTCTCTATGTCTCATCTTCAGTTACCGATTGTGCATTTCAATTGATTATTAATGAAAGACGGGAATCTAAATAGAGAGATCTCTGGACAGCAGATTCTAATGTTACTATTATGCATAGTTCTGGGTTGCTGGTTTCTATGATTTTAGTCTGACTAAATTTCGTCAGGAGATTTGGACTAGCTGTGATAATTCAGAATGTGCATAGCGTAGTGTTGAGGGTTATATATATGAATCTAAATACTAGTTTGTAGGTCAGCAGTTCAATTCCTGGTCCTCATTGGATGACTGGATTGGATCCCCTTTATCCGACACCTCTCAGCACGATTCAAGATCCATTGGAGGACCAAGTAAATTAAACTTAAGGTGTTGTGCTAGGAGATAAGGTGAGACAAAAGTAAATGGGCCCAGTCACGTTACAACAGTCCTGAGAGGGGGAGGTTAGGAACCTCTGCTGTTCTCACAGTAGAGCGGGTAGTACCAATGCCGATGAGGAAAGAGACAGGATTCCCAATTACCTCACCATCCATGAAGGGGCCACCTTGGTCTACCTCTAAGGTTGCTGTAAGTACACAATCCTCCTCCATTTTGAGGACCCGTCATTGCGACAGGTCTGAGCTGTAATTTTCATCTGCGTATATCATAGAGTACTGTTGAGAAGTACCCTGATTCACAAAAGGATTTGTGTACCCATTAGGAATCTGATTAACATTGAATCTCTGGACATTTGCAACCTGATCTTAGGGCACATTGGGATGATGAACTCTCTATCTCTGTACTTGCTGTGTCTGAACCATATTATTTCTTTGTGTTTGCACAAACCCACCATTCTGTACATGATTCCCGTTTGCCATGTTACCAGAATTAAATTAACATTTGCGCTTCCGATGCCCTAGCCTACTGTAGACGTGGCAGGGATTTGTCTTCTTCGAAGTTGGCACATCAACACCTTTACTTGGATCAATCCGAACACCTCGTCCTCTACCTTGCTCTTGAAATCCATTACCAACTTGACTCATCGGGACTCCCTGTTGGTACACTCCCTGCATGGGACCAGTATTCCAAAGAAACTCTTGATTTTGACCTCACTGTGCAGATTACATTTATGCTACCATTAACCTTTCCTTCAACTTCTTGTGTTTCATTTCCAATTTGTCCCTGAAATATTTGGCATATTTCAGTATTCCATCAATTGGCTTACTTTGCCAACAGATCAAATGCTGCTGAAACATGAAACTAACCTCTGGTTTCAATCCATCCACCAATCTATAAACAAAATGTTCCATATCCTTTGCTTCAATAGTCTCTGCCCCACTGAATTGTTTAAATGCCTGCAACAGTCTCTTATAGAAAGTATGTATTGACTTTTTGGACTCTCTGGTTGTTCTGTCAATTTTGACCCAATCAATCGCTTTAGGAAAGATTTTTGATTTAAAAAATGTAATCCCCTTATTATACATTTTCATTACCAATAGAGACGGAACATGTGATACAGGATGTCTTGTGGCTCCACTTCAGGCCAACACACAGCAACTTTGCATTCACAAGTCACATGGAACCACAATTACGAATAAGGTGTTAAAATCCTCCCATAAACGTTTGATAGTTTTACAAATCGATCAGCCTGTCTATACCATTCCACTGGGTTTTCTCTCAGTTGCCGGAAAGTCATTGGTGATGGACGCAAGATCAGTCCTGCACCAAGGTATATGGACGTACCCAAAAATCAAGTAGGGAAAGGATCACTTGTACTGCATAACCGGGGTTAGCAATTCTTAGTGTTCAATGTCCCAATAAAAAACCCTCATTCACGTGCAGAAGGTAGAAGTAGCGGTATATCTTGATTCTCCGCTCTACTGTTAATCATGTGATAACATCATCATGGGGTTAGTGTTAATGCTTCCTCCACCCGGAGGTGTACCCCTGGTTAGTGCAGTAGTGATCAGGGATACTGGGGTCATAGACTAAGGTGACTTAAAAAATACTCGTAAAGCAAGGTGTAGGTTTAATAGATCTGGATTCAAGATATTATTAAAAAATGGGTTGTAGTGCGTAGTGAGGTTTAGTTATGGATCTCCCGCTCTTAAAATATTGTTAAAAAATGGTCGACATGTTTCAGCCCTTATGTTGCCTCTGTGGGTCAGTTGGGCTTTCTTCAGGACCAGGGTGGTAAGGTGTAGTGAGACTGTGGGTGTCTCTATGTGTAACTTCCTCAGGAATATTTATTCTGGAAGAAGTGTGAGGAATTAGATAGATTAATCTGTTTCCGGTAAGGTCCAGCAGTACCTGTGTAAATAAAAGTAGGGGGTAGGGAGAAAGGAACACAGCCAGATAGAGAAGTATGAGTTTAGTCAGCTTCCTACCAGTGCTGTCTTTAGTACGTATATTCTTGTTAAGCAACAACATAAAAATGGCAATTCTTTATCGTTAGGCCACTTGTGGTCTCTTAGGCAAAAAATCTCTCTCAGTTCTTTCAACAGAGATGGTCAAAGTTTTAATTCAAGAAAGTTTCGTCATATATACCTCCTAACTCATAGTTATATACGTGACAAAATGTCTCTCTACATTCAGTGGTTCATGGTTGTATGATTTCTCAAGTACATTGGGGCTGCCACCCACCTATATCTTCATATCCCCAATCCGGAAAGTTTCCAACTCTTATGAATTTTCTGTACTTTTAGGCATTGGTATTTGTAAATGGGTGTGTGATGTTCAGTTTAAAACTATGTTTATAATACTATGTAAATAGTATCATAGTTATAGGTGTGTCCCATTTCATTAAGTGAGCCCCGCGACCTAGCTGTTATTATTGGCACGTTGTTACGAGGAGTTCAATGCGGCGTATTTTATGTCTGATCATAATTACTTCTAGGTACCCCATGTTCACTCGCTAAATGCCTTTGATTTGAAAAGATGACTCTCAATATGGTTATCTGTTAGATCTTACGTTTACGTTTAAACATAGCGTGACAGTGGTACCTTTCCAAAGTGAAGTTGAAGGCGGGGCGTATTTATGATGCAACGTCTTTTGTGTCTGACTATAGTTATTTCTAGGTACCCCATCTTTTTCTCTAGACGCACTTGATTGGAAAGATGATTTTAAATGCGGTTATCCATTTACATTCGCGCTTCTATTTAATCAAACAGCTAAACAGTGGAACGTTTCTAAGGTAAAGTTCAGGGCGGAACGTTAAGCGATTGAATGCTCGGGGCACCCTCGTTAGGACGAACAAAGATACAGACATACCTTTTGTGATTCACAAAGTTACTTCAACGGGTGGCCATCGAGTCTCTTGTCCTACTGAGTGAAGGACATGGCTATAATTACATACAGTGGGAAAGAGTATACATTACGGTTTATGTTGACTTGGCTCCATTCGGCTGCTTCTACCTTAGGCTCTTCTATAACACGACTTGTGCTGACTCCTCCGTTCTGGCCCCGGATGCAATGTTTGGTTACAGGGTCGATGTTAAGTATTGTGTGAAGTGCATGGTGAACGAGGAAAGACTATGCGTGTAATGATAGTCTGTAGTTAAAGAGGTATTTTGAGGTATTTATCGAGCTCAATTACGTTGTGCCTCAAATTCGGAAAAGTTGTGTCAAATAATGAGAATAGTCTTTGTTGCAGTAGTGAGGGTGAATATGTTATCTGTAATTTCAAAATAGAGGTGAAAAGAGTTCTGGAATATGTTTCACCTTTATATTCAATATCATCATTGGTTAACCATAAATGTGTACTGCTCGGATTTTTAGGTTAATAACTGTGTGAACAGCGAGTGCTATTGGTAGACAATATTTGTTGATCAAAATGTTTTGTTTCGTGGTCAGTGGTCCTCTCAGTGCCTCATGAAAGTACTTGTAATGCTTTTGGTGTGTGAGTGGCATAGTTTTTAGACTTGTTTTTTATTATTCTCGCAGCATTTACTATGAGCATTCAATAATTAAGACTTAGCCACAGAATGTGGTCATTTAGTCCTTGGTTGTCAGTTTTCAGTCTGTGCACCCATCTTTGTTCCTTCTCATAAAGGATTCTTTCTGAGCTGTGGGTTTTAGTTGTGAGGCTCTCTAGAACTATCAATTGTAAATCTTCCACCATGTGTTTTGCCTCGATGTAATGGTTACTCATCTTGGTGGTATTCCTTTTACACGTGAATGAGGGTTTTTTATTGGGACATTGAACACTAAGACTTGCTAACACAGGTTATGCAGGACAAGTGATCCATTCCCTACTTGATTTTTGGATATAGATTAAGGAAGCTGAATGGATCACAGCTTCTCCCTCCATTTTGATATTTATATGGGCATACCCTACACCATGTGCATATCCTCGTCTTCCTCCTTTGTTCCAGGTGGAGGCAATAGTAACCTGACTTTCTTTGTTTTTTTTTCTTTGACCATCTACCTTCCCATTTATCTAACTGACACTATTTTTAAACATGGGCAATTAATTCCTTGATCTGTAACTTCATTTATGGCGGCCTCATGTTTATGAGATCTCTGTCACTAAAGCTTAACCTGTAACTTCTTTGTAAGGCTTTGGATTTCTGCAAATCAATTCCATAACTGTGAGACAATTCAGATAATCTCTCATACGCCTGTCCTGCACATCTAGTACTATATTTACACAGAAGCAATCGTTGAACATCCTGGTAAGCATTCAATTGTGACATGTCAAGAGTTTTAATTATCACTTCTTCAAATTCTGCCTTCAACATTGCCACATACATAACCTTTTCTCTCTCCGGGACCTGAGTATTCCTCCACTAATTCCAGGATTTCCATTTCCAGTTGGAGTGTTTATGGCTCTAAGCCAATCATCAAATTCTCGTGCGCTAACACCTGGTTGTTCTCCTGGGGTATTAGGAAATATCTCTCCATTACAGGTACTACTACTTCCATTCGGCGGGGAATTCAAGAGAGACATGGCAGAAGTTAGCGATCCCATAGGTATTACTTTCTTAGGGATACTCTAACTCACATTTAGATGCTCATTCGTTCTAGGCAGGAAAAAAGGTGACAATCTCTGAGAGAATCTTCTGTTGGGTCAAACCCTGTCCGACTTAATGTAGGGTCTGCCCTTACAGCACCTTGCATATTCCCTTGTGTCAGAACCATAGGAGTCTGAGGAATGGGTCTTTTGTTGAGCCCACTGGATTGCATACTATAGCTTTCATTCTAGTAGGAACAGCCAAAGTATGTGTAGTGTTTCCTACTGATCCAGGTTTATACAAAGGAACTACATGACCTATAGTGACAGGATTGGTCAATGCATCTGGAGCATTTGGAGCATGTGAAGTTGAAGGGGCTGTCATTCCTGAATTCTCTCCCATCAGATTTGGATTCATATTTGTAATGCCTTAGGCACTTCAAAAGTCTTATTCATAGGTACATTACTTGCTCTACCAATATGTATTACATTGTATGTAGATGGATTTTAACAATAATTTAATTATAAAATCCTCATTCAAATTGCTGTCACTTTCCTCAGCTACATTCTCTGTATCTTCTGTCTCTTTCTTCTTTTTCACAATCTTGCATTTGCATTTGCCTTTCTTTTCTCCCTCAATCAGTCAGTTCTCCAGGATTTCTGCTCTGCATCTCATCTAGCATCCACACAAATATGAATGCCTGTCTTGACCCTTCCTTGAAATCTCTCTCTAAGATGGGCTGTAATTTCCCAAGCATTAAGGGCTTTGTATTGTGTAAGAAAGTGCCATCTTTCTTGCATTGGTATGCCCCCACTTTTTTCTGAACTGCTGATGTGCTTTGACTGAGTGTGCCCTGGACTCCTGCCAACCAGGTACCAAGGGCCTGTGGTCCTTCCCTGAAACTGTGTTGAAACTAAAACCCAATTGGCATCCCTGGCCACCTGTCAGCCCCTAGTAAATGGTACCCTAGGTACACAGGGCATGGTGACCAGAGAAGACCCCTAAAGGCTGCATCACTTATTGTGCCACCCTTAGGGGTGCTGTACCCTGGCACCCACACACTGCCTTTGCAGGCTGAGTGCCTGAGTAATGAACTAAACATGGAGTCAACATGACACACATCCCTGTGTGCCATGCCCACAAACCCACTGTGGTAAATATTTGATTTACCGTCCTAATTTCTATGCAGGTAAGTACTTAAACAAAAATAACTCAATCGGAAAGAAAGACGCCGAGTCCGTGGTGTTAGAGTTCTTAGGGGTTTTATTCCTTAAAAAGGAATGGTTCTGGTACCGGATATCGGGTTCCTGACACCACTGGGGTGCAGGAAGGGATAGAGCATACTTTATTGACATTACATTACTTTTATACTTAATATACACAGTAGAAGTCAATGCAGAAGGCGTAACAGCTGAGAGAAACAAGATAAGGATACACACGTGTTAGCAATACGTAATCAGAAGGCGTGAACTAAGGCGTGCACAGAGGTGTGTTCTTGAAACGTCACATGTAAGTGTCAGAAGTGGGTGGCTCTATGACAGAATGGTGCAGAGTCAGCAGAAATTGGTAGCTAGGATGCGCGCGCAGCTGCATGACGTGTGATTGACGTAAAGTTGGAGGGTGCAGGGGACTTGACATTTACACTAGAGGAAAGAGACAGAAGTCTGACATGTCAGATCAACTCGTTCCTATATCATATCTGATATCTGATGTTTGGGAACCATATTATCTAGAAGGAAAAGGTCTCTCGGACAGAGGCTATCCTATACTGACTATGAGTGCGTGCACATGTGCCTACGTGTCTGTGGGTAAAGCGAGGGGGTATGGGCCTACCATGGAAATGGGAGCTATGAATTACTTGCATGGAGACAGAGAGGCCGGGCCCTTTGCTCTGCAGCCGGGGGTTTGTTTATCTATTCTGCTGGACTGGAATGTGTTTTCGGGAAGCTAAGCTTGGCTATACTGATAGCATGAAGGTAAAATACTGTCTTTGGCAGGCAGACAGGCCGAGCCAGGCTCCGCTCGCCTCGCAGGGAGTAGGACATAGTTCACGGGTGGGGGCATCCCACCTTGCAGTTTCAGGAGGCAGAGATGTTTTTGGAAAGAGGATTGCTGACAGAAAACAGGGCCTACTTCGCCTGGGCTGGAAAACGTGTAAAGTACACCACAAAAAGACGTTGGCAAGGCATACTTAGAAACGGAATATTCGACCCATTCAGGGTGGATCTGAAAGAGGACATGTTAACGTTGGACGCAAATGTGTTTGCGTCTTCATAGCTGGCACAGGAGGGAAGTTACATGCACTTTAAGCTCGTACATGGAGACGGTGGGGTACACGTTAGGGAACATTTCTTGACCATAAAATTTATATTTCCTCATTCCCTCCTTGTTCCCTACGGACCCTTCATGATATATCAATCGTCATTAATCTATTTATTTGAGTAGTTAGCATCATCTGCTCATCCTTTTTCACATGGGATTTAGAACGTTGACTTGAATGGGGAGTGCAGGATGTGGCGCACAAGCCGCAAATCGCCGGCCCACATTGTAAACATAGACAGCAACTGAATACTATAAGTAGAATAGTTCCAAGAAGTGACAGTATTTTCCAACCCCAAGCTGATATGGTAGTCCAGAGCCAACCGGACCAAGTCCAAGTGCCTGGATTCTGATGTATCTGACTAGCTATCTTATGGAGACGGGTAATAGCCTTATATACGGACGGAGCATTATCTGGGATGAAAACGCAACAAGCTGACCCGAGGACCTTACAGGCTCCTCCGCGATCGGCTAGTATGACGTCAATAACAAGACGATTTTGAAGAACGACAAGTCTCATAGCAGACTGTTCCTCAGTCAAGTTACCTAGGGCGGAAGTGGTCTCTTTCACTACTGCTTCGAGAGTTCTGGTCAAGTGACGTATAGACTTACTATTAAAGATAGCCCCTAAGTAGGGAAAGAAACCTTTGTTGAAATCTGTGAATTTTTCCCATGCCGTTTCCGTATAGTCGACAATTGGGAGATCTCTTTTGGGTCTGTGAACTAGACGGGAATTTCTATGATAATCTGGTGGAGCTAGGAAAACAGGTGGCAGTAAGAATCCAATGTAACAGGTCCCATCCCAATCTAGAGGCAAACGTATGTATGCTGTCTGACCACAAATGAAATAGGAATGACGTGTAGCTTTGAATGTGGACTTGCCCTTATCACTAAATTCGATCACGGTAGTACATTTACTATGACCCAGGTGTATTGAACCCTTCTTTCTAATACATAATTCACCTTTGACTGGTAGTACTGACATAGTGGGCAAGTCTGGTTCGGTTTCGGATTCAACATTCAGAATCATGAGGTTGAGTGTCAAATTTCCTAATCCATATACTTCATTTTCTAGATCAGTTCCTGTTCTTTTGGGGACTCCCTCTTTGTCAGGATAACATACTCTATGCAGAACTGTGTTCAGGTTTCCCCATACCCAGTTACCCTGATAAACTACGGAATTCGAATCTAAGGCATTAATCAAACTAAACCAGGCTCCACATGAACCATTGTGTGTGAACGGGTACGGGAAGAGGGGCAGAACTCCTTTGTATTTCTGGTAGGGAGGGAGTCGGCCACATATCCAACAATTTGTAGCGTTGCTGGTCTGATGCGAGTGGTGTAACATACTAATGAATGTATTGTTGCGCAGCGCAAGCCGGTAGGACAATTCATGAAGAGGTAACTCGCTAAAAGAATGCTCGGCAGTGTCATTAGAAGAAGAATGTGCATGTGTAGCAATAGGAAAGTATATATGCAGAAGTATACTGGTGACAATAATCGTAAGACTTAAGGAAAACATAATCCATAAGGTGACAATACAGTAACTTTTTAGAGATTTGCAGTAGCGTTGCTTCTTGATCTGTTTCTCTCTATCTCTCTCTCTATTGGGGTCTAGGGGATACATGTCAGAGACTATTTAACCGATTCACCTAGGGGAGGACTTAAACAATTAAACTGTCTGACCTGCTAGACCGTAATTTCAACTTGTATTCTTCTTGCGGAGTTTTCTCTACCATGGGAGGTTTAAAGTCACTAGAGTCTGGGCAGTCCTTTGAGGGGGTGGAAGAGTCAGTTTCTGGCAGCAGCAGTTCATTACATTTTTTGACGTGGCTTGTATGTATCCACCCTTTTCTGCCCTCCACCTTGATCGCGGTCCTCGTGGTTAGAAGGACGAGCTTCGGCTCCTGCCAACGGGGCTCCAGCGGACTCCTCCTGTTGAAGTTGCGGATCAGCACAGTGTCACCTGGGCGGACATCGTGTGGCTTTACATCAGTGTTGTCGGGAAAGGCTGCGGCAACCTGTGAACGACATGATTGGAGTGCAGACATCAAGGAGGCAAGGTAATCTGTCAGCATATTACAATCAACATTGGTTATTTTCTTAGGCATGGGCGTCCCCCACATATTTGGTGGCCTGCCGAAGACCACCTCATACGGGGATAGCCCTGATCTCGAATGAGGAACCATCCTCATATAGAACAATGCAAGTGGCAGGGCGACTATCCAGTCGACCCCTTTCTCTTTACAAACTTTGGCAAGACGGGTTTTCAGTGTCTGATTGTGTCTCTCTACAAGGCCAGCTGCTTCGGGATGTCGGACGCAGTGGAATTTCCACTGATATCCTAGCAGGAGTGAGACCTGCTTCATGAGCTCGGACGAGAATGGCTGTCCGTTATCTGAGTATACGATACGAGGCAAGCCGTACCGTGGGAAGAATTCTCGAACCAACTGCTTGGCAGTGGTCGGAGCTGTGTAGTCTGGGACTGGATATGCTTCTGTCCAACGGGAAAGTGCACAAACAATTACGAGGACGTACTTGAATCCTCGACAACGTTCCATCTGGATATAATCCATCTGGAGGACTTCAAAAGGGTGATCGGGAGGATGAAATCCACCTTGCTCTACAGGGACGCTTTTACCTGGATTGAACTGACAACAGATCATGCAAGTACGCACTTTCTGTTTTGCTGCTGCTCGTAAATGTTTGTTGTACCAGAGATTCTGTAAACTGTCTAACATGGCTTTTTCTCCCAGATGTGCTGGACTATGTGCTGTATTTATTATGACTTGAACCATAGAGTCGGGGAGAAACCATGTAGATTTTCCCTTCGTCATCCATCCCTGATCTGTCTGGACCCCTCCTAGTTCGGACCATTTCTTGATTTCGTCTGGAGTAGCATGTGTCTGAATATCGATTACATCTAGTGTGGGATCCTTAACAGTCATACAATGTGTCGGTACTATTGCCTTTGTCACATCAGTTGCCTGGGTGTGAGTCAATGCGGTATGTTTTGCTGTTTGGTCTGCCAGGTCGTTACCCTGGGAAATAGAGTCTGTAACTTTAGTATGTGCTTTACACTTCATGATGGATATGCCTGAAGGCAGATGTATTGCTTCTAACAGTGCTTGAATGAGGGGACCGTGTTGAATCTTGGCTCCGTGAGAAGTCAAGAAACCTCGTTCTTGCCATAACATTCCGAAGTCGTGTACGACTCCGAAAGCATAACGGGAATCAGTGTATATGTTAACATTTCTGTTCTTGGCTAGTATACAGGCTCGGGTCAGAGCGATGAGCTCTGCTGCTTGAGCGGACAGTGTGTTAATACGATGTGTTTCTTTGACTTCGGTTTCAGTGGTTACTGCATACGCGGCCACTAACTCTCCTGTACTTGTTCTCATACATGAACCGTCCACATAAAGTGTCAGGTCTGGATTTGTCAGTGCAACATCTGTTAAGTCTCGTCGGGGCTTTGTTACTGCATTAATTATCTCTATACAATCATGCAGGGCTGGATCTGTTATAATTGAAGGTAACAATGTTGCGGGATTTAGGATGCTACAGCGTCTGATTTCTATGTGTGGCTGGAATAGCGTCAATTCATAACCTGTCAGTCGTGCTATAGTCAAGTGTTGAGTCTGGGTTCGGTTTAGAAGGACTTCTACAGAATGTGGAACTTGTACTGTCAATGGATGTCCTAATACAATTGAATCGCTTTGTCTGATTGCCAGGGCTGTCGCTGCAACTGACTTTAAGTACGCAGGGAGTGCCTGGGCTACTGAATCCAATGTACTCGAAAAATAAGCGCAAGGCTTATGTGAACCTGCTTGATCTTGTGTGAGGACAGACAACGCTGTATCTTCACGTTCTGTGACAAAAAGTGTAAAAGGTTTACTGTAACATGGTGTCGCTAAAACTGGTGCTTGACATAAAGCTTTCTTTAATTCCTCAAAAGCCTGTGTATGTTCCTGAGTCCAAGGAAGGGCAGTTGAAGTCGCTGCCTCCTGTGTTGTCAACTGAATGAGTGGTTTAGCTAGAAATGCATACTGGGAAATCCATTGTCTGCAGTACGAGGTGAGGCCTATAAAGGCCCGCACTTCCTTTTGTGTCTGGGGTTGTGGCATATTTACAATTAACTGGATGCGGTCAGGAGTGAGCTGTCTCCCCACTTTGGACAGCAAGTGACCCAAGTACACAACTTGCTGAACACAGAATTGTAGCTTTGAAGGAGACACCTTGTGTCCCTTGTCGGCCAGAAAATGTAAAACTGTCAGTGATGCTTGTTCACATTCGGGTTCACTTCGTGCGGTGATCAGTAGATCATCGACGTACTGCAATAAGGCAGTGTTAACTGGCATTTGGATACAATCAAGTTGTCTTTTTAATGCTTGGCTGTAGATGCTGGGGCTTTCTGTGAATCCTTGAGGTGCGCGTGAAAATTTGAAACTTCGTCCATTTAAACTGAATCCGAAGAGATATTGGCTCTCTGGATCAATGGGCACACTGAAGAAGGCGTTCTTGAGGTCAATTACAGTAAAGAACGTCGCTTCTGAATCAATAGCAGTCAATAAGGATGAGATGTCGGGAACCACAGGGTACTGTGGAACAATGCATTTGTTCAGTTCTCGTAAATCAATCACCAGCCGATATACTGGCGGTGCATTGGGATCAGTACGTTTAAGAATCGGAATAATAGGGGAATTACAGATATTGGAGTCGGTTTCTACGACCACTCCTTGGGCAATGAGCTCTTCAATGATTTTCAGTAAAGCCACGACAGCATCGGGTGGTAACTTGTATTGTCTGATTCGGGGTAAAACAACTCCTGGTTTGAGTGTAACACGGTATGGTGTAATGTGCATGCAACCTACATCGGTTGGGCCTTGTGCCCACAGGTGTTTCGGTACATTTTTCAATCTGACATCAAACTCTCGTAATACATAGTGACCCTTGAAGTCACGCAGGAAAAGTCTAACTCCTTCCGGAGAACAACATATCACAGCTCCTAGAGCCTTCAGCGTCTTTATTCCTAACAAGTTTTCTGGACATGACTTCGTGAGTAACAAGTCTGTAACACGTGATAGTGGACCTACTGCTAGGGGGACGGGTTCTGACACTTCATTTACAATAGGCTGTCCTGAAAAACCAAGGGAAACATTCTGTGAGCCTGAGAGGGGTGCCCCTGGGACTTCATTATGGCTGATTGTTGTGCGGCTTGCCCCTGTGTCAATTAAAAACTTTCTGTCTTTTCCCAATACTCGACTATGTACATAAGGACCCTCTTGATCTACAGGAATCTCAATAAGAGGCAAGCCAACCTCCCTCTCTAGGCTGTTTCATGTGTATCGCTGATAATCGGGATAATCAGATTGGGCATACTGGTACATTTGCTGTGAAACTTGCTGAGTCGCGGCAATGGGTTGTGGCTGTGATACCGCTACGGTCTGGGCGGAGTGTGATGAAGCATGCATAGGCTGTATATTCTGTGAAGTCTGTGGCTGGACCTGGTCTTGTCTAGGCTGACGCGGTCTTTCTTTAGTTTTACCTGTCGCTATATTGTGTTTCAGGACTGGGCATTCATTTACGTAGTGGCCTGGCTGCTTGCAATAGTTGCATGTCCCTTTAACAGGAGCTGCTGAATTATTTGTCTGCGTCCCACCCTTTTTCTGGCCGTCAGCTGGGACTGACTGGGCAACTAGTATTTTCATTTTCGTGTCTTTCATACGTCTCTGTTCATGTTCTTGTTCTTCCCTAATTCTGTTCTGATGATATTATAACATTTGCAACATCTGAGATGGCGTATTTGCCTGCCATGTACTCTCGACTTTATATACACGATTCTTAACCTGGGTTAGGGAATTCTCTACTAATTTACTTACAAACAGGTGTGGGTATGACTCGCTGCTTGGTTTCAGGCCACTATTAATAATGAAACTTTTCTCGAATCTTGAATAGAAGTCACTAGTATCTTCATCGTGTTTCTGTTTACAGGCTGAGATCGCGTCCCAGTCTTCCTTTTTAGTTGTCAATAATCTTGGCAAAACCTGTACTATTAATCCTGGTAATGCTTTAGCTTTTTCCCCAAGGCCTAGCCCTGGAGTACGGATTTTTTCCTCGTCTTCTATTTCAGTCCATATAATCTTTTTATCTCCCACCTCCCATTCTTTTTCTTTGAGTTTCTCATAGATGCCAGTAGGTAACAGTACTTTTAACAATTTCATAATATCCGTATATGTGTAATCTCCCATGAGTAACATATCCTTAAGTTCTCGGTGAAAACCTGCAGGGTCTTTATCGTGACAGGGTACTAGTTTCTTCATCTCTAACAATTCTAACTTTGTCAAAGGTGTGTACACATACACACGTTTCAGGGTATTATCGGCACCCATAACTGGGTGTACTTCTCGTAAAGGATTCTGTCTGTCAAAATGCTCCAAATGAAACATTTTTCTTTCTGGGGGCGGAGCTGAAACATGTTGAGGGCCTAAGAAAGCGTTATATCTGTGCCGTTGCTCTAGAATTATTTGAATCAACTTGGTACTTAAGCCTCTCCATCTATTCATAAGTAGTGCTTCTAATGTATCAGGTAAGGGACCTGGGTCCGAGTGTTGATTTCTGTATAACGTGAGAAGATGCTGAATCATGTATATACCAGCTAATTTCGGTTCGTCTGGGGAAAGGTTCAGAAATGTCTGTGCTACTGTATCATCATTGTATATGCTAGGATTGTCAGCCCATAGTACTGCTGACCGGGCTAGTTCTTGTTCATCCATAGAATTGAGTACATGGTACCCCATTTGTTCTTGAAGCATTTTATCGGTATCTTGAAACAGATATTCAGAAGAATTCGGTTTTGATATGCCGGAAAGAAAAACTCTCTTGCTTTCTGGGCGAATACCTTTCCTAAGGTAATTTCCCTTACCCACGTACGCTATCATTTCTTTAGGTTGTTGTTCGGATTCCTCTGGGTCGTCCTCCTCGGAGGAATCAAGCCGGTTGTTATCTGCTTCCCTTTCTTGTTTCTTTCTTTCGTGTATCTCTATTACTTCTTTCCTGATCTTTTTGTACATACTTGCTATACAATTCTGTTTATCGTGTTTTCCCTCGGCTATGTTCTGGCCCCATTTGTTTAGTGCATCCATCTCGTCCTGGTCTACCCCAGGCCTGTCTCGTTCTCTTATTAGACAGTTTATGAAGAAGCGTAATATACAACCTTGAGTGTCAGCTTTCTGGTGAGCCAGGGCCTCTTTAATACTGTCAGGATCTTCCCCAGTCTGGATAAAATGGTATATTCTATCTAGGTGTTCAGTCATTCCTGGGAACAATACTAAGTAATCTGTAACTTTTCGTAAGCGTAGAGATGCTAATAACATCCTATCGTCTTTACCGGGTACTGGATCGTATCTGCAAACCGGAAGGGGTTCTTTAAGCATGTCGAAATTTGAGGTTCGGGGTGTACGGTTCTTTAATATGTCCCTTATGTTTAACCTATGCTGTTGTGGCGGGGTCTGGTAACCTCCTGTCGCACCTCCAGAGGCGGAGGCTTGAGCATGACTTGTCTGTGGGGTCTGTGTAAGTAACTGAACTGGTGTTTTTCCAGGGTCAGGCCCAAACGGATTCAGGGTATTTATCTTAGGTGTAGGAAGTGGTGGAGGAACCGGTGGAACAGGATTTCGGGCGGGTGAACTTTGTTGTGGTAAGGGCGGGACATTGTCTTGGAGTGGGTTGCCACCTCCGTCACCGTCAGCAGGCGGTACCTGGGCAGGTGGATTGGTGTAAGCGGGAGCTACATCATCTAGATAGGAAGCAAGGAATATGTCCTTTGTAGTCCTGTGATTTTACTTTAGTTGGAACCAATGGTGGCGGCAGATCTTTCGGTATTTCTGAAGTGGCTTCAGTCGAACCCTCGGTTATTAAGTACATGCCATTTACAAGATTGTTTCGCATGCGGTCTACTTGTTCTGCTTTTACTCGGATCCCTTCATTAACTAATTCGTTTTCTCGGACTTTATCCGACTCTTCTCTATGTCTGTCTTCTTTTCGGAGGGCTTTTTCGGCACGTTTATGTGATTCTTTACGCCTAAATTCTATGGCGTCTTTCTGAGATTGTCTGGCTTTCTTTTTCCATAGCGCTTCTTCTACTTTCAGGATGCACTCGGCATCCCAAGTTCCTGTAACGGGCCATCTGTGTCTTTCTTCTAGGTGCTTAGTATAATCGGCCCATAAATCTAGGTACAGTATGGCATCTAAGCCATGCTTATGGTACATAAAATTTCCAGGAGTGTCCCTAGGGGGGATAGGAATTTCTTCCTCTAGCATCCCTTTCCTAGTTCCTATCTGTCTTAACTTATTGAAAAACGGCATCTTGTTACTTAGTGCTGGATACTCGATATTTGTTACTTACTTCTGAACACAGCTAGTTACACAAAACACAGTAATGTACACAAAACAGTCCACTCATACCACGACATTTATCACACGAAACATTTTGAACACGTATGACTACCCTTGGTACTAGATGTACTGCTAAACAGCACAGATACACTGTCGAGAACAGTGCAAGAACTTTAATACTCGATGTACTGCTAAACAGTACAGATACACTGTCTAAAACAGTGCAGACCGTGTTTGTGTACCCAAACCCGTCTTTACCGGATACATAATAATGCACCCGTCTAGATGCGTCCCCAGCAACGGTACTCACCGGGAAGCACGGAACAGAATGCCTCGGAAAACTCGACTGGACTGGACCGGACTGGACTCGACTCAACTCGATACGTGAATACTTCGGAAATGGTGGGCCTCTTGACACCTCGGACCTTGCTTCTTTCGGCTAGGCTCTGGTCGGGATCCTCCGCACTCCTCACCGCCTCGTCTGGGTGCTGATCGCAGTCTCCGTCACCTCCGTAGGCCTGAGGGAGATACAGGAAATCCTGCGGGTACGCGTAGTGTCCGTCACGACTGTGGCAGGGGACCAAGGCTGCAACGCACCAACCGGCGCGTGGGGTGGGGGAGGGGTCCCTGTTCGGGCGCCAAAATAATGTGGTAAATATTTGATTTACCGTCCTAATTTCTATGCAGGTAAGTACTTAAACAAAAATAACTCAATCGGAAAGAAAGACGCAGAGTCCGTGGTGTTAGAGTTCTTAGGGGTTTTATTCCTTAAAAAGGAATGGTTCTGGTACCGGATATCGGGTTCCTGACACCACTGGGGTGCAGGAAGGGATAGAGCATACTTTATTGACATTACATTACTTTTATACTTAATCTTCACAGTAGAAGTCAATGCAGAAGGCGTAACAGCTGAGAGAAACAAGATAAGGATACACACGTGTTAGCAATACGTAATCAGAAGGCGTGAACTAAGGCGTGCACAGAGGTGTGTTCTTGAAACGTCACATGTAAGTGTCAGAAGTGGGTGGCTCTATGACAGAATGGTGCAGAGTCAGCAGAAATCGGTAGCTAGGATGCGCGCGCAGCTGCATGACGTGTGATTGACGTAAAGTTGGAGGGTGCAGGGGACTTGACATTTACACTAGAGGAAAGAGACAGAAGTCTGACATGTCAGATCAACTCGTTCCTATATCATATCTGATATCTGATGTTTGGGAACCATATTATCTAGAAGGAAAAGGTCTCTCGGACAGAGGCTATCCTATACTGACTATGAGTGCGTGCACATGTGCCTACGTGTCTGTGGGTAAAGCGAGGGGGTATGGGCCTACCATGGAAACGGGAGCTATGAATTACTTGCATGGAGACAGAGAGGCCGGGCCCTTTGCTCTGCAGCCGGGGGTTTGTTTATCTATTCTGCTGGACTGGAATGTGTTTTCGGGAAGCTAAGCTTGGCTATACTGATAGCATGAAGGTAAAATACTGTCTTTGGCAGGCAGACAGGCTGAGCCAGGCTCCGCTCGCCTCGCAGGGAGTAGGACATAGTTCACGGGTGGGGGCATCCCACCTTGCAGTTTCAGGAGGCAGAGATGTTTTTGGAAAGAGGCTTGCTGACAGAAAACAGGGCCTACTTCGCCTGGGCTGGAAAACGTGTAAAGTACACCACAAAAAGAAGTTGGCAAGGCATACTTAGAAACGGAATATTCAACCCATTCAGGGTGGATCTGAAAGAGGACATGTTAACGTTGAACGCAAATGTGTTTGCGTCTTCATAGCTGGCACAGGAGGGAAGTTACATGCACTTTAAGCTCGTACATGGAGACGGTGGGGTACACGTTAGGGAACATTTCTTGACCATAAAATGTATATTTCCTCACCACTGCCCTGGCATACATCAGTCATCCCTCTAGATGGGTGCCCTACGCCAGTGGTGTGGGCACAGGTGCATGAGACCTGTGCCCCTACAGCACCCAGGGAAATTCCTGGGCACTGGAAGTGCAGTGATGCCATTAAGAGTATATGGCGCTGAGAGGTCGACATTACGAACTCCACAACTCCATAATGGCTACACTGAAGACAAGTTTGGTAACAAACTTCTAAGCACATTGAATCCACACTGATGCCAGCGTGGGATTTAATGAAAAATGCACCACATAGGGCATCTTAGAGATGCCCCCTGAAACCGAACCACAATCCACGTCTGGACTGAGAGGCTGCCTAGGCTGGCAACCAGCAGACATGTTGCTGGACCCCTGGGTGGAGAGTCCCCCGCTCCCTTGGGCCTGCAACAATGCACATCCTGGGCGAGGTGCTAGGTCTCCTTCCCCAGGATGGGCAGGGGGAAGCTTCTCCAGACCATTTGCTGTACCCAGCAACTGGCCCCCACCAGTCCTGGTGGGGGCCCCACATCAGGAAGGGGGGGTGTCAGCCTGTGCCAACCCCACCCCTCAGGTGGGGGAGACGAGGTGAAGCACGACCCCGGGCTCCGGCCATTTTGAAGATGGGGAGCCCTGCACAATCACAGCTAGGCTCCTGCCCCCCTCTCACAGGAGAGGAGCAGGCTAGGGGGTGTACCCACCCCAGGACAGGGACCTATTGGTCACTGCCCCTGCCCTACCTGTAACGCCCCTAAATTCAGTATTTAGGGGCTTCCTGAACCTTCCTTCCTCAGATCCCAATAAGAAAAGAAGAAAGAAGATCAAGAGGAAGAAGACCCGCCGTGCAGCTGCTAACAACAGGACGACAACAACTGACTTGGACCCAGCCCTACCGGCCTGTCGATCCTGGAACCTGCCCCTGCCCAATCCCGGCGACTCCTGCGGACAGCAACCTTGGGACACCTGGAGGACCTGCCTGCCTTGACCCTCTTAACGAATGGGACTCCCATCAGCAGAGGTTCTGCTGCAACAACACCCCTGGTGCCAGCCAGGAAGCTCTGGACCAGCCCACTCTGCACCCGCCAAGCCCGGTCCGTGCCCAAGTGATCCAAGACCACAAGGACATCCCCCTGGTGACTGGGACCCAAAGTCCAGTGCCCAAAGACCCTCCTCGATGACCCAGATGACGCCTGCAATCTCAGAACCAGGGCCCCTCCAACCGCGACCAGCTGAGGGAAAGCTTTCCCGACTCCAAAAGACACCTATGCACCCAGCGCCCTGCAGCTCCCTGTGCCTTCCTTTGGGGTACCTACCTGTGCTCCAAGATCTCAACTTACCTCTTGAAGTGGTGGTCGTCCCTGAAGAGTCTCCGTCCCCGAGCCTGCAGCCTTTGTTAATTTTTTACCTTCCCCTTTGAATAACATTGAGTGCCCGATGGCTCAAAAGCACCCTGCACCCAGCCGCCCGGGTACCGCTGGTCGTGCAACCTTTGCCCTATCCTACTTACCCATTTGCCCTGAACAAGTGACCAGGAGCTCAGCTCCCACAGCCGCGTGGCCTGCTAGCCAGAAGCCAAAAACAGGAGGCCCCCTGCCCCTCATTGGATAATATTGGGCCTAACTACCTCTGCACCCGGCCGCGCCTGTGCCGCTGAGGATAAACCAGCTGTACCTACCTGACCCTGGGCGACCCCTGAGTCTATGCCCAGAACCCTAACTTCACCAGTTGAGTACTCACCTGGAAACCGGTAAATCACTTACCTGCCATTGGATAACATTGACTGGTTTGACTCGAAAACTCTTTTAAGTGTGAAGATTTGGAAACTTAAAATATTCATATAAAATCAACCGAATTCCAAATTCCAAAGTACTCACCTGGGATCAGGAGAAAAGCCAACACTGTACCTTGCAGCCCAGTAATGAATCGCAAAAGTAATCCTTACCAGGTTTACTAGTAACCTGTATCTTCTGCATAGGAATCCATTGTCCGCTTTTCTATGAAATTTCTTCTGTCTACTTTTGAAAACTTGAAATATTCGTTAAAATCATACGAAATACTGAAACGTAATTACTTACCTATTTTGAATTGAGACCCCAGTGCTGGACCTAGGAGCCCAGTACTGGATTACAAAAGTAACAAGATCGTTCTTTACTTGCAACCTGAATGTTCTCCCATTGGATAACATTGCCAGATTTTCATTGAAAAGTTTCTAAGCGTGAACTTTTGAAATAGCTTTATACTCCTGAAAAATCACTGCAATAACTAAAACGTATTTACTAAATTGTTTCTAGCTTAGACCTCAGGACTGAATCTAGGATCCAGTCCTGGAACTACCAAAGTAATCTACAAAGTAATCCACTGTACTTATATGAGGAAAACCCATTGAGCTCAATGCTAAATTGTGTTTAGAATTGTGTTGCCTACTGCAACCCCTGTACCTATTGTGTTTACAAAGTTTATTGCCTTTCTGCAAAATACTCATCTGAGACTTCTCATATTGAGAACAGGATATTTTGATACCTGTTGGTTCTAGAAATAAAAATCACTGCAATAACTAAAACGTTTTTACTACATTGTTTTCAGCTTAGACCCTAGGACTGAATCTAGGATCCAGTCCTGGAACTACCAAAGGAATCTACACATTAATCCACTGTACTTATATGAGGAAAACCCATTGAGCTCAATGCTAAATTGTGTTTAGAATTGTGTTGCCTACTGCAACCCCTGTACCTATTGTGTTTACAAAGTTTATTGCCTTTTTGCAAAGTACTCATCTGAGACTTCTCATATTGAGAACAGTATATTTCGATACCTGTTGGTTCTAGAAATAAAACAACTATATCTTTGATATAAAAACAATTGGCCTGGAGTTCAGTTTTTTAGTGTGTGAAACCTTTCGCTGACTGAGTGTGTATAACAAATGCTTTACACTTTCCTCTGGTACTGCCTTACTGCTTGACCAAGCTACATCTTCAGAGAGTAAGGTCACACCTGCCTTTAACCTCTGTTATACTTCTGGGGTTGGTGGACTCTATACACACTGTACCTTATCTTGGTCCAGTATATATAGAGACACTTTCTCACGTTGGTGGATCAGAGGTGGGATACAAACTTGCATTTGTTGGACTACTAGGTTACCATCTGATCACACAACAGAACTCATAAATTGCCTTTAGAATTCCAAAATTGTTTTTCCCAAAATACTAAAAGTCTGGTAGGGCCTTGCTTAAGTCCCATTAGAATTCCAGAAAAATAAAAGTCACTATAGTTAGGGTAGAGGTTAGAACTGTCAGGTTAGAATGTCTCAACAGAATCCTGCTATTAGTGGAGATAACATGGACTTGCTTGAGGAGCTCGACCTCACACCTTACTTGCACTTGAATTTCAAGGAATTGAGGTCCCTATGTAAACTTAAAAATATAGTCATGAGCCTGCATCCAACCAAACGAAGGCTCCAGGAGCTCCTGGCTGAGTATGCAAAAGGCCACCCCTCTGAACAGGGTGACACCAGGTCAGAGGAAGAAGAGGAGGAGGAGGTTGACACCCCCCCATCCCCCATCTGGGAGGTAAGGATCTCTGTACCCTCATCTCCAAGAGTCAGCTTCTGTGAGCCTAGGAACCACACAGGTGGATTAGGCCCCAGAGAACACATTGGGTAGAGCCCCAATGAAGAGGACAACTTTTTTTGCAAAGTTGGCCAAGAGATTAGACCTAGAGTCCAGACTCCTGGCTCTAGAAAAAGAAAGGAAATAGATGGGCTTAGCCCCCATCTCTGGTGGCAGCAATACCAATAATAAGGATAAAGAGCAATCTTATGATCCTAAAATCCCCAAAGGGATTGTCCCTAAATTTGAGGAAGGTGATGATATCACCAAGTGGTTCACAATCTTTGAGAGGGCTTGTGATATCAGAAGACTAAATAAACGCTTTACTGTGGTTGCTCTGAGAGGACGCTGGGCTGCGAGGCTTTGTTTGTTCTTTGCCTACTTCTCGCGGAACCCGCTGCGCGGGCCCCGCTTCGCTGGGTTGCCAGCTCACCCACCTGGACTCCTGTGTGATTGCTCCTGGGGCTTGTCGAGGGTAAGGCAGGGCTGCGAGCGGAGTGCTAGCGCCGGCCAGGGACTACCTGTCCCAGAAGCGCCGCCGGCCGGATCAACTGCACCTGGGCTGCTCTCCCCGCCTGCCCCTCCCCATCTGTTTAAAAAACGGAGCGCTTTAATCAACGTTGGGACGCTTTGCTGTGGTTGCTCTGAGCGGACGCTGGGCTGCGAGGCTTTGTTTGTTCTTTGCCTACTTCTCGCGGAACCCGCTGCGCGGGTCCCGCTTTGCTGGGTTGCCAGCTCACCCACCTGGACTCCTGTGTGATTGCTCCTGGGGCTTGTCGAGGGTAAGGCAGGGCTGCGAGCGGAGTGCTAGCGCTGGCCAGGGACTACCTGTCCCAGAAGCGCCGCCGGCCGGATCAACTGCACCTGGGCTGCTCTCCCCGCCTGCCCCTCCCCATCTGTTTTAAAAACGGAGCGCTTTAATCAACGTTGGGACGCTTTGCTGTGGTTGCTCTGAGAGGACGCTGGGCTGCGAGGCTTTGTTTGTTCTTTGCCTACTTCTCGCGGAACCCGCTGCGCGGGTCCCGCTTCGCTGGGTTGCCAGCTCACCCACCTGGACTCCTGTGTGATTGCTCCTGGGGCTTGTCGAGGGTAAGGCAGGGCTGCGAGCGGAGTGCTAGCGCCGGCCAGGGACTACCTGTCCCAAAAGCGCCGCCGGCCGGATCAACTGCACCTGGGCTGCTCTCCCCGCCTGCCCCTCCCCTTTACCCATAGTCCTACAAATTGCTGTAAGTAGCCCCGCTGCGCGGGAGCGAGCGGGAGCGACCGGGAGAAGCCCGGGACAAGGGCGGGACAGTCTGCGACAGTCCGCGACTGGCAGAGACTGGGCTGGGCCAGGAACGCTGCCAAAAATACTTGTGAGTTACCACCACTACTAGCGGAAAGTCTGTGACAATCATCATTTACTGAAGGTCATAAGGGGAGGTTTCATACACTTTTGATAGCAGCGGCTCCTGAAACATAGGCTTGCTGCATATTGTGGGTCGTCACTGTCTGTGTCTATAGTTGTTGCTGGTATGTCCAAACAAAAACAAGGCATAGCCCCTGCAAACACAATGGATAATTATCTATTTCAAGTGGTCACCAAGATAAACAACGATAGAAGGTCCTCCCTGGGACTGAGTCCAACTTCTAGCACCAATACAATCGACCTACCCCTAGCTAACTTAATTGAAATAGAAAACACCAGTGACACAATAGTAGTCTCACAGAATAGTACTGAGTGCCCCGCTGATAATGTGTCCCCATCTTCCTCATTGAGTAAAACAGATGAGGTTGTTCAAGCTGGCGTAGATCCGGACCTAGAAATAGTGGAGGATAATACCTTAATCCCTGCACCTGTCCCTGCGCCCAGGGTGACTAAAGGGCCCACTAAGGGTCAACCCAGGCACAGTGGACTACGCTCTAGCAAGAATAGACCCGCAACTCCACCACGGAAAAATAGCATAGAGGACACAGAAGATGTGGACGAAGGCACTATGTTATGGGATGAAGCCAATATTAAGAAACTATTGGGAATGTTTGATCAAAAAATGAGGGGAATAATTAAGCCACTCTTATCCAAGATTGACCATCTTACTGATAAGGTTAACAAGCTTGAGGGCCTCTTGTTGAATACAAATGAATGCACGGGGGAACTGCCAAACAAGGTAGTAGACAAAATAGAGCAAATAAATTGTAGGGAAGATGGAACTAGAGGAAAAAAGGATACTCTGGTCCTGACACAACCACTCATCCCTACCCCAAATCTAGTTATAACTGACAACCACCCTGCAGATCCATTGATTAGCACTGAGGCCAATGAAGATCCTCTTGTGGAAACAGGACCAATGGAACTAATTGTTGAAGCATCCCCACTGATCCTGGTCCTAGCTAATGTACCAACCTTGAAGCACGGCCAGATAGAGTCCCCCCAATCACTTTTAAGTAAAGCTCTATATTGGCTGACTAATAACATGCATATCTCCGACTGGGGCAAACAAAAACTGTCAGAGGAATTACTAACCGCCAGAAGGGTAAAATGGATAGGTAATAGCCCAAAGAGATTTGCAGGCGACTGTGTTGTACTTAATTTTAGAGGACCGGAAGTGTTGCCTGAAATCTTACCCAATCTTCTGCCCCCTCAACGTAGAACAGCGGAAATCATCCCTCTTACACTTGACTTCTTCTATAGTAGGAGAGGTTTTATTGCTAGACCCAGTGTCCTGAGGACCAAATGGACCACAGTGACACATAGAGGGGGTGGGGGCGGGGGTGGGGTTGGAGGCGCCTGAAGATGTGACTGGGGCATAAATCTAGAAAACAGATTCACCACCCTTTCAAACTTAAACGAGTGCGATTGACTCACACATCAGCATATTATGATAGGACATTCCAACCCAGTGAAAACAGATAACGGTAACATTAAAAAGGAGGGTCCTTTAGCTCTGGTCAAGTCAGGCAACTGTAAGCTAACATTTAATAGCAGGAAAAGTGTGGGGAGATTAGTTAATCTGGAAGGGCATAGTAATTCAGTCCAAGGTAACAGCAGTGACCCAATACTTGAATTCCATCTAGATGAAGCACGGGTTGGCCCTTTAAAATCGCCATCCATAAATATTTCACCACATAATACAACCGTAAGGGATCGCCTAAGATCTGTCCAAACAGGGCCCTCAGGAGATAATCCATCACTGTCCTTCATTTCCTGGAATCTCGCGGGGATAGTGAGTAAAGTAACATCACCTGGATGGTGTGCCTTCATTGACCTGCATGATATTATATTATTCCAAGAAACTTGGTCACTATGCCCTGTCCATCGGGTGGGGTACCTTAATTTCTTTATCCCTGCAGTGGCAAATGGTAAAGGTAGACCTTAGGGAGGCATGCTGATTTGGATCCGCCAAACATTGAACTGCATGATTAAACAAAAAACGCTTCCAACCGGGGATATTCTATCAGTCATTATTAATGGAACAATGGTGAATACCTAGCCCTTTTTAATATATATGCTAGGGGGGTTAAAGGGGGAAAGACCTCAGAAGTAATAAAGGTCCTTGAACAGGAGCTAGAATCCTTGCCCATAGAATAGTTTATAATCATTGGGGGGGATTTAAATACTACTTTTGAACCCCTGGGCCAGGAGGATAAATTTCTTGCTGAGGAAGAGGACAGTAAATGGGGTATCCCCCAGCTTGAGACTACTGCAGTCAAAAGGTGGAGTACGGTGGCTATCCAAGTGAAGAGCCTCTGTTTAGCTAGAGGGCTTAGAGCCGCAAATGGTCACACACTCTCTGATCGTGCTGGAAACAACACGTTTGATAATGGGCGGGCATCCAGTAGAATCGATTATTTCCTGATAGATATCAGGGCTTGGAGCAAACTGGTAGACATGTCCGTAGTGAAAAGAATGGAAAGCGATCATAACCCACTGTGCATGGATTTCAAGCCCTACTTAGAGGAAAGGGGGGGTAGCCCAGAGGATGAGAGGGTGACCCTGGACCTAGTAAGTTCAAATAATCAGCGTCATTTAAAGTGGGGGAAGCTAGCAGAGGATGAGGGGAAGCTAGACGAACTCAAGAAAGTAGTAGGTGAGGAAGTAAACCGTATAAACTCACTGACAACTTTAGAGATATTGTGATGGAGGCTCACAACAAACTCTTTCTTAGATTACAAACACTCTTTTTAAAACCAGCAAGTGGCAAGAAGGGGAAAAAACATCAAAGTTGTCAGGGGTGGTATGATAAAAGCTAGGGACATCTATAGATGTACACAAAAGCAGGCAAAGAAGCTGTGGGACGAGGAATTATGGTGCGAGCTTAAAATTGCATGTGCGGCCAAAGATTCTAAATTATTCTGGTCAAAGGTAAAGTGGGGCAGGGGAGGGTTGGGTGCCCCTCCTCAAAACCATGTTGCCGTCGATGATTGGATAGAATTTTTTAAACCACAATATGCTCGTAACCCGTCGCTAGCTAGTGATGCCCTGCCACCCACTGTTTATTTTAAGCACAATGTATTTAATGAAGATGATGTAAGTCTTGCCCTTGAATGTGTAACAGGGGGAAGAGCGCCTGGAATGGATGGTATACCGGCAGATGTTTACTTAAGTGATAGGAATGTATGGTGTAAATATTTTTCTTGGCTTGCTAATGCACTGGCAATGGGTGGTGAAGTTCCCTTGTCCTGGAAAGGAGCGGAAATTATACCTGTGTTTAAAAAAGGGGATAAATCCCTTCCCTGTAACTATAGACCTATCAGTCTCATAGACTCGGCTCAGAAACTGATGGGCCGTATGGTTCAGAACAAGCTTCAAGTATGGATTGATGAAAATAATATCTTGTCTCCATACCAAGCAGGGTTCCGTCCCCTGACAAGCTCTATAGACCAGGTCTTTTATTATATTGTTTTGTACTGGAGGAATGTCACCCTAAAAAATGGTCCTCTGTACGCTGTCTTTGTGGACCTAAAGTCAGCTTTTGACTTGGTCCCCAGGGACAAGCTCTGGAAAGTCCTAGCCGATGCAGGGATAAGCCAGGAACTTCTCACACTCATTGTGCGATTGCACGAAAACAACTATGCCACAATTAGATGGGGGTCGCAGGGAGAAGTAACCGAGCCCTTCCCGGTAGAGCGCGGGTGAGACAAGGTTGCGTCCTAGCGCCTACATTGTTCACGATATACATAAATGGCATAGTAGATTGTCTGAAAATGTCCCCCTCTGATGCCCCAATAATAGCTGGCACGCGTGTTCCCGTCCTTATGTTTGCGGACGACACGCTTATATTATCACGCACACCAAGCGGTCTCCAAAAGGCGGTAAATGCATTTGGGGAGTTCTGTGACTTGCGAGGTTTAGAATTAAACACTAGCAAGACAAAGTTTATGTGCATGAACTGCCGGACATCATTCAAGGGGACACTTACCTACAAAGGCATTCCCCTTGAGCAAGTAGATGCTTTTACCTACCTTGGAATAACACTCCAGGGGAACATGAAATGGAAGACACACATAGATACTGCAGTACTAAAGTTTAGTCAAATAGTAGGATCATTATTATCAAAACATAGAGCTTCTCTAACTAAACCGGTAAATTGTGTCCCCGAGATCTATCAAATGAAAGCTATTAGTGCCAGTCTATATGGTTCAGAGCTATGGGGATTTAGTAACCTAGCCAACCTGACCACAGCAGAAAATAAGTTCCTTAGGGGTCTGGTAGGGGTGCCGCAAAGTACGCCTACTGTTCCTTTAAAACTGGATCTCGGCAGGAAAAATATTGCGGACCTAGCAAGGTTGCGTCCGTTGTTATATTGGAGATGGCTAATGGTGACCCCGGAGTTAGCCCATTATGCCACAGCGTTGACAGATGTTGATTCGTTTGACCAGTTTAATAAAATAGCCTGGTTGAAAGAACTACGAGTGTTATTGACAGAGCTAAAACTAGACCACCTGTGGGGTAATCCAGATGTGTCTTGTTTCCCTTCAAAGACCGAGATAAAACAGATGTATTGTGAATTTTAGAACTTTCGCCAATGGTACTAACTGTTCGATGTCGAGGCGTTTCCTGGACTTAAAAATGTCTCCTTTGTGTGAAGCATATTGGGACCTGATTGAGAAGCCCCACGACAGGAAACTGTATTTTCAATTTAGAGTTGGATCTCTCCCAGTAAACGTGTTCAAAAAGAAATGGTCTATATTATGGGATGAACATTGTTACCACTGTAAAGACAAAGCTGAGCATGTCTCCCATATATTGTTTTGTTGCCCTCTATATGCAAATCCACGGCATAAATGGATAAGACCTGTTTGCCTCAATATGGGGACGCGTAACCAAGCGGCGGCACTTAGAATTCTGGAGACCGATTGTTCTCCATTGTTCGCAATTGCTGTTGCAAAGTTCTTGGGCTGGGCTTGGGCGATCAGAACACGCACTTTGTTAGGAAAAACGCTGTGATGTATTGATGCTTATATCTTAAAAAGTTTTTATTTGTGAGTAAAAATTAATGTCGATCTTAACATTGTTTAAAAGCTTATTGTATTCGACATATAAATGTTTAATTCTTGTTTTAACCTTGTGTATGTAGATTAGTATTTATTGTATAGTGTTAGGGTGGAAATGCTTTTATGACTGATGTCAAATAAAGCTTTGAATTTGATTTAACTAAATAAACCTCTCTGAGGGGGCAGTCCTGTGGGAACTGTTCTGTGGTAACTGCAGAGACAGGCTTCTGAGCCTCTCTGGGCCAGATGCAGGGTCTTATGACCTCATGAAGAAAACTCTGATTGAGGGATTTGGACTCACTACTGAGGAGTACAGAATTAGGTTCAGGGGGGCTCACAAAGCCAAGACTCAATCCTGGATAGATTTTGTAGACTACTCAGTAAAGACACTGGATGGTTGGTTAACTGGACACAATGTGCATGATTTTACTGGACTTCAACATTTGTTTATGAAGGAACACATTTTGAGTAATTGCACAAATTAAAAGTTGCATCAGCATTTGATAGACCTAGGTCTAATTTCTCCCCAAGAATTGGGAAAGAAGGCGGACCATTGGGTCAAGAATAGGGTGACAAGGACAGCCGCTGGGGGTGACCAAAAGAAGGTAGTTACAAAACCTCCCCGGGGGAAAGATGGTGAGAATCCCCAAGATAAAAAGGCTGAGTCTTCCAAAGGGCCCCAAAGACCTGTACAGGTGGGTGGGCCCCAAACTACTCCCTATGTGCCTCAGCCCTACAGGGGGAAAAACTTTGATCCTAACAAGGCCTATTGTAACAACTGTAAGAATTTGGGACATTTAACTGTAGACAAAAACTGCCCCTACAATAAAGCCCCTAAGGCACCCGGTACAGCTACTCCAGGGACAGTGAATCTACAGATGGGATCAGAGGAGGACCCAGAGCAAATCTGGGAATACACTCAAGCTAGTATAGTCTCCTTGGGGGAAATGGTGTTTGCCACTGTAGCTAGTTGGCCACCCAACTGTAAAAAGTATCTGCAATACCCCTCCATTAATGGAACTAGAGTAGAAGCCCTGAGGGATACATGTGCCAGTATCACTATGGTGAAGGAAATGCTGGTTTCCCCAGAGCAATACTTGATTGGGAAGACTTACCCAGTCACCAATGCTGACAGCATTACCACCCAACGCCCTATGGCTATGGTGACATTAGGTTGGGGGGAGGTTACTAGCCTGAAACTGGTAGTGGTTGCCAGCTGACTGTCTGCTTGGAAAAGACCTGGAAACCTCAGCCTGGGCTGAGGTTGAGCAAATAACCCATGCCGCCATGTTGGGTATCCCTAGATGGATGTGTGTGTAAACAAGAGCACAGAGCAAAAAGGAGGGTGAACAAGTAGGTTTGGAGCCTGAAAGTATGGCCCAACCAACCAAGAGAAAAAGCAAGAAGAGTGATGGACCAGCTTCTACACAGCAAGCCTCTCAGGACACCTCTCCTCAGGGAGAGGACTTGGAAACCCTAGAGGGAACTGAGCCCATGGAGCTTGAGCCTTACCAGGTCGGACTCCTGGGCCCAGGGGGACCCACTAGGGAAGAGCTGTGTCAGTGCCAGCAAGAATGCCCCACTCTTGAAAGCCTGAGGCAGCAAGCTGTTTCAGAAGCACAGGGAGATGTCAGTGGTACCCACAGAGCTTGTTGGGAAGAGGGATTACTGTATGCTGAGGCAAGAAACCCCACTCCTGGAGCTACCAGGACGGTGGTAGTGCCACAGAAGTACAGGGAGCTCTTCCTAACTTTAGCTCATGACATCCCCCTAGCCGGACATCTGGGGCAGAACAAAACTTGGGAAAGGCTAGTTAGCCACTTCTACTGGCCCCAGATGCACCAAAAGGTGAAGGAGTTTGTGAGCTCCTGTGTTACCTGTCAGGCCAGTGGCAAGACAGGTGGCCACCCAAAGCCCCCCTGATACCACTGCCAGTGGTGGGGGTACCCTTTGAAATGGTAGGTGTGGACCTTGTGGGTCCACTCGAACCTCCCACAGCCTCAGGGAACAAATTCATTCTAGTAGTAGTGGATCATGCTACTAGGTACCCTAAAGCAATTCCACGTAGGGTTACTACAGCTCCTGCAGTAGCCAAGGCCCTCCTGGGTGTCTTCACCATAGAAGGGTTTCCTAAGGAGGTGGTTTTAGACTGAGGTTCCAACTACATGTCTGCTTACCTGAAATACATGTGGCAGGAGTGTGGTGTGCAGTACAAGTTTACTACGCCATACCACCCACAAACCAATGGTCTTGTTGAAAGATTCAACAAGACATTGAAAGGTATGATCATGGGACTCCCTGAAAAACTCAAAAGGAGATGGGATGTCATATTGCCATGCCTGCTTTTCACTTATAGGGATGTGCCGCAGAAAGGAGTGGGGTTTTCACCCTTTGAACTTCTGTTTGGTCATCCTGTAGGGGACCACTTTGTCTTGTGAAAGAAGGTTGGGAGAGGCCTCTCCAAGAACCCAAGCAAGGCATTGTGGACTTTGTGCTTGGCCTAAGGTCCAGAATGGCTCTGTATATGGACAAGACATCCAAGAATCTTGAGGCCAGCCAGGAGCTTCAGAAGCACTGGTATGACCAGAAAGCTGCCATGGTTGAATTTCAACCTGGACAACAGGTATGGGTTTTGGAGCCAGTGGCACCAAGGGCTCTCCAAGACAGATGGATTGGCCCTTACCCTATCCTGGAGAAAAAGAGTGAGGTCACTTACTTATTAGACCTTGGCACTAGCATGACACCCAAAAGGGTTATCCATGTGAACTGCCTTAAACTCTACAATGACAGGGCTGACCTCACCATGCCGATGGTGACTGATGAGGAACAGGAAGCAGAGAGGAACCTCTCCCTGATCTCCTCTCTTCCAGCCCAAAAGACGGGTCAGTGGATGGAGTGGTCTTTTCAGACACCCTCTCTCCCCAACAGCAGACTGACTGCAAGCAAGACGTGCAACAGCTTGCTAGTCTCTTTTCCTTGACCGCTGGTCTGATCAGCTGGTGTACCCATGATGTGGGCACTGGTGACAGTAACCCTGTCAAAAACAAAATCTATTGACAATCAGGCCAAGTCAAGGAAAGCATCAAAGCTGAAGTCAACAAGATGCGGGAGCTAGGGGTGATTGGACCCTCTTGAGAGCCCCTGGGCTAGCCCAGTGGTTCTGGTCCCCAAGGCTCATCAACAGTGTGGAAAGAGAGAGATGAGGTTCTGTGTGGACTATAGAGGACTCAACTCTGTCACCAAGATAGATGCTCACCCTATTCCAAGAGCAGATAAGTTGATAGAATAGCTAGGGGCAGCCAAATTCCTCAGTACCTTTGACTTAACTGCAGGGTACTGGCAGATTGGCATGGCCCCAGGAGCCAAAGAGAAAACAGCATTCTCCACCCCTGATGGGCACTATCAGTTTACTGTAATGCCTTTTGGGTTAAAGAATGCCCCTGCCACCTTCCAGAGGTTGGTGAACCAAGTCCTGACTGGATTGGAGTCCTTTAGTGCAGCTTATCTGGATGATATTGCTGTCTTTAGCTCCACCTGGCAGGATCACATGATCCACCCTGGGAAGGTTATAGAAGCCCTGCAATCTGCAGGACTGACTATCAAGGCATCCAAATGCCAGATAGGTCAGGACACTGTGGTGTACTTGGGCCACCTTGTTGGTGGAGGCCAGGTCCAACCCATACAGCCCAAGATCCAGAGTATCATAGACTGGGCAGCTCCAACAACCCATACCCAAGTCAGGGCATTCCTTGGCTTGACTGGATATTACAGGACGGTTGTGAAGGGATATGGGTCCATTGTGACTCCACTCACAAAACTCACATCCAATAAAATGCCCAAGAAAGTAAACTGGACTGTTAGCTGCCAAAAGGCTTTTGACACCCTGAAAGAAGCAATGTGCTCAGCACCCATTCTAAAAGCACCAGACTACTCCAAGTAGTTCATAGTGCAGACTGATGCATCAGAGCTGGGGATAGGAACAGTCCGCTCCCAGATCAATTAGGAAGGCCAAGACCAACCTGTTGCTTTTATAAGCAGGAGTCTACTCCCCAGAGAGCAGCGTTGGAGTGCCATTGAGAGGGAGGCCTTTGCTGTGGTTTGCTCCCTGAAGAAGTTGAGGCCCTACTTGTGTGGAACTCACTTCCTGGTTCAAACTGACTTCAGACCTCTCAGATGGCTAATGCAGATGAAAGGGGAAAATCCAAAACTATTGAGATGGTCCATCTCCCTACAGGGAATGGACTTTGAAGTGGAACACCGACCAGGGCCTGCCCATGCCAATGCAGATGGACTTTCCAGGTTCCTCCACTTAGACAATGAAGACTCTCTAGGGCAAGGTTAGTCTCATCACCTTTCATTTTTTTGGGGGGGGGGGCTGTGTGAGAAAGGCTATATTTCTTGCATTTGTATGCCCCCACTTTTTTCTGAACTGCTGATGTGCTTTGACTGAGTATGCCCTGGGCTCCTGCCAACCAGGTGCCCAGGGCCTGTGGTCCTTCACTGAAACTGTGTTGAAACTAAAACCCAATTGGCATCCCTGGCCACCTGTCAGCCCCTAGTAAATGGTACCCTAGGTACCCAGGGCATGGTGACCAGAGAAGACCCCTAAGGGCTGCAGCACTTATTGTGACACCCTTAGGGGCCCTGTACCCTGGCACCCACACACTGCCTTTGCAGGCTGAGTGCCTAAGTACAGAACTAAACAAAGAGTCAACATGACACACATCTCTGTGTGCCATGCCCACAAACCCACTGCCCTGGTATACATCAGTCACCCCTCTAGCTGGGTGCCCTATGCCAGTGGTGTGGGCCCAGATTCATGAGCTCTGTGGCCCTACAGTACCCAGGGCCATTCCTGGGCACTGTAAGTTCAGTGATGCTATTAAGATTATATGGTGCTGGGAGGTCGACATTACGAACTCCACAACACCATAATGGCTACCCTGAAGACTGATAAGTTTGGTATCAAACTTATCAGCACATTAAATCCACACTGGTGCCAGTGTGGGATTTAATTAAAAATGCACCACAGAGGGCATCTTAGAGATGCCCCCTGAAACCTAACCACAATCCACGTCTGGACTGAGAGGCTGTCTAGGCTGCCACCCAGCAGACATGTTGCTGGACCCTTGGGAGGAGAGTCCCCCCGCTCTCCTGGGCTTGCAACAATGCACATCCTGGGCAAGGTGCTAGGTCTCCTCCCCCTCAGGATGGGCAGGGGGAAGCTTCGAAGGCCTGCCACCTCTGTGAGCTTCTCCAGACCATTTGCTGTACCCAGCAACTGACCCCCACCAGTCCTGACCCCCCACTCTGGCGGGAAGACGGGTGGGAAAAACTACATCAGGAAGGGGGGTGTGCCAGCCTGTGCCAACCCCCCCCTCAGGTGGGGGAGACAAGGTGAAGCACGACCCCGCGCTCCGGCCATCTTGAAGATGGGGAGCCCTGTCTAATCACAGATAGGCTCTTGCCCCCTCCCACAAGAGAGGAGCAGGCTAGGGGATGTACTCACCCCAGGACAGGGACCTATTGGTCCCTGCCCTTCCCCTACCTGTAACGCCCATTAATTCAGTATTTAGGGGCTCCCTGAACCTTCCTTCTTCAGATCCCGATAAGAAAAGAAGAAAGAAGATCAAGAGGAAGAAGACCCACCATGCAGCTGCTAACAACAGCACAACAACAACTCACTTGGCCCCAGCTCTACCAGCCTGTCAATCCTGGAACCTGCCCCTGCCTAAACCCGGCGACTCCTGCGGACAGCAACCTTGGGACACCCAGAGGACCTGCCTGCCTTGACCCTCTTAATGGCTGGGACTCCCATCAGCAGAGGCTCTGCTGCAACAACTCCCCTGGTGCCTGCCAGGAAGCTCCGGACCAGCCCACTCTGCACCCGCCGAGCCCAGCCCGTGCCCGAGTGATCCAAGATCACAAGGACGTCCCCCCGGTGACTGAAACCCGAAGTCTAATGCCCAAAGACTCTCCTCGACGACCCAGACGACGCCTGCAGACTCAGAACCAGGGGCCACTTCAACCGCGACCAGCTGAGGGAAAGCTTTCCTGACTCCAAAAGACACCCCTGCAACTGGTGCCCCTGCAGCTCCCTGTGCCTTCCTTTGGGGTACCTACCTGTGCTCCAAGATCCCAACTTACCTCTTGAAGTGATGGTTGCCCCTGAAGAGTCTCTGTCCCAGAGCCTGCAGCCTTTGTTAACTTTTTACCTATCCCATTGAATAACATTGAGCGCCCGATGGCTCAAACGCACCCTGCACCCAGCCGCCCGAGTACCGCTGGCCGTGCAACCTTTGCCCTATCCTAGTTCCCCATTTACCCTGAATAAGTGAGTGACCAGGAGCTCAGCTCCCACAGCCATGTGGCCTGCTAGCCAGCAGCCACCAACCGGAGGCCCACCTGCCCCTCATTAGATAACATTGGGCCTAACTACCTTTAGGGCCGGCCGCCCCTGTGCCGCTGAGGGTGAACCAACTGTACCTACTTGACCCTGGGGGACCCCTTAGTCTATGAACCCTAACTTCACCTGTCAAGTACTCACCTGGAAACCGGTAACTCACTTACCTGCCATTGGATAACATTGACTCGTTTGACTCGAAAAATCTTCTTGTTGTTTAGTTTTGGAAACTTAAAATAATTATATAAAATCAACCGAATTCCGAAGTGCTCATCTGGGATCAGGAGAGATGCCAGTACAGTACCTTGTAGCCCAGTACTGAATCGCAAAAGTAATCCTTACCAGGTTTACTAGTAACCTGTATCTTCTCCATATGAACCTATTGTCTGCTTTTGTACGAAATTTCTTCTGTCTACATTTGAAAACTTGAAATATTCTTTAAAAATCATACGCAATACTGAAACACAATTACTTACCTGTTTTAAGTTGAGACCCCAGTGCTAGACCTAGGAGCCCAGTACTGGATTAGAAAAGTAACAAGATCGTACTTTACCCGCAACCTGAATTTTCTCCCATTGGATAACATTGTCAGATTTTCATTGAAAAGTTTCTAAGTGTGAACTTTTGAAATAGCTTTATACTCCTGAAAAATCACTGCAATAACTAAAACGTTTTTACTACATTGTTTTCAGCTTAGACCCTTGGACTGGGCTTGGGCAATTTCAAAATAGGACACGCTAACTTTCTCACATCAGTGGAAAACCATCTGATATGCTATCAGATTTGATACAGTGTTTCCTGGGCCCATTTACTTAGCATTGGTCCTCCAATGAACCTTACTATCCGACTGAGGGGTGATGGGAGTTAACATTTACATCAATCAACTTCAAATAACAGTTCAACCCATTTGACTATACAATGAGGACTGGAAATTGGTAGCTAGGGTTAAGAAGTTTTATTACAAATTCAGAATCAAGTTATGATACACAGCTCCTAACACCATGCAATAAAAGTACAAAATAGCAATAGGCAGACCACAACATATGAAGGAAATTGAGCAGACCAATATTAGGCAAACAAACAGTTCAGCCACTACAATACAGAAGATCAGTAAAAGTACCTGATGCTTGGAGAAAAATCTCAGATTTGGCTGTCTATACATGGGTAAATCTAATCGCCTAAAGTAAGTCCCATTTATAATGATGATTCTAAAATTCTAAGGTATCTAAAAAAAATTCAATAAGTAAGAAAGTTGTCAGCATTTCAGAAGCTTGGTCAAGAGTCTTATTGGGTCAGGTAAGTAATTATTAGCCTAAGCCACACTCAGTAAAGAATCAAGTTAAGCACAGAGGTCTAAACCTCTCAAAGTCCAGGAAAAAGTGCTCTAAGCATTCAGAAGAAAGTCTCTGAAGAAATCTACAAGGAATCCAAAAGGCATCTAAGGGCATCTGAATCTCCAACGGTGTGAACACTAAGTTATAAAACACACAAGTCTTCTTGAGCAACACCCCTTTGCACACATCATCAGGGATCTATTGTCTTTCTCCACTTCTCACATTGTAGACTGTAACAATTTCCAAATATCCCACATCAAATATGGGAATGACATAGTCAAGGTCCTATTCTCCGGCCTTTTCACTCTATCACTAGTACATTAATGTATCTATTCTTCAACTAACAATGTGTTTGAATAACTGTAAGAAATATCATGTTAGCAGAAATTGAAAACCAGTATTTATGCAGTATGAAGAATTCTAGGCCTAAATTGTCTACTTAAAGTTTTTCCAAGAATTAACATTTACTATGCGTGTGTACATTTAAACACTAACTAATATGAATAATGTGTACATTAGGTTCACGTTACATAAAACGTACAATAAATCCTTTGACTTATCATGTGTTAGTATGGCTAAGAATTACATTTAAATCAAATATATGAAATATTAATGCACACATTACATAAACTATTTGTCGTTTCTAGTGTAATTGCATTCTACAGATATAAGGATGGTTCGTATCCAGTTATCTAAACTGTAAATGTTATTCAGTGTATTAATATAAAGAAGCATCAATATCTCAACCAATATTATTGAGAAGGCTAGTTATCAAGCATGCACAAAACATTGCAGTAAAGTAGGGAGACTCAAAGAGGATTTTAAGAGTGCCAAAGGCATCATATATTTAACGGAGTACAGGATTTTGGGGAAAAAACTGTAAAGACAAGGGTTGTGACAATTGGAAACAGTTGTATCAGCACTGTAAGCAATTGTTGCGTAAGTAACCCGAACACTTTGTGCATGCAAGTGCTTGTGATACTCAAGGGTGGACGGCGCAGGTGACACATGAAGAACACAGCGGTGGCGCAGAGTAGATAAGTGACAAAAAAGATATATACAAAGGCACTTGTGGTTCGCAGTTAATTATTTACATACATTTTACAAATTAATAACATTTTTAGTGAACCACAGAGAGTAGGCGCCGGAGCGGATCCCCGATTGGGTCGGGAAACAAATTTGCAAGAAGCAGTCATGCTGTGATCGGCTGGAAACTGTGATCACAGCGTGGTGGCTTCCTGTGGATCCGGTTCCCAACCCAGGTCCAGCACACCGAAATTCGGCCGCCTCCGGGTGCTTCTTCTTCTTTGGCAACAGCACTGCGAGCCGTCTCTCACTTCCCGGTCCTGGAAGACCGGTTATTCCCAATCGGGGATCCGCTTCACGGCTCCAACCTGCGTGCAGACCACTAGAACACCAATCACACCTTCATTCAGTAACCCAGTCCTGATGATGATCCTCAATCACTAGGATCGAAATGTCGTCAACATACCAGCGCAACTTCTCTCTGTGTTTCACTAAAAATGTTATAAATTTGTAAAATTGATGTAAATATTTAACTGCGAACCACAAGTGCCTTTGTATATATATTTTTTATCACTTATCAACTTTGCGCCACAGCTGTGTTCTTCACTTGTCACCTGCACCGTCCACCCTTGTGTGTCACAAGCACTGCGTTTTCGGGTTACTTACGCAACAACTGCTTACAGGGCTAATACAACTGTTTCCAATTTTCACAACTCTTGTCTTTACTGTTTTTTCCAAAATCCTGTACTCCGTTAAATATATGATGCCTTTGGCACTCTTAAAATCCCCTTGGAGTCTCCCTACTTGTAATGTTTTTGTAACACGTGCAAGGGCACTAGGACATGCGGAGACAGGAAAGGTGGGAAGGAGAAGGGAAGCAAAAAGGGAGGAGCTAGGAAGGGCAGTGAAGGAATGGGATACGAGGGAAGAATCAAGTATGATAATAAAGCTCCCGCATACTTGAATACAATTGAGTTGTGTCATCTCTACTGATTAACGAGATGATAGCTGGCAACGAGAGTGGTCACTGAACCCTACTGCTCACCCGTATGCTTACAGTGCAGCGGAGTTGAGAGCCCCGTTGTGAGGAGCTGCCAACACTGAGATGCGACCCGAGAGCCCACCCTGTTCACGAAGTGCTGTTGCCGTGTTTGCTGCGTCGTCAGGTGCCCACCCTCAGCACGCACTTTGTTTCTTCCTTCCTGATGCTAGACGTGTCCCAGGAGTCTACCCCGGTCGTTCAGGACCCCTGCCGTGCTGCCCAGCTCCGTGGTCTTCAGTGCAGGTTTGTGCCTGAGTGCCTGCTTTGCCCGCTGTATGAGCAGCTGTGTGTGCTCGGTGGGCAGTCTGGGCACTGTTGCTGCCTCGTGTCTGTGCTCCCGGACTGAATCCTCGTGAGGAGTGAACTCCACCCAGTGGCCGTTTTAAGGTCAGACATCTCCTCCAATCCACTGCCAGGATTCCAGGGCGGCCATTATTGAGTCAGGCGTCCATACAAATGACCTGCAAATAAGTACCTTATGCCTAACAAAGTGACAGAGAAAAGTCAAGTGACGATACGTCCTACATTCCTCTTCTTCAGGAAGAACATCACCATCATTGTTAACAGTGCTTCCCAGGATCTTTGCTGTAACTGCGGCATTCTGGGATGTTTTGCAGTCCTCTTCCTCAGTCACACATTCTGTCTGATTGCACATTGCTGTGACAAGTGCCAAGTGCCATATGTTGTGGCTCCTCCTGAGACCAGATCATTACCGGCTGCCTGTGTGCATAGGTCTTCACCATGTCTGTCTCTCCCTCGTCGAGACAACACCATGCCTCCCGGGGCAGCGGAGACCTGCCTGAGCCTCCTGCATCATCGTTGCAGACAGGAGGACACAGACTTGCCATGTTGGGAGTACCTCTTCTGCACCCGTCGGAACCCCTGGCTCTTGTATCTGGAGGAGGTATGGGTCTTCGCTGGCAAGTATGGCTGGAAGACATTGAGGACTTCATTAAAGTTTTGCATGTCTCTGACTTGGATTAACAACTCACTGCACTATGCAATTTGATTGGTAAAGATGTTGGTCAGATTATAAAAGAGGTTCCGGTTGATGTTGCGTCTTCCTATCCCGATGTGCGTGACACACTTAATAGAAAATTTCTTCCCAAACGAAATATTAGCAATGAACAATACACCTTCAATCTGGAGTCCCAGGAGAAAGATGAGTCCATGGAAGAGTTCATTACGCGCCTCAAGCGCTTAGCATGGTACTGCGCATTTGACTCTTTCACAACTGAAGACACCCTTCGCTTGCGAATCATCAAAGGATGTCAATCAGTGTCCCTAAAAAGACACCTTCTGAAGAAAAGTTACTCACTCAATGAAATTGAAGAAATGTTGAGAGTAAATGATCAGGCTGAAGAAAATGCAAAAAAGATTGGAAAAGGGGAAAAACGAGAACAAGCGTTCCGGCTCCAATCTCGCTACACGGACAGACACTCTTCGGTAAGTCAAAGATCATCGAGGTCCAAGGTTCATTCTCAACGTCCAGGTCGTCGTCGCAGTCCCAGCCAAACTGATAAGCGACGGGGAGCGTCAACTTAAATGTTATCGCTGTGGTTACGATTTTCCCCACACGGAAGAGTGTCCTGCATTAGGTCAACGATGTAGGAAGTGTGGCAGAGACAATCACTTTGAGAAAGTATGCAGAGTGCCCCGCAAAGACAATCACAGGCAGTCGAGACAATCCAGTACTCGCCACCATGCTAAGGCAGTATGGGACCGCAGGGATGCCTTCACCAGCTCTTTACAGTCAAGCCTTCACTCTCACGTCACCTACAGGTGATGGCTCTCAGAATATCGAGAGTCGAGGTCACTCTCGCCCGTATCGCAAGACAGTGACAAATATGTCTGCATGGTCGCGGATCCAGGTAGGCTGAAGAAATACCCGCGACTCCATCTTCAAATGGGAGAACATTTGGCCAAGTTTGTGCTGGACAGTGGGGCATCTCTCAATTACATTTCAGTCGCGGAGTACAACAAAATGAATCCGCAACCTCATTTGCTCAAAGCTGCTGTGCGAGTCAACACATGGATGTCGAAAGAACATTTTCCTTGTTTAGAACTATTTCAGACTGATCTCACATACAAAGCTAGAACTATTCCGGATCGCATTCAAGTCATTGATGGGCCTGAAGCAGACCGCCTCCTCAGTTTGCCCACAGTGGAACGACTTCGGCTTGTGGAAATACTATATCGAGTGGATGATAACCCTGACATAGTCCACAAATTCCCAAAACTATCGCCTGCACATAAATTAACCTTGTGACACCCATAGCACAACATCACAGAAAAATACAGTTCCATCCTCAACAGTCTGTGGAGGAGGAACTACAAGATCTTCTCCGGCAGACATCATTGAGAGAACTTTGGTACCCACTCAGTGGGTATCACCTGTGGTCATAGTACCCAAAAAAGGATCACAGGGCAAAGAACTTCTCTGTGTGCATATGAGAGCACCCAATACTGCCATCGAGAGGGAGAGGCTCCCTGGACCTCACATTAGCGACATGATCACGTTGTTGAATGGGGCACAAGTATTTTCCACACTAGATCTTAATAATGGTTATCACCAGCTTGAACTCCATGTAAAATCAAGATATATCACCACGTTCTCGGCTCACCAAGCCCTGTTCAGATACAAACAGCTCAGCTTCTGAGTTTCTTCCGCGGCTGAGATCTTTCAAGAAGTGATCAGAAAGGTAATTCACCATATTCCCAACACCCTCAACTACAGTGACGACATTCTTGTGTACGGAGCAACAGTACAAGAACAAGACCAGGCTCTTGACCAAGTATGTCATGCCCTTTTGGAAGCAAACCTAATACTTAATAAAGAGAAATGGGAATTCCACAAATCAACACTAAAGTTCTTCGGACACATTTTCTCAGGCACAGGAATGAGACTAGATCCTGAAAAGATCGCAGCTTTGAATGATACTCCTCGTGACCCTGGGGACGTGCATTAATTCCTGGGAATGGCAAGTTACTGTGCACGTTATATCAAGTATTATGCCACCATCAGCTACCCCTTGCAAAAACTGACTAAACAAGGACACACATTTCAATGGCCAACTGGATGTGATCAAGCGTTCCACTCAATCAAAGCATCTGTTGAGTTGGCCAACAATCTAGCTTACTTCAAACCTTGGAGAAAAAACGAAATCACTGTGGATGCCAGTCCCATGGGGCTCAGAGCTATATTGGAAGGTGATCAATGTCACATTGTGGCATTTGCCAGTCGTAGCCTGACTGACACAGAGAGACCCTACTCCCAGCCCGAAAAGGAAAGTTTGGCGGTGGTCTGGGCCTGTGAGCACTTTCACATTTTCATCTATGGAAAACACTTCACGAGCATCACGGACCATCAGGCCCTGCTAACCATATTCGGAACCCCCGGGCCAAAATGCCACCCAGAATAGAACGCTGGGGTATCTGTCTTCAAGAATACACATACACAATTGTCCACAAACCTGGAAAAGCAGCAAACCCAGCGGACTACATGTCACTGCATCCTAAGACATCCTCAAGATCAAACCCGTCGTTAGCGCAGGAATTCATCCACTTGGTCGTGGCTCAAGCTAAATCACCTGCAGTCCCTCTTGAGTCCATTTTTGAAGCCACCAACGGGGTTGCTACTCTACAAAATGTGAAACACTGCATCCTGATGAACAGCTGGAGACATCTGGAGGAACCCGGACATAACAAACAAGTTGACAGTCATGAACCGACTTTGTTTCGACACGTAAAGGATTCATTATCAATTACAGCAGATGGTCTCCTGCTAAGAGACAAAAGAATTATCATTCCAAAACAGCTGCGCGAAGGAGTTGTCAACTTAGCACATGAAGAACACAGAGGTGTTGTAGCTACAAAGAGAGCATTGTGTGAACGGGTCTGGTTTCCCTCCCTTGACCAGTTGGCTGAAGCCACACTGAAAGACTGCCTGCAGTGTCAATTAGTTAGTCGCGAATAGCCACCTGCACCTCTACAAATGTCAGAACTGCAGAAGGGCGTCTGGCAACATGTCGCAGTAGACTTCTTTGGCCCGCTACAATCAAGTAAATACATTATTGTTGAAATGGATGAATACTCCTGCTTTCCAATTGCTCACCTCATATCATCAACCAAAGCGGCCACCACCATACCCATACTGGATGAAGTATTCGCAGCATAGGGCATACCAAAGGTAGTAAAAACAGATAATGGCCCGCCATTCAATGAACAAGAGTTTGCTACATTTGCCACCCATCTCAACTTTAGACATCAGAAGATCACTTCCTTGTGGCCACAGGCCAATGGGATGGTAGAAAGATTTATGGCCACTCTGAAAAAAAACATACAGCAAGCTGAACTATCAAAGCGAGATGTTCATACGGCATTAAACCATGTGTTACGAGCATAACGAACCACACCACACAATACGACGGACAGATGTCCAGCAACCTTAATATTGGGCCGCACAGTGCACACAAGAATACCGGCCTGGGAAGATTCGGCTGGCCGTACTCGTCAGGACTCAGATCATGAAGAACTAGCAGCAAGAGATGGATTCAAGAGAGCCAAGATGAAAGAATATGCGGACAGTCAGCAGAAAGCTAAACCATCATCCATTCGCGAAGGTGACTGGGTACTTGTACAGCAAGAACAACAAAGAAAAGCTGACAGTTTGTACCATACTCGCCCACTGCTAATGACAAAACAAAAAGAGAATATGATCACGGCTGCCTCAGATGACAAGAGAAGAACACGGAATGTGGCACATTTTCATAGATGCACATCACCTGTACGAGAGACACTGGCTGCGCTAGAAAGTGCCACGAAGTATGACACGCATGGATGGGCAATGTGCAGCAGTCTCCCATCTCTCTTGATGATAGGGAGCAACCCACTCAAGAAGCAGACTGCAGCGACTCCATCGAAGGCCCATCCGCCTCATTGAAGAACTGTAACTATGTTCACTTCCTTATCTTTACTTGTGGTAAATGTACCAGTTGATTTAAGCTGTTTAACACCTTGTGTGCTCATGACGAGCTCAGCTCGTCATGAGACACATGGCGCTGTGCTCATGACAAGTTGAGCTTGAGCTCGTCATGACCTGCGCGGCGCTCACACGCTGGGATAATTCCCCTGCTGTGCTGAGCGTTCCACGGAAACGGGCGTGGTGATGACGAGCTCAGCTCGTCATGAGCACAGCACCACCGTGCAGCGTGACGAGCCAAGCTCGTTACAAGCACCATGGCGCTGCACGCGCCCATCCTCCCCCCAGCGCCACGGGGGAATTAGCCCCACGGTGAAGGGGTTAAGAAGGGGGAGATGTAATGTTCTAGGAACACATGCAGGGGCACTAGGACCTGCGGAGACAGGAAAATTGGGGAGGAGAAGGGAATCGGAAAGGGAGGAGCTAGGAAGGGCAGTGAAGGAATGGGATACGAGGGAAGAAACAAGTATGATAATAAAGCTCCCGCATAACCGAACACAATTGAGTCGGTGTCATCGCTACTGATTAACGACATGACACTACTTCCCTTTCTTGCAATGTTTTGTGCATGCTTGATAACTAGCCTTCTCAATAATACTGTTTGAGATAGTGTTGCTTGTTTGTTCCTTCTCACCCAGATCTCAACCTGGTCTATGGGTTTACTCCTGTCGTATATACTTATTCAGAGTATTAAGGCACACATTATGAAAGTTGAATTTCATTTTCACAGTGAATACATATCTACTAAATGCTGGGGTTTATTAATTCTCATGTAATAGAGTTAAACACATAGTTTGAGTAAATTCACTAGTCCTACCGTAAATACACTTCAATAGTAATGTCAAATGTAACACTTATTTTTTAATATTGTTAGGCCATATAAGAATCATGTGCTAAATGCACATTCATACACAACAAAGGTACAAAGTTCCCCGGGGAATAGACAAGATAGTGTGTGTGTGTGTGTGTGGAGGAGGAGAGCAAAGACAGGGAACAGGGTGTTCCCCTGTTGGAACTAGAAGACCTCACACACCCAGTGAGCTAGATGTCATGCTTCATCATTGGCCTCCTGCTCCTCGTCAGACTGGCGCTGCAATGTCTGACGGGTGCCTAATAGGCGCTCTTTGTCGGAGTTCTTTTGCTCCAGCCAATGGTTGAGTGCGTGTGAGGGGTCAAGAGAAAGTGTAGTCGTGAGGGAGTGGTGGTTTAAAAGAAGGTGGGTCAGTCCACAAGGACCTTTATTCATGTGGCTGACTCCCTTGATTAAAAGAGTGGGAGGGGAGATAGGATCTGTAAGGTGTACAACAACAGAGGACAGGGTTTTAAGTTTGAGGAAAATACTGGGCGCACTGCTCAGGTAACACGCAGGAGAAATGCTGTAAGGCAGAAGGTGCATGTAGGTAAGGGGCAAATCCCTGTAACCCCTCAAAAATGTGCTTTGAGTGAACACTAAATACAATGAAAGCAAAACCTGCTGCACACTTATATAAAAGTCCAAGCAAAATAGATGTCTCAATGGACATAAAAGTTCAAATTTCCATGGGCGAAGAAGGGGACCACCAGTGTTTCGGTTCCTCTTTTATTGTTCATAGATAGCCAGCCGACGCGTGTTTCGTCGCAAGAAAACACACTATTTCCGCGACTCCTCAGGGCTGTAGGTAATGGATATAAAACCACAGGTCGCGGTGCCGGTGATAATTCCGACCCGGCTCCGCTCGAGACCGGGTTTTTGTATCCGTCAGAATACGAGTTGCGTAATTCAGAAGTACTGCTCTCCAGCGGGTATGTGGAGATACTTTGATCAACGATGTTGCTAAGTTATTGCAATCCTCAGGGTTGTTTTGCTTGGACTTTTATATAAGTGTGCAGCAGGTTTTGCTTTCATCAGGATCTGTAAGGTGCACAGCGGACTACCTCAAACCCTCTGATTAGGTCAACATGTTTCTTGCCCAACTGGCAATTCTTCAGGACCTCAGGTGCTCAGTACTACACAGTGATAAAAAAGAAGGAAAGATAAAAAATACAACCTCGCTGGGTCCGTAAGGGGGCAGGCCAGGAGGTCCTGCTCTAGTGTGGTGACCCTAGGGGAGTCCCTAATGGGCCCCACAGTCTGTTCCCGTGGGGCAGCACGATAAGGTACAGTACCTCTAGTGCGTGCAGCCAGAGCTCGCAAACCTACCCACACGCGCGGCTCTCCGAAGGTAGCGCCGAACAGCACATTCATATCATGTATCTGTTATGAAGTTGTGACGTATTTGTGACGTGTAAAGGATGGACAAATTTGTGCTGCACCAATGTTGACTGATATTACACTGTGTAAATGCTTGTAAACAAGCATATTTACAAGTAATCTACAGCCTTCTAAGTGTATTTGTCTGTCAAGCCCTTGTAACAGAAAATATATACATATAAATACATACATAGAGGGTCTACGGGCTTTCTGTCTGTTCAAGTGTCATTCACATTCTGCCTATACCCAAGACAGAGTAATGCATAGCACAAAGGTTTAGCTCATTTCTGCCTTGGCTATCTATTGAATTGTAAGTAATGGCATTTTGCCTAATCACATGCACATCGGCCTAAAATGTGTGTGCTTCAAGTTTCTGGGCAGTCTTTTAGTTTTCATTTTTCTATTTCTAGGTCCTTTCATTTCTTTAGTTTCTTCTCCTTTTTTTTCAAGAGCATTCTGCAGTTCCCAAAACAGTGCTACTTGGAGGCTTGCTTGCTGCTCTTTTCAACCCTTGGGTGCGGCATCATGTGTGGACGCTATTTCTAAACTGGATGGCCGTCTTTGATTTGTATTGTCCATAGTGTGTCATTTTACAATTCCAAAATGGCCGCCATTTTTCGAAGCATTGGATGAGTACAACAGTGGCACTATACACCTTAGCATTTAAAGATGTTCGACCAGTGCCTTATTTACATCTTGGAATGATATTGGATGCAGTGTATCATTATTTTTTTCTTTCAAGGCGTCCAAGACGTTGTTACTAGGTTTGGCTGCTGTGCTGGAAATGTAACACAATGATAAACTGTGCATCATACCATCACTAGGCAGCCGTCCACTGCTATGTTTAACTTTATTTTTGTATTAGAAGCACGTGTCCGCGAAGTTTAGGAAGAAGCATGTTTTCTATTTTACTACTTTTATTTTTGTAATTTATCATCCATATGCTTGTTGAGTTTATATGTCTAATGTATTGCAGAAGGGTAAGTGGGAGAAAGCAAGAATACATCAGTAGGTGGATACATGGATGTGTAAGTTCAAGGTTGAGTGACAGACTGCAAATATGATAACTTATCGAGCGCGTATATTTGTTGGTGACTGAAGAGGCCAGACCTGTTGGCATTGCCAATGGCTGAGTGTATTTAAATGAACATACGAAAAGAAGTTGTGATCTGTATTTATTCTGCCCGGTTGGAATACAAACTGCTGTCAACACTGTGGATTGTGGACAGGAGAATGTTGCTGTACTTTAAAAGTCCCCTATAAATCATGCCAGTAATTTTCATTTTGTTCTTGAGCAAAAGGAATCCCCTCTGACGTTGTGTCATGAAAAAAATAGGTTCCTGTGTTAATTATTGTTTGCTGCCTTAGCACATTTAGAGCTTGCAGAGCTCATCAGAGATACATCCCCGCTCATTCAGTGGACCCTATCCATCTCAGCACCATGAAAGTATTTATGCACAATGTTAATAAAAATGCTCATAAGGAAGAATTATAATTATATGCATTCCCTAATCACTCACTGTAAGAGTTTGTCCTCTCGTTTTTCCCCAGTACAGAGGAGGGAGGAATAGAGCGATGTATTCGTTTACGCAACGTGACGTGCGCGGAAGCTTTCACCTTCACTTCACATTCCATTCTACCACCAGTATCACAAGCTGCCTCCGAGCTCAAATGTGTCTCGGGAGTTGCTGCATAGACGCATTGAAGCTTTGTGAAATGCGTGCATTGTCACACGACATGCCCTGCTTTAGGCATTCATGCATAAATGTGTGTTAAAAAAGAACGCGCGCGCCCAGGAGCATTTACACTGGTACAAAGGGGAGAGGTCTGTTTGACTTAAATGGACCTATTCAGAAAGCTCTAATGATATGTAACGTCCTGACTTAAGCTCATCGCAGCGGACAAGGCCGTGCTTTGTCTTCGTCTCACAATGATTCTTTGTGTCCCAAAGGGATGATTGGTTCCACATCTGACGTTGTCTGCAAGATGGCCGGGCATGCAAATCAGACTTCTGTCGCTTAGGAGTGTACAATTCTACTGTGTGATTTGCATTACCAGAAACAAACGCCCAGCCAAAACGTATGTGTTGTCAAAATCTGCCGCCACTGTTCACACAGAGCAGCCCACTTATGTCGTTATGTGAAATGAGTCATTGAAGACGATTCGCAAATTAACCTATTCCAGGTTGTGTCAGAGTTTTCGTCACAGGTCCCAGAGGGGGTTTGGCGTCCGAGACAGGTATCAGTTCATGAATAGTCTTATTTTTAATGCCTCTTTATGGAATCAAAGGCTAGTAAATAGAACATAAGAAGCATGGAAACTTTGTTAAAAGGAAAGAGTTCATTTGTGCAGAAAAGCTAATCAAAGTCTCTTTGTATGTAGTTTATTTTCGGGTTAAATAGATGCTCCCAAACTGTACTTCGATAATAATATACTTTTTACGATCTGTGTAGGAAATTCGGTTACTAGTTGCCTGTGCTCAACCCTATGCTAGCTTGCAACAAAGTAGTCAGGAATAACTTAGAGGCAATGTATGAAGTATTTATGCAGCACTAAAAACAATAATAAAGGGGAAACACAACACAAGGAAAATCCCACACCAAATTAGAACAATCATTTGCAATGCAATAGGTACTGCATTTGCAAGAGTTAAAGCTATTGGCCGTGTAAATGACAATGGGCCAGATGTAGGAAGCCTAATACCGGTCGGTAACGGCCGAAATTACAGAATTTCGGCCGTTACCGAGCGGTATTAGGCATTTGAGATGTAGCGGCCTCATTTAAGGATTCGGTAATTTACCGAATCGGTAATGTAAGGAATCGGTAAATTACTGAATTCTTAAATACCGAATTGGTAAATTACAGAATCCTTAATGTAGGAAGCACTCAAGTGAGTGCTTTTCATTTGTAAGGATTCGTTATTTACCACCAACTACAAGTTGTTGGTAAATAACGAAAACCGTTAAAAAAACAATTTTGTGCTTTTTTAACTGTGCCATGTGCACCCATACACTATTCAGGGGTGCAACAGGGTGTAAATGTGCCACCCTTGCAGGTCTTCCCCCTCTTACCGATTCGGTATTTACCGATTCGGTATTTACCGATTCGGTATTTACAGATTCAATATTCCCCATTCATTCCTATTGGCCTCCAGGCCCATAGGAATGAATGGGGAATACCGAATTTTACCGATTCGGTACAAATTACCGAATGAATACCTACATACCATTTACCCATTCTAAAATTCCGAATCGGTAAAATTCGGTATTTTAGAATTGGGAAATGGTATTTACCTACATCTGGCCCATAGTCTTTTACCTATGTGCTTTCCTTTCCCTTGCAGTGGCATTTGGGACCTTTTACATTTTTAGCGATGCAGTATAATTTTAGCGATGCAGTATATTATCCAGGGTGATGTGGCGTCAGGGATTAAATAGCTATACAATTACTATACACTGGGTCATGCAGTATGATTCAGGAATATACCAGATAGCAGAATAAAGTCAAGTGACGGATTTTATTTAGCAAGATCACTGATACCCAAAAATACTGCCCAGGTGCCACTGGCGGCCCTCTTGACCTTTACATGCGGCCCACCTTGTGAACAGCAGCACAAACTGCTGTTTAGCTGCCGAGCACTAATATTCAGGAAGAAAATGTTAAATAAACAGGCAAGCATTTATTAACCTGCAACTAAATGTTTGCCTGTTTATTTAACATTTTCCTAGCCCTTCTTGCACAATCCTTGGCCGACCCAGACCCCCTATGCCCACCCTGTTGGCATCAGTGTGGCCCTCGGTCATAGCACAGACCATACTTTTTTAAACTTTGAAAAGCAAGCATAAACATGGTAAGTACCAAATGTGCTACATGAACATTAACGATGTAAAAACCGGCATGACTGCCTAGGATTTGTGCCAGTCATGTTTGTATTAACACTTTGAATGAAGTAGGACTCGCGTTACTTGGATACCAGAGCTGGGTTATATTACACTGTTTCCGAGGAAGTTAGATGAGCTTCAACCAAGTCACCAATTTAATGCGAATGACAGGCCTGCGGATGCAGAGGGAAGGCAGAAGCTGTTTTATGGATATTAATATATATATATTTTTTTTAAACACGAGGCAGGGAAAATAGCTAGCACTGTTTCTATATCAAAACTAAAAATAAAAAACACGTTCATGCTAATCTAGCCAGTGTTTCTTTACATTCACTATTTCTGGTGTTTAAAATGAAATAAACAGGGAAATCCCAGTCGTATAAAACGTTTTATAATAGAAAAGTGAAAGATCCGTTTATAGCTGAGGAAATGTTACTACAAGCTTCCTGCTCTATTCTTTGGTTTGGAGCTATGCAGGCTGTCAGGGCTCTGTTAGAGTTACAAAGAAAATCTGCGTGTATGTTCCCAGCTGTAGATAGGAGAGCGAAGGCAGCGCGGAACTTTCCAGGGCTCTTCAAACAAACATCGGCTAGAGCCACGGAACCGCGGCCTATGGGTTCCTCCAGGGCCGGCCTTAGGCATGTGCAAGCTGTGCACCTGCACAGGGCCACCAAATCCCAGGGGCCACCACATCAATATATATCCTTAATATAATAATCCTCTGAGGATGGATACATATTTGTGTGGGGGCCCCTGGCTGGGATTTGGTGGCCTCTGGCTCTATACAACTTCCAAACACCATGACCCCCCTCTTCACTGGCCTCCGCGCTCCGCCCCACCCGGACCCCTTCTTCCGGGGCCCCCTACCTACGCTCCCTGCCCGGGGCCACCATGAACCTAGAGCCACCGCTGCCTCCATGCTGCTTGCAGATGGGAAACACTTTGGCAATCTACAAAAATGGTAAAGACTGCTCTGCTTTAAAGAAGCCATGGTTGCTGCTGTGCACAGAAACAGGTGACACCCCCAGACATGAAACGAAGGTGGTTAGCAGGAGGTGCATGGTGATATGTAAATGAGCGCTGCTTCCCGCCTCTAGCGAGCAACTCACCTATGCACGCACCAAGCACATGCTGTGTGCTAAACTATACAAAGATAACACGCCTGCAGCATGGTGCTTAAGCCGGCAGTCCGTGTAATAATGTTAGGTTTGGGACCTACATTACTGGAGCTCAGGAAAAGCGCCCCAATACTATGCACTTTATGTTCTTTTGCAATCATTATTCTGATAATAGGAAAACATTTATAATCCCACTCTTAAGAGGTCTGGGGTTCTTACAGGTTAGACCTGCCTTAATGTATTTGCAATTATTGGACAACACATGGAATATTTTTAATATTGCTAGTTATCTTGTAGCAGCCGTAAGATCAAGGAAATTAAGAGGCCCAGGTATAATTGAACCATGAATTTTACTGTATTTTCCCATATCTGTATTTCTAAGAGATTTGTATATGACCTTTTAAGGATTTTCCCACAATTTTAATTCTGTCTATTGTTTTAATACTGTATTTATGGAGTGTGATTTATGTGGGTACTTTTATGATTTTAATTAATCAAATAAAGTGGTATTGACTTGACTTGGGTCGAGTTTGCGCTATATAAATCATATAAATCTGCAAAAACGAAATATATATAGTATATATAGCAAAGCCCCTACCACCACACTGTTCAACACAAGCAAACTTCACAGGGTAATATTTACATATGGCCTGATACTACCTATACCCTCTCCTCCCTTGTCAAGACCCAGATAATATCATAACAAGAGTTTTTGGATGAGGGGGTCATAAATAACCCCTGGCCGTATTTATTAACATATAAATTCAAACAAAATTAATATTTACAATATCTACAAAATACGCAGAAAACATAGAATGAGATTGATTACATTGATAAGTACAGATGTCAGATGGCTAACCTTAACATAACTCTAATACAAGTTATTACTATCCGAATCTAAAACATAGCATCATCAATTTTCATAATAGCAGGTACTTTTCTGCGTATCCCTAGTTGAGCCTACAGCAATGTCAATAACTGATGTCAGATCCTTATTAGCTTATGGCCGCTTTCCCACCCGAGTGCGCATATGCAGAGGGCACGTTCCCCAGGAGGGTACACCCCCCTGCCCCCCGGTTACCCCTGTATGCTCTATTTGTTATCTCCATAAGGGGCCCTTGCAGTTCTGCGCCCTTTACTAGTGCCATTGTGGATGTGCGGGGTGGCCAACCAGCCTAGGTAAAGCGTAACTCTCCACTCCCAAGCATTCATCCAGCCAACCAACTGTAACTGCCCCTGGAGTTCTAGAAGAGACCACTTGTCCTTCCCCCTTGGGTGACCCCATTCAAGAATGGTGCCGCCCTCTAAGGACCTTAAACTTACTGCTTACCAATCATGACCTTACCGCCACAGGCCAGCATAGTTGACCCACCATCCCCCCCCCAAATTGCTAACTAGAGGGTCATATCCTGCTTCTAAAGCCCAACAACCATGCTAGCAGATTCTATAAAAGGATTTCATTACATACTTTAGGCAAGTGGACACCGTTTTTTAAGAAGCAAGGCTCCCCTTTGATACACCCGTGGGCGATCGTCTGTAAATGAGGAGACCTAAACAACATCTCTATCTTATTGTTGATCCTCTTTACTGAGTGATTCATTGCCCTCACAGTCTCCCCCCCCCATTGAAATCTGGGTACTATCTGTGCCCATACTATGGTGCACCCTTGGCATGCCTTAGCTATCCAACCCACTTCAGTGATTATGGCTTCCACTAGCCCTCTTCTACCCAGATTTACCGGATCATTCCCTCCCAGGTGTAAGATAATCATACTGTGGAGAGCCCCACCCATGCTCAACAGGGCCACTACAAAACCCCTGAACTGACTAAAGCAGAGACCCCCTTTTCTGTGAAATGACACCCTAAAACCAGCCTGCTCAGCTCTGGACTTGTAATTGCCTGAAAAGAAAAATGCATTCAGACGTCTCACATATGAATGGCCAATAATCCAAACGACATGTGGTTCTGGTTCCTGTGGATCTGCACGTCCTTGCGTTGGTTGTAGCTGTTGGTGTGCCTTCACCAGTTTCTCCCCTGCGTGACAGATTCGAGAAACTGTAAATGTGAGCAGAGAAGGAACATGCATCAGCATCGGGCAAATGTCCTACTTACAACATGTGCAGCCGCACATAGCACTTATAACAATTGGAGTTCCACCTCCCAATCATTTTAACATTACTGCTTTGAAAACCCCTTGCTGTCTCCTCAGTGGCAGCCTCTATTCGGAAAGAATGCGTTCCAAAGCAAATAGGATCCAACTCCGCCTTTTGTACTACCATATCCATGACTCTCTTAAACTGAAACTTTGTGAGCAGGGTACCATCAGCATGGATTACCAATGTCCCCCGCCTTGTATTAGGTCTGTGCTGTAGGAATGCCTCCAACTGTGTTACGGGGCAGCAAGGGTTACCATGTGCCAGATGCAGTACTACCCCCTCCCCTCCGGACCTCTTAGTCAGTTTTGGATTTCCTAATGGATATCAATAAGGTGTCGCCTTGTACCTTTGCATGTTCTAACTGCAGACCCCCTTGCACATTCTGTTTATTCTGGGCCACCAATTCCCCTATCCTAAAATCACCATAAAAAGCTCATGAAAAGGCAGCTCTGAACGGCAGAGCTTCCTTTGTGGAGCTGCAAATAAGATCAAGAGACCCCAGTATAGATATTAGCAACTCCACACCTATCGGACGTCTCGTGTCCGGTGCTGACCCCTGGAAGCGCTGCTACCCTTTCAAGGCTTTCCTAACTGTGAAACTGTTGGTGGGGTCTCCCGTCTCTAGTTTGCGCAAAGAAATAGATCGCTGCCACATGCCGCATGGCTACTGCCGCTGAGCGCCCCTCATTGTTTAAAGCACCCAAGTAAAGCAGGAGTGCCCTGTGTCATGCCACTGGTCTGCCCAATCCCTTCCCAAGAATGTACAATATGCCCAAAACACCCCTTTATACTCTTTCCTGGTCCTGGGAGCTTGGCTAGCTGCCACGAGGTTCGGTAGTTGGGGTTACCAATCTGCCAAAGTACTTCTGGGAAGGATGTGGGAGTCGCTTCTGCAGAGGGGAGGTGTGCCCTGAAAACCTGCATCTTGAAGTGAGAGATTGCACCAGCAGCATAATTGAACACTCCTGGCACATGTTTAGCTTTAAACTGCATGTTCAATCTCATACATAACAACACTATCTCTTTCAACAGGCGGAGAATCATTTTACACCATGCTGCTTGCTGGTTGATGCATTCGACTACAGTCATGTTATCTGACCAGAACACCACTGATTGATTCCGCAATCTTTCAGGCCAAACTGATAATGCCACCCAGATGGGAAACAGTTCCATGAAACCAATGTTACCCGTCACCCCATTCTGCACCCACCATGCCGGTCAACGCTGAGCCACCCACTCATTACCGAGTATGGCACCAATTCCCCCACTGCCTGCAGCGTCAGTCAATAAACCTAACTCCGCAGAAGTAGTGGGTGGACCGGGCCAAACTGCTATGCCGTTGAAGTCCTGTAGGAATGCCATTCAAATCCGCATGTCCTGCTTAACCTCAGCCGACAGCCTGGTGTGGTGGTGTTTTTCTCTTAGACCGGTCATGTCCTGGGAAAATGATCGTGCCATTGGTATAACTTTCAGAGCAAAGTTCAACTGCCCTGCCGTCTGCTGTAACTGATGCAAGGTGACCTTATCTTTTGCCAGGCATTGCTGTTATGCTGTCCTGAATTTGATAATCTTGTCTACTGGTAACCAGAAACACCCTTGGACTGAATCTAACTCAATGCCTAAGAAATATACTGTTGTTGTTGGTCCTACTGTCTTTCTCGGCACCAGGGGAACCCCAAAAGCCTGCATGAGCGTGCAAAATTCTTGCAGTGCCCTCACACACTCCCGGGAGCCCGCTGACCCCAAGATAAGAAAGTCGTCCAGGTAGTGCATGACTAACTGGTGCCCTGTCGCTTGTCTAAAAACCCATTCTTAAAATGAACTGAATTTTTCAAAGTAAGCGCAGCAGACCAAACAACCCCTGGGCATTCACATATCCATGTAGAATTTATCCTGGAACTTAAAACCCAACATGTGAAAATTCGATGGGTGAACTGGCAACAAGCGAAAGGCAGACTCAATATCAGATTTTGCCAGCAATGCGCCAGGGCCCAGGCCCCTGAACATCTCCACCGCCTGGTCAAAAGAAGCATATTTTGCACTGCAATGCTCATCACTGACAGCGTCATTCAATGAGTTGCCCTTAGGTGCTGATAGATTATGTATCAACCTGAATTCTCCACCCTCTTTTTTGGGGACCACCCCCAAAGGGGAGCAGACATAATTGTTTACCAGGAGGCAATCAAATGGCCCAACTATTCTGCCCAAACGCAGTTCTTTTTCAATCTTTGTTGCCGCCACGCCTGGATTGGTCCTAACAGAAAGTAGATTTTTGCATTCAGGTGCCCCAACGTAGTCAGGTGCAGGAATCCTAAAGCCATACATGAAGCCTTCTAGCAATGTCCTAGCAGTGGAATGATAAGGGTCTTTGTTCAGCCAAGGAGTCATAGCCATTACGTTAATGGGTGAGTGTGCCATGTGTTGTGCCCTTTCCTCACTCATGTTTCCTCCTTCCCTTATCTTTTGATTTTTTGAGACATTTGGACTCTGGGTGCGATGGTTTGGCACAGATAGAGCAGGCGTGTTTGAAATTGCACGAGCCTGGAGACCTAGTACAAGTCCGCCTTTCCTTCCTCCCCCGCTACCCGAACTAGTGGCAGTGCCTGTGGTTGGAGGTGGCCTACAGGGCTGAAAGGATTGGAATGACTGGGCTCTGTTATTGGACTGTAACCAAACAGATCTAACCACGCAATTGTGTCAACGCGGTCCCAGGAGAGGGATGGGTCAGATGCTTTGGCTTTCCTAAAATCTTTATCATACTCTTTATAAAACCAATGCCCCCATATTTGTCATGAGCCATAGTGATCCAGCTCTGGTAACATGCCATCTCTGCCTGTATATTAGGAAAACGTTCAGCCATCACTGCCATGAATACTGAGAAACCACTAATCCAATTATTCACGTTCTCCTCAATCCTGAATTTTAACAGCTCACTTGCCCACTCTCTAGGGAGCATCCATTCCTTTTTTTCTTTGCTTCCTCCCTTTCCGTTTCATCCAGAAGCAATGAGAACAATGGGCCCGATTCACAGAATGAACTTAAGACTCAATCCTAAACTTACTACTGTTTTGGTGTTCACAGATTGCACTTACAACTTTTGGTATTCACAGAATGAACTTACTACTTTTGGCATTCACAGAATGCACTTACTACTTTTGGTATTCACAGAATGAACTTACTCATTTTGGTATTCACAGAAGTTAGGACTCTTAACTTTAGGACTCCTAAATGCCTTCTGTGGATAGCGAAAGTCCTAAAATTACGATTTTTCTCAATTTTATAGTAGTAAAGTTAGGACTACTAACTTTAGGACTCCTAAATGTCTTCTGTGAATACCGAAAGTCTTAAAATTATGATTTTTCTCAATTTAGTAGTAGTAAACATCCTACTCTTCCCTAACCATGGAAGGACTGCAGCTAACTGTGCAACTAAGTCTTGTGGAACTGGGCTCGTGCCTGCAGGAGCATCCTGTGGATCCCCACCCACCGTTGTTGCTGGATCCTGTGCGCCGCTTCCTGTCGGGACCACCCCTGTAGGGACAACCAATGGTGGGGCACCTGACGGAACACCTCCCAGAGGAACCACCCCCGCAGGTAGAACCAGGACCGGGGCACCCAAAGGGATTGTATGTCGTAACAACGAGTTCCCCAACCACGACTTCCCTAACAACGAGGTCGCAACCACGACCTCGTCTAAATCCTGATTTTTTTACCACACATTCCTTTACTTTGATTTTTCGTGGTAAAGGAATGCGTGTTAAATAAAATGCTTTCCAACTATTACCCCAATCCCCCCACCCCTTAAAAACGAATTTCACACACCCTAAAAGCAAATACGATCACCCACATACCATGTAAAACCAACCCCAACCCCTACAAACGAATCCCAAAGCCTCCCAACCCCTGTACATTAACCCCAAACACCCCTCCCTCTAAAAACGAATTCCCCCACTCTAAAAATAAACATGATTACCCTCAAACCCTAATAACTAAACCCCAACCCCTAAAAATCTAACCCAAAACTGACCATCCACTGAAAATTAACCTCTCTTACCTTTTCCTCTGCGACGCTTCTCCTAACTGACTGTTTTTAGACAGTGACATCAGCTTGGGACTAAGATTCAACGATAGTCCTCGGACGAGGGTGACACAGGGACGGAAATGAGGACGCACATTGGGGCTCAAATGCGGGCAAAGCAGGACGCTTCACATCACGTACGTGAGAGGTATACCCGGAAATTGTACAGGCTGGGAAACATCCTTGAGCCTAGACTGCTTGGGAAGGGGGGCTAATTCTTCCCTAGACTTGGGGGGCACTATGGTTCGCCGGGGCCTATGCACAACATCACCTTGTCCTTCCACCCTTTCCCTGAGATCAGCATGGCTCTGCCCTAATTTATCGACCTTCTTCCATCTCCTATCCATAGTAACCATTTTCGCATCATTGTCTCCATCATGCACTCCATGCGAGAATGTTTTTCACCACGCTTTACCTTACTGGCCATTGCTTTTGTGAGAAGTTGGCCTGGCATATGATACACACTATTCTAGTGAGCACCTTGCACCAGTCCAAAGGTGATGGTAGGTTCAGACAACCTTTATAGAAAGCTATCCTAGTGGTAGCTGTGGAGAGCAGCATTCAGGCTAAGTCTTGAAGGAATGTATTGCTGCTTGATTTACCAGTCTATAGTCTCTTGAATGATAAAATAAAAGTACACCACACAAGGTATATATCAAATATATATGTATTTATTCGAAACACAACCCCTCTAGTCTCTTTATGAGGCTAGAGGCAAAAGTACTATACAAGGACTTTAAATAGCATAGCATGCGGGAATGAGCTATTCTACACCCTCCGGAGGATCTGCAATCAATCTCTCGGTTGTGGACTCGTTCCCAACCCCTGGAAGCAAGCGCTCATCACCCCGCTACTGCAGAAACTAACTCTGAATCCAGAATGCCTTTCCAACTTTCGCCCCATATCACTTCTGCCCTTTCCGGCGAAAGTGATAGAACGATGGGTCAGCACCTGCCTCTCAACCCACCTCGAGCAGCATCACGTTCTGGACGACTTCCAATTCGGATTTCGTCCAGCCCATGGCACAGAAACAGCAGTACTTACTGCCATGGAAGAACTTCGAGTGCGTGCAGACAGGGGCCAAGCCGTGGCCTTGATCTTATTAGACCTGTCTGCCGCATTCGATACTGTCAACCACGTGACCCTGCTCGAGAGGCTGAGAGAGGCTGGGGTTGATGGCACGGCCCTGCTCTGGTTTCACTCCTATCTCAGAGATAGAAAACAGGCCGTATCCCTCCCTCCTTTCCAATCTGCCTTCTCCCCAGTCCCTCACGGTGTACCCCAGGGTTCCTCTATCAGTCCGATCCTTTTCAATGTTTACTTAAAACCACTGGTCACTTTAATCAAATCCCACAATATGACTACAGTAAACTATGCGGACGACACCCAGCTCCTTTTCTCTTGGGAGGGCGAAGATTCCATTCCTTTGGAAGCCTTCCACAACTGCCTAAGAGACACCGCAGGCTGGTTACACCGGAACTCCCTCCAATTCAACTCCTCGAAAACCGAGGTTCTGTTCTGTCCTGCGAGCCGTATACCTCGCCTTCTGCCTGCGGAGTTCTGGCCCCCAGAAAATCCAAACAATCCGCTACCTGTTGCCAGCGTTCGCAATTTGGGCGTCATGCTAAATAACAAACTTAGCATGGAAACGCAGGTTACAAAAACAGTCGCCACCTGCTCAGCCCTTATGCGATCACTGCGCAAAATCCTGCCATTATTACCACCTCAGGCCCGAGCATTGATAGTCAGGTGCACTATTCTGAGTCGCCTCGACTATTGCAACGCCCTCCTGCTTGAATCTCCTTCGTTACTGTTGGACAGACTCCAACGAGTCCAGTCGGCAGCAGCCAAACTGGCCCTTGGATGGACCAGGAGATCCTCGGCCACCGCTGCCTTGGCCGAGTTGCACTGGCTTCCCTTGAAGCAACGAATAGCCTTCAAGGCCCTTTGCTTGGTCTTCAAGGCACTACACGGTTCAGGACCAAGACCTCTTCAACATCTGTTCTCTTGGTACATCCCTACCAGAACGCTACGATCCGCGACCGCCTTCCTTGTGAAAGTACCCAGATTTAAGAAGGCCAGGATCGGGGGAAGATCTTTCAGAGTAGCTGCTGCCAAGCTCTGGAACAGTCTGCCTGCCGACATTCGCCAAATTCCACAGCTCCTACCTTTCAGGAAACAAATAAAAACATGGCTCTTCCCCCAGCCTTCCACCCCGCCCCCCCTTAATCAACTCCCATCGCTTCTAACCCAGGAGTAAGCTACCAGCGCCAGGATACCTGCCAGGTGACAGCCGCGCTCTATAAATGTTTTTAAATTAAAAAAAAAAAAAAATAGCACACAGTAAATAGCATAGTGTACTTTTTGCCCTAGGGGCCTCACAAACCATATTCTAAAATATTGGTATGAGAACCACGTGAGGGATAGAAGTGAGGCCTAGGGCCTGTAGAACCGCTGGGGCAACCTGGAACCAGCCAAGGTAGGGACGCAGGAGACCCACGGGGGACACGTGCAGTGTCTAAACACAGCCACAAATCACCATTGACTTCTATGGAGGAAAAGTGAAGTTCCAATTTTAAAGATTAAGGACACTTGGGAGTGAACTACGATGGAACCCTTTCAGACTTAGACACTTCGAGAGTCAAGACCCACAGGAGTACCTGAGTACTCATGTTACCTCACCCAGGGAAGCCGGGTGCATAGGTGTCTTTTGGTGTCAGGTTTCGTCATCGATTACAATGGAGAGCTGTGAAGAAGTGCTGCAGGCGACCAGAGGAAAAGTGTCCAGGTGGATCTAAGTGTGGATCCGAGATCTAAAGAATCTGAAAGCAGAGGTGACATAGTCTGGGTCACTAACCAGTAACCAGGATGGCGACAGGAAGATGCCAGCCGATGTCGGGTGCTTTCAAGTGAAGTAGGTGAAGCTTGACTCTTCAGCTGCGAGGACCAGGAGGCGTGGACGATGATCAGGAGCTGGATTCGAGCTGTCCCATAAAGGATATAGAGTGCTGCAGCGTCAGAATCCGGATTGGACCCAACAAGCCTTGGCAACATCAACCCACGCAAGAAGACAAGATTGGCTTCAGTGCATGGTTTCGATGCACACCAGCAAGGTCTGAGGGACTCACCCTTTGGAGAGGAGTCAGGGCAAGTCTGGAGCAAAGGATTGTCCTTCGTGGTGACCCACTAGCCAACGGACTAGAGATAGCAAAGGAGCCTCGAGCTGCGGTGAAGAAAGGGGACTCACGGGACACTTGTGGAGTGCTGGCCTCTCAGCTTCAGTGCAAAAGGTGCTCGGGGGCAAGGGCAACCAATAGCCCAATGTACAACTTCGGGAAACCTAGGGAAGTAGGTCCAGCTGCAAACTAGCAGGATGTCTAGGAGTTCCGGTCCCATATCTCCTGTGTCAGCTACAGATCTCAGCTCTGCTGGGGCTTCGTGTCAGCCTAGGAGATGTCTGAAAGTCCATGTCCTGTGTCGCAGATTCATCAGGATCCGGCAGGAGCCTCAAAAATTCAGACTGGCAAGATGCTCTTAGGTGCCTGTTTGAACAGGGGGCGGTCACTCTTTGACCCCAAGGGAGATTTCTTCCGTCTTCTAGTCGATATGGAATGTCGAAGGTGCTGGATTTCATCTTCAGAGTTTCGTTCAGGGTAATCTAAAGTCCTAGGGACTGGTTTCCTATACTTATAGTAAGTTTAGGGGATGGACTAACTCTAAGGTCCCACCTATGGGAGGACCTGGGGAGGGGGTGGTTACACCCCTTCCCCTTTGTCCAGTTTTGCTCCAGAGCTGAGGCTGAGTGCCCCAGCAACTGGTTTGAACTGGGAAATGCATGGAGCACCTTGTGTGCCCCAGGCAGTGTCTGAAAAGCATTCACTCAATGCAACCCGCCCTGCCCCAATACACTAAAGCCTGTCTGGGGAGATGCTGGCACCTCCCTGGACAGGAAACCTTTTGTCCACGCCTCCCCTACCGGAGTTTCATCCAGCAGCGGGAGGTCAGACCGGTTTCTGTAGCAGCAGCATCCATTTTGTGATGCTTTGGATTTTTTAAACTTTAACCGGGTATACCAGTGTGTACATGTCTTCTCCCTCTAGAAGGGTGAAATGCTACCCCTGCCGCCAGAACTGGCGGTGGGTAGTATTCCAAAGTATTTGACACCCAACACAACATGTTTTGATAAAGCCAAACCAAAGTTAGCATTAACCGCAAGTATTATAATGCACTTAAGACTATATGGTATGGCTATATCATAGAACAGCTATAAGGAAGGATTTACGAAAGCTGCCTCCCTTACCCGAGAGATCATTAGCGACTGTGTCAAGTGTGAAAAAGGGATGGATATCCCTTGGTTAAGCGGAGTGCAACAAAGTTTGCGCAGTATCAAGAAGGAACATATCTTTTTAGATCCAAGCACAGTTGAAACTGTGCCCAAAAAGGAACTGAGAGATGCCTTTTATTTTTTTAACAACAAAGAAAGGATCGATCTAGAATTCATTAAATCTTCTGTTAGTGAATACATGTCCATTGAACAGTATTATCATCCTTTGCATATATATCTCCCCTTACCCATGGGCTGCTGGGAAAGGAGCCTCTTATATCCGTCTAAGAGCTGGAACAGTTAGATTTGCGCTGTGCTTTCCTCTTGGTTACCACCCTAATCTCAAATATACACCATGTCCTTGTGACAGGAGGAGTGGCCAATCAATCATACACTTTTTATTTTTTTTGTAAGTACTATATCAAATATTCCAAGTGGCTTTTAAACCCATTTTTCAAAAAGAGACGGCCTATTAGTTTGGACGAGGCCTACCTGCGTATAGTAACTCTGGAAGATGAAGATTTGATCTTCCGTACAAGCACTTTTATCTGAAATGCTATTAGAACACCCAAGCCCATGTCGGATCCGTGAGATTTTATTTTGGCACAATTGTAAAATATTTAAATGTTTTATATATTAGTAACTTATTCATTATTCCTTTTTATTACCAATGAAATCATTTCCAACTGATAGATTTAAATCATCAAAATTGTGTTAATATTATTGTAAATCTTTATACCGTTGTGTGTTCTCAAACTCCCAGATTGTCATTTTATTCGTTACGATATTGTGATTTTATGGGTATTGAGGTACCCGAATAAAGTTTATGAACTGAACTGAACTATATGGTATGGCTATATCATAGAACAGCTATAAGGAAGGATTTCCGAAAGCTGCAGAGGGGCTCAGCTCATACTAGGGCAACCTCTCACACAAAACTAAGCACCCTGCCTTCAGGATTGTCAAGGCTAATATGTGTCTATATGTAAAGGTAGTTATAGGTATACTATAACTCAGTAAGGGGTGTTTACACCACCTTACCCAGGCTGCAAGTGCAGACCTGTGGTACCATTTTGGAAGGCTTATCAGAGGTGGCATAATACATGCTTCAGCCCCTGGTAGGCCTCTGGGGTACCTATGCCCTTGGTACCTAAGGTACCATATGCTAGGGGCTCACAAGGTAATTCAGTCACCAATCTGGGATGTACCTAAAGTACATGGTATCAATTTAGAGAGAGAACAGCTAGGCTGTGGTCCTGATTAGCAGTGAAACACAGCAAAAAGTGGGGGTAACCATAGGAAGCAGACCCTACTCTCCTACAGCTTTTACCAAACTGCAGGGGTTATTCTGAATATACTGGCTTCTACAACAGTGTACACAATGCCACACTATTAAGCACGGTCAATTGGGCAGTAGTCTACATGCACACACCCCCACTGTATTTCCAGGCCTGGTTCACTGTCCAGGCCCCTACCTTTCAATGCTGGAGGTACACGACCGGAAGTAAGCACTCGCACAACCAGAGCTACGTCACACCAGCTAATCCAGTGTGTCAGGTGAGTATTCTCTAGCCCGCGTGGCTCCCAGAAGCGCTGGAATGCATCTATTGCTTCAATACACGGGACTACAGCTGTTCTTCTGGCCTTCTCACCTTCCTTTTACAGCCCTCCCTGTGTCAGCCGTTCCCCGCCCGTATGAATAAGGGCACTGCCCCCGCCGAGCACTACCGGCCATCCAGAAAAGGAAACTGGGGGCCCTCTCTACTGTCGCCGCTTATCCCTACTTGCTGTTTTATAAACAAATACTACACAATGTCAGCCGTTCCCCACTTACAGTTTTACAGCAAAATACTACACAATGTCAGCAGCTCCCCGCTTGCTGTTTTATAACAGAATTACTACACAATGTCAGCAACTCCCAGCTCGTATGCACAAGCGGCTGCCCCCCCGCTGATCACCACCTTTATCTGCACTGTTCCAAAACAATTTCAGCAGCTCCCCGGTCGCATGCAAAGGCGCACTGCCTTTCCGCCTCTCACAACTACGTTCACCACCAGTAAGACCCCCGCGTTGAACACAATGTCAGCAGCTCCCAGATCGTAATGTGCGCGCTACCAACACGCATCACCCAGGGTTCGAAAACACCCTCGGCTCTCACCTGAACCTCGCTACCTGTCTCTGGTGATAAAAAACCTCGGGACAAATGCTTCTACTGCGCACTAAAATTCCCCACCTTATTCCTACGGCTTCTCCGATCCGCAGTGCCACAACCTCAATGTCCAGGGTCGGGAGACCGGCCAGCCGTGGTGCTCCCGATTTAAACAGCGTTAACGTCCCGAGCTCAGCTGCGAACACCCAGCTGCCGGAACTCCCTGCAGAAAAAACAATAAGAGCGAAAACAAATGCTCCTGCTGTCGCACCAAAATTCCTTTGTTCCGCTTCTATCCCGATCTGTCCCGCACCACGTCCTCAATCTGTAAAACAAATGAGAAATAAAATTAGAGCCTCCTAGTGAGGCTGGTCTGCCAAGCTGGGAAAGCGAAGAGAAAAGGGGACGACTACTCTGCTCCCCAGCTTTTTATGCTACTTTTCCCGCCAGGCCGGTTCTAACCGGCCTGGCGTTGTCCCAACGGTTGACCCGGAAGTGATAATAATCACTTCCAGATCACGTTCAGGACCCTCGACCAATCGCAATTGAGGCGCGCCTGTTGCGTCACTACTGTGCGCGACAGACCCGCCTCTGTGGTTGTCAGGGTTCGGCACGACCGCCATACTTTCGGCATGTCCAATACCGGCCCTGCCTTTCTCTTCACTCCCTCGAGGCTCGCCTCTTTCTCCCAAGCCAGAACATCTTACTGTCTCAAGGTTGGGGCTCTGGTTTTATTTCTTCTCTGTATAGTTTATGTCTGACTCTTGAGGTTGGTGGCCCCCTATCATGCTAGCGTGTGGGCCGCATTTACAGTGCTGGTAGTTTTTCATACACATTAGGGTATAAACAATGCTCTATTTCTGGAATTGCCTGTAAACGGCCAATTGAGCAAGACTGGCCCGCCTCTTTTTTTTCACTCCTGAAATGTGTAAATGTTTTGTGGACTTTTTTTTACACACTAGATAAGCCGCAAGTGTGAAATGACGGGTTTGATGAATACCATCTTGAAATAGGTGGAACCATGAGTTTCGGATGGAGTTGTATTGAAAAAACAAAGCAGAAGTTTCAACATTCTCATAAATGACAGATTTGAGGGTGTGGCAAAAATGTGGATCGGCAGTGCACAGTGGTCCTCGTACAGCGGCGAGTGCAGGGAAAGTATAATGATGTAGTCAGTTATCATTGTAGAGCGCGAGCGCAGTGCATGCTGTACAGTAAAAGCATTGTGATTAGTGTGATCAGTTATCCAGGCCGACTTTGAACCTGGGTCTTCCTGGAGGTTCAAGCATCCTGTGACTTTAGTTACCCGGGTCCAAAAATGAATGTGTCTATCTGTAATACAGCGGGTGCTCCTGTAAGGCGCTCTGATAACTTCAAGCCAAGTTTGCGCCATATAGAAATGTAGGGACAGCATGAAAGGAGCGAGATGGAGGAGGGAAGACTTGCCTTGCAATTCCTGCTGCCCAGTGCATTTATTGCCCTCCTGTACAGCCTCCAACTTAGAAAACAAGTACCATGTGAAGGGGTATAGAAACCCAACCGGAAGAGCAGGAAACGATGCTGAATCTAGTCACAGTAACAGCAGTAAAAAACACAGAACCCCCTGTTGTGATTGACGTACTAGTGTCTCTGCGAGGACACCGTTATTGTTATTGCACCCTAGTGTCCCTGGGCAGACGGCGTACTGCCTGTGCTGCCACCAGTTGCTCTCCATGCCACTGGAATCAAGCTATACTGGCTGATGAGGGCTGAAAGCCCGAAACAGGTCCTAGGATGCTTGTTTCCAGTCCAGGGAGGACCTGGTTTAGCAGTTCGGGATGGACTGTTCCCATGGGGCACAGGGTCAAGACTGATTTGCATATGGCTAGGTTCAAACTGGAATGGCATGGTGAGCAAATAAACGATGGATTTAGGCCAAGATCCTTGTACTGGGGTGAATGTATGACATTGTTCTGCATTCTGTCCATCAACTGACGTTTTTGCACCAGCTGCCAACTGGCACTTCTGACAGTTGACAGCTGACAGCTGATGACTGACCAGCAGCCGTGTACCATGGTGAACTAAATAAAGAACTCATTTTTAATACATCAACCAGCCTCAGGACTGTTCTTTCCAAAGTGGTGACGATCACTAACACACGAACCCACCATTTATCTACATTTGGAACGTGAAGATTACTCTACATAGCAATTGATTACGAATATTAATTTATGAATACAGCATCAAAGGGAAATTTGCCTAAAGACTAAAAGGAAGTTAAGCGTCCAAAATCTAAGGAAAAACAAAGAAATAACAAGGTCAGTCAAGCTACAAGGAATGCGGGAAATGTGAATGACACGGAGTTGCCATCTACTAAAAAGAAATTTTACTAACTAATGTGCATGCCACATAAACCGTAAAAACAATATTGTGTGGCCTCAGCAACTCCAGCGTGCCTGTCAGAACTTTGACAACACCAACATGTTCATACTGAATATTGAGGACAAACAAGTTGACTGAGTCAGTGAAACTGGTACTTACAAGACAAAGAAACCTGTATGCCACATGACAAATGGGGGTGTTGGTATCAGGATCGTGGCTGACTCGGGTTCACCATATACAATCGTCAATAAGAAGGTATGGGAAGAGAAGTTCAAACCTAGCATAGGAGAACAACTTGAAAAGGCCAACATCACTATCAGGTCATTCACAGGAGACATCATAGATGTATGTGATTACAGGAAGCTTAACTTTGAATTCTAGGGGCGACCGTCTAATGGTAAACTATATGTGTCAAAAGTGGGACCATCTGCATTGGGGTGTTTGGACCAGGGAAATCTAGGTATAATTCTCGACCCCAGCAAAACAGACCCCATGCTAAGATTTGCAAGCGGTGATGACTATGCCAAATGCCTTTAGACAAATTCCTAGAGTATTCAGTGGGGAGGTGGGGGCTCTTAAAGGGTACCAACATCATATCAGAGTTAAGCAGAATGCAAATCCTGTGGTTCACAAAGCTAGGAATCTTACGTTTTTAATAAGGAATTAAGTGAGATCTGAACTGGAAAAGCTTCTAGGTGACGGAATCATTAAAAGGGTCGAAGCTTGAGTCACTGGTGTACTACTATTCCAGGATGACATCCTGGTGATGGGTAAAACGAGAGAAGACCACGACAACAAGGTCAAACAAGTGTTAGGAATCCTGGATGAAAAAGGTTTGACCACTGAGCACCTAAAATGGAGGTTTGCATGCAAATCAGTTACTATCTTGGACATGAACTAACAAATGACAGCATTAGTCCTAAAAGAGAGCTTCTCCAGGCCATAACAAATTCACCAGAGCCTAATACAAGGAAGAACTTAGATCCTTCCTGGGACTTGTAAGAGTTTTATGCAAGGTTTGTCAAAAACGTCTTGCACAAAACGTATGCCTTAAGGCAACTACTCAAACTGAAGAACAAGTTTGAGTGGACAGATGAGTGCCTTGAAGCCTTTCAGGCCCTCAAGAAGGAAATGTGCACTGCTTTGCCTTAACAAGGCTGTGACCCATCGCTTAAAAACTTTGTTACAATGGACGCAAGTTCAAAGGGTTTGGGAGCTGTACTTACCCAGAGGGACACCAATGGGGTGGAATATACCATAGCTTTTGCTTCATGTTCGTTGACCCCGGCGGAAGAAAAATTCTTGGTCATAGAGCATGAAGCACTAGTGTGCGTGTGGGTATTAGAGCATTTTAGACAATTTGCCTGGGGCAGCAGAGTCACCTTATGCACATACCACAAGTCCCTTACAAAGGTATTCACCACAAATGAATTATACGCAGCATCACCCAGACTGGCTAGATTATCTGTGCGTTTGTTTGATTATATGTTCGACATTCAATTAGTGCCAGGGGTGAAGAATATCGTGGCAGACTTTTTGAGCAGAATGCCGGTTGGACTAACTGAAAATTATCATATATCCAAAAACGAAGCTTTCTGCATTGCCAATGTACAGTAACAATTATACAGCATTTCAAAAGAGAAATGGCTTACAGAGCAAAGCAGGGACATCATTCTAGGCCAGGGTATACAAATGTTAAGCGAAGGATGGCCATGCAAGAACAAATTGCCAGACCCTCTTCGACACTTTTGGGAGGTAATAAATGAATTCTCGCACGATAATGGTTTATTATAAAGAAGTGGTACCCCCCAAAATCCTTAGAATGAAGTTACTCACCTTGTTTCACGAAGAACATTTAGGTATTGGAAAAACTAAGAGCAGAGTCAAAAACAGCTACTGGTGGCCCGGCATTAGCCTAGCTGTAGAGAGGATGGTCAGGGATTGCACCCTTTGCCTCAATTCAGATAAGACACAGGTTACATTCAGGCCCCCACTTCACCCCAAATCCCTGCCCATCTATGCCTTGGGAGAGAATTTGTGTTGACATTATGGGTCCCATATCAGAAAGCTTAGAGCAGTGGTACATAATAGTTATCATTGACCATTTTTCAAAGTGGCCTGAACTTAAATTTGTTAACAAACTGGACGCTATGAATGTAGTCAAGTTCTTTGATGATATATTTACACGGGTGGGTCTCCCCAAACAGATAGTCAGCGACAACGGAGCACAATTCATGTCAGAGACATTCAAATCCTACACCAATTCGAGCACAAAACCACATCAGTATACCACCCAGCTGGCAACGGTGCTGTTGAACGATTCAAACTCTTAAAACACTTTGGGCATTTGGCATCACACCCTGTGACACCACCGTTCACAGCAGCCCATTTGAACTTATGCGGGGGAGGACTCCCTTGTCCAAGGACAAATGTGGGTTGGGTCAAAGCATCAATAAGGGTAGAATGGTCAGCCCATTTAGTCAAAGAAAGATTAGAACACGCACAGTCCAGTTGTAAGGAGAGGTATGACATAAGGCATGGGTGTAAACCAGTGAAATTCAAAGAAGGGGACACGGTCAAGGTCAAAAGAAGTGGGCACATAGGTAAGGGGCAGGACAGATACACCCAACCCCTATCAGTGCATAAGGTGTACTGTAATTCCGCTCTGTTGAGCGATGGTAGGGTGTGGCACTTCTCTGCCCTCTCCGCCTGTAGACAAACCACGAAGAACCCCGTTGTTACCTCGTCCCTTGATCATGTAAGTGAATTTGAAGGAAACCACAAACTGAGGGATGCCCACCATCGCTTATCTGACTATGATTCTAATAATGTGAAGCCCATGCCCAATACCCTGGCTCACAGCAATTTCATGCAGCCAGTTTCTGCACCCGGGCGCGCTCCACCCAATTGGGCCACACTTAGCAGAGTCAGAAGACAGTTGCTTTCCATGGCTTTACATGACACTCCATTACCCATCAGCACAAGCAGGGCAGGTAGGAGGTTATTGCCACCTGTAAAACTGTCAGAATACATTTGTGAATAGAGTTTAAGCTGTGTTCTTAACTATCACTTTTGACTTCAACCTTTATCTCATCATATCTCTCTCTCTCTCTCTCTCTCTCTCTCTCGCTCAATCTTTCTTTCTCTCTCTCTCTCTCTCTATCCCTTCCCTCCCTCTTCTCCAAAGGGAGAAGATGTGTTGTGATTGACATACTAGTGTCCCTGCGAGGACACAGTTATTGTTATTGCACCCTAGTGTCCCTGCGCGGACACCGTACCGCCTGTGCTGCCACCAGCTGCCAACTGGCACCTTTGACAGTTGACAGTTGAGAACTGACCAGCAGCTGTGTACCTTGTACTCCGCCCTTGTGTAGGAGCCTGTGTTGGTGAACTAAATAAAGAACTTGTTGGTAATGCATCATCCAGCCTCAGGACTGTTCTTTACACACCCTTGCATAAAACAGAAGCAGGCAATAAAAGGGGGTCCATTCACAGCTCCTCCCTCAGCTCCTCCCCTTCCCAGAAAACTCTCTCTCAGCCCCACCTTGTCTCAGAGAGCAGCTTTGAGACCGCGATTCAGCACGCACCAGCTTTTTAAAAACAAGGACTTGATTCTACCTCAAAGCATGACACAATAAAAAATTCTGCACAGCGAACCGTTTCTCAGCGCAATCTGTTGATGCATGTGGATCCTACGAGGCTGCAGCTGTTGCCTCCCCTATGCTGCAAGGAATCATTTAATAAATAATCTAAGAACAAAACAACAAAAATCCAATCAGTAGAAATGGAGGTATTTTTTTTTAAAGATTTAAGTGAAAATAGCTCCAAAAAGTTAAAAGCGCCAAATGTGGACCGGGACAAAGTCCCACTTTCAGGCTGACTGTGATGGAGCCGGCTACTGGGACGTAATCAGGACAGCTGAACAAGAGTACCTTAAATCGCAGTTGCCAAGTGATGTGAAGTCCTTGTGTTAAGTTGCACAGGCGGGCGTCAGGAAACTGCGGATGTGGAGCTTGCGATGCAAGGTCCTGCGCCACATGCGTGACTGTCATTGGGAGCTTGTGATGTGAGGCCCAGCGGAGTCATCGAGGAAGCTGGTGGGTTTGCGAAGACTTACATAATGATGGGTTGGTGCGGAGGTCGACATGCGTCACACTACGCCAGTTCTGGAGAAGCCGATGCGTCAAGCTGGACTGGTTGTCGGCATCAAGACGCGCCACATTGGGTTGCAATGCAGCCTTGCATTGGAGCATCAGACACTGGGCCAGTTGTCAGTTTCGAGGATTGTCACACTGGACCAAGCTTGCGGACGTGTTGAGGTGATGTGCGGACCTGCATCGAAGATGTGTGGTGCAGAGAAGCCTGTTGTGTCCCTGTGGCTTGAAACAGGAGGCCCAAATACTGACCACTAGAGATCTTGGAGTCCTAAGACACACAGGCAAGTGGGTTTAAGCAGGGCAGCTCACAGCTGAAGAGTCCTGGCGCAGCAAAGCAGGTTAGCTCGGCAGTCTTGAAAGCTGGGCAGTCCTTCTTTCTAGCAAAGTCCACCGATCCAGAAGCGATCTGAAGAGTTATGGTCCAATATTTATACCTCCTTCGCACTTTGAAGTAGGAGAAATTTCCAACGGTTTCCACCCCCCCCCAGAGGTGCTTGGAATGACCTGCAAACATTCATCCCTTAAGATATCACGGCGCTGAGGATAGCAGAATAGTAGTAAATAGGGTCAGTGTGAGTAGTGGAGGTGGTGTCAGTATTTAGGGAATAAGTATGTTTTAAGTTTCTTCCTGAAAGTAGTGTATTCTTTAGTCAGCCTAAGTTCGTCTGGAAGCTCATTCCAGTGCAGTGCTGCAAGATGCGAAAAGGTGTGACCTCCTGCCCTGGATTTTGAAATTCTTTTTGTTTCGGAAAGTGCTTGATGATGTGACCGTAGGCATCTGGGAGGGATGTAGAATTGTATTTTGTTCTGAAGAGGCTGCAGCATTTTGCACCGCTTGTAGGCGTATGAAGTGGTAGTCTGGCATGCCCATAAAGAGAGCATTTCCATAGTCCAGCCTGCTAATCAGTGGGGCCTGTGTGACTTTCCTTCTGCTTTCTAGGGGGATCCATGGAAAGCTTCAGTGTGGCAAAGCTTTTTCCACATAGTGTCCGTACCTGGTCCTGCATAGATAATTTGTTGTCAATTATCACACCCAAGTTTTTTGCACACTGCTTGGGGGCTGGAGGGTCTCCAAGTGAGTGGGGCCATCAGGATGCATCCCAGATATGGTTGGCTCCGCCGAAGAGCAGGATCTCGGATTTATCTGCGTTCAGCTTTAGACAGTGGTCCGACATCCGATTTGCCATTTCAGTGCGACAGCTGTTAAGATTTCTTTTGGTGTCATCGTGCCTATCTCCAATGACTATTGTTAATTGTGTGTTGTCCGCATAAGAGAGCCCACTGAAAACGCACTTCGTCCCAATTTTTGCTAAGGGTGAGACATAGGTGTTTAATAAAGTGGGGCTAAGGGATGCCCAATTTAGTGTTTTTGGACTTGATGAAAAGGCACCTAGTTGCACGGTTTGAGTTCTGTTGCTCAGAAATGAACTGAGCCATTGAAGGGCCTTTGCGTGTATCCCTTTTCTGTGTAGGTTTTCTAGTGGGAGGTGGTGGGAGACCGCGTCGAACGCTGCCGACAGGTCTAGTAGTATCAGGGCCACAGCCTTACCCTGGTCCAGTAATGCTCTTAAGTCATCCAGGACGGCCAGCAGAGTTGCTTCTGTGCTGTTGGTGGCCCTGAAACCCGTTTGGGAGGAGTCTAGCAAGTCACTTTCTTCTAAATAGTTGGACAATTGTCTATTGACCAGCTTTTCCATTACCTTGAAAAGGTATGAGGGTTGGGAAATTGGCCTATAATTGACCAGGTTGGTCATATCTGAGCCTGCCTTCTTCCGTAGAGGTGTTACTATGGCCTGTTTCCAGATCTCAGGGAAAACTGACGTTTCCAGGGATTTGTTAAATAGCTGTGTAATGAATGGGCTAAGGGTGGATATGATCTGCCTAAAGACGAAGTGTGGACAGGGGTCAAGGGGTGATTCTGATTTGACTTCTTCCATAGTCTTGGCGACTCCTTTTTCAGTGAATGGGGCGAAACTGCCCAGTTGTGCTGGGGTGTTGGTATTAAATGTGTGGATTGTGTGTATTTTGCCTGTGAAAAAGTTACTGATCATTTTGCAGCTTTCTACTGAGGAATTCAGAGTTTGGGACATGCAGGTCGGTTTGCATAGTTCCCGTATGATTTTAAATAACTCTCTTGCTTAATTGCTGTTTTCGTTTATTCTTTGCGCAAAATATGTCCTTTTAGCTTTTTTGATGGCATGATTATAGTTCCTGAGTTCCGTTCTGTAAGATAGCTTGTCAACGTCTGATCTGGACATTCTCCAATTATGTTCCAAAGATTTGCACTTCTTTTTAGTACCTTAAATTCTGGTGTGTACCACTTTTCTGAGATCATTATTTTCATGGTATAAGATTTACGTTCGGGGGCACAAAGGTTCAGTGTATGGGTGATCTCTCTTTTGAGATTCGCTGCACCTTTGTCAGTGAGGAGGGTTCCTAGATCTTCAAGATTGACAGTTGGCCAGTGGAGCAGAAATGGTCAGGAGTGACTAGTTTCCAGACTCTATATGTTTCGTGCGTAGGTATGGGGGCTCTGGTGGGTATCGCAGGTTGGGAAAATGAGAAGGTAATTAAGGAGTGGGCCGTCCAGGTGACGGGTTTAATCTCCTCAATCGCGGTGGTCTCAATATTGAAGAATAGTAAGTCCAATGTATGACCTGCATTGTGTGTAGGAGATTGGATCCATTGTTTAAGTTGTAGGATCTGCATGTCGTTTCTCAGGTGTGTGTCCACCAAGTTGTCTAGTTTTTCGAAGTGCACATTAAAATCTCCGACCACCATAAAGTTTTTATATTTTAGGCAGGCGGGTAATAGATGTGTGAGCAGCTTGGAGCTGAATTCTGCTTGGTAACCAGGGGGATTATAAATCACGGCTTCACCTAGCAGTATATGGTTTCCTTTAGACACTTGAAATGGTAGTAGTTTGTGCTCTCCGAGCAGGCTAACTGTAATAGAGAGACAGTTGAGCTCATCTTTAAATAGGATGGCAAGCCCCCCTCCCTTTCGTCCTTGCCTATCTTCTTGTAATATTATGTATTTCGAGGGTAGGGTATTCGCAATATCAGGGGTATTATTTTCGTCCAGCCAAGTTTCGGTAATAAAGACTAGGTCAGGGTTCATTTTGTTGATAGTGTCCCAGATCTCAAAGGTGTGTTTGGGTAATGATCTGGCATTGAAGTATAAACATTTGATTTTTGGTTGGTCATCCATTGCTTTGAGTGGTTGCTCGATCCATCCTAGGCTGCCCCATTTGCATGTTATGCATGATATGGCCCTTCAGTGTGTTCTGGGGATGCTTTGATGCACATTGCGTACGTGGCGGGGGCATATCTGTTTAGTGCCATGGGTGCATCTCTGGAATAGGCAAGGGGGATCTTGGGATCTGTAGTACCGGGGAGCAGGGGTTCTGGCCCCTGGTCCCGGCTGGGCGGGGACGGGCACAGACAGGCTTGCCTTTGGTGCGCCAGTGGCGTGCCTGATGCACGCGTCCGCTGCACGCAGGCTGGCACATCGGATTAGGTAGAGGGGCAGGCGGAAAGACTGCTCCACCCCCTCTTTGTCCGGAAATGTCTTGTGAGTGGTTTGTCGCTGTTAGCCACACCCTCCACACAAACAGCGATCAGCTGCGGGGACTGAGGCGGGAAACAGGACTCAGTGCGAGATGTGCTAAGTAGGCAAGTGAAATACTTTTTAAAAGTTGGTAAAATTGTTATTTTAAAATCACACTTGACAGATTAAAACAGATTTGGTATAGTGAAACTTTAACCCAAAAGCAGTCGTTAGTGAGGTCAGACTGCCGCCTACTCACCACAATCCTTTCTGCTCTGGCCCCAGTTTTCTGGGGTCATAATAAACTAGTGCCAAACCCCTTTTTGAATTGCAAGTGTGGTAGGTGACAGCCCCTACCCCTCATTAACTCAGAGTGACCCATCCTGCCAAAATCTAGCTTCTCTTTTTGTCAATGCCTCGGAGCAACACACGAAGACCAATAGCCCACTAAACCTATTCATGTGACCCAGAATGTGGCCAGCAGGCACCAAATGATTGGGCCATGAAAATGTCAAGTTTCTAAAAGTAGCATGTTCAGAATTTTGATTAGGAATTTAACTTTATCAATAAAGAGGGATTTTAATGGAAATTCCATGACCTGGCCTGAATTTCTGCTCCCAATTGAACGTTATCACTTTTTAAATGTAGTATGGTAACTCAGTGTCACCCTATGGGAGAGATATGCCTAGCAGTAGTGAAAAATGAATTTAAGCGTTTTTCACCATGAGGATATGCAAAACTTAATAGAACATGTCCAACATATTAAATACACTACACCCTGTCCTCTGGGTTGTCCAGGGCCTACCCTAAGGGTTAGCTATAGGTATCAACAAACATTTGCATAGCCAAAAGGTCTCGCTTTTGGGACCTTATAAGTGATTAGCCATGCAACACTTGATGTTGTTTAATGAAGGATATTGTGCTGGATACATAAACACTTATAATGTCCCAAAGGCGAGGACCATGGCTATGCATTGAGGGCCTTATAAGTGTTTATGTAGAGCTATTGACTTTGCCAATGTATCTAAGCTGTGCTGTAGAGAAGTGTGGCTGCTGTGTTGTTGTAATTAAAAAGTGCAAGAAGCACTGAGTAATGCTGTGATGTTGTTGAGAGATGCTGTGCTGTGGAAACTGATAATTTTTAGTTATACATAAGCGATGTTCATTTATGTTTGCCACAGCCACTGTTAAAAACAAAGTAAAGATCGTGAAACATTGCCAGCGCCATCTTGCCTAACCAGAGCCTTTGCGTGCGCATAAGTAGCAACCATTTTAGATATCGTAGCCATTTAATTCATTGCTAGTCACCTATGATTCACACCGACCTCGCAATCATCCCCAGCCCCCTGACTAAGCATGACCCAACGCACTGAGGTCATTAAACCTTGCCCTGTGACAAAGCCCCAGAGCCACTTCCCGCCCTAAACCCATTTGTCCTTTCATCCTCAGCACATGAGCAAAGCCTCCTGATAACCTCCTTCCTTGCACCTGGCCACTCAGTCCGGTCTCAGGCACTAACCGACCCCTGGAGACATAGTTTATTGCCCCCCACACGGCAGGACTTGTAGCACTAAGAAAGAAGTCTGATCTAATCACTAGCGCGAACCCTTAGATCTGACCGATCCCACGCATTTACAGATCCTGTCAGAATGTCCAGCTGCAAGATATCGATCATCTGTTAGACTTGCGATGGGGGACGACAGCTGTTGTATTTGTGTGGGAAGTAGCTTAAGGCGGGGATTCCTAGGATGTTTTACCACCAATAAACCAACTATACACTGTATAAAAGACTGAGCAGCGGAGAAGTTGTCAGAGCATTTCCTGAAGACATTCTGCGTGTCCGAAGTGACGTGCTCTCCTCCGGAGAAATAAACCTGTTCATCGTTTCCAGTTTCCAGCACCTTCCTCTTTATTTGATTAGCTAATAATCAAGTGGATTAGAGGCGATTAACGCCAAGCAGTGATTGATGATAAATAGAGAAAATCTACTTTTCTACAGTGCTGGCCCTGAGTTATGCAGCGTTGGCGTTGAGTGATGCTGTGCTGGCCCAGAGTAATGCTGTGGTGGCCCTGAGTGATGCTGTGGTGGTGCTGACTGATGCTGTTATGATGCTGATTGATGCTGTGGTGCTGCAGAGTGATGCTGTGGTGGTACTAAGTGATGTTGTGGTGTTCTTGAGTGATGCTGTGGTGTGTGGAAAAAGGTAGGGCTAGGACCTTTCTCAAGATTTGCCCGGCGCTAACCGCCCTTGTACCATTCAAGTTTACCAAGCAATGAGGCAGGCGCCGGAGACCAGAAGGCAGGAAACAGAAGTTTATTCCGACGGAGCAGAACACATCAGATCAGACAACAAGGTATCATGTCGAGGTGCTCTAACAGCCTCTCGGAGGCCTGGCCTCTTATACACTGGTTTATGGCATGTGACCTTCCTTTAATACAATCAAGTCTTTGTAAGGCAAGAGAAAAAGACATCCCCGTAATCCTGGTGTCAATCCCACCCCCATATACCTTCACAATAGAGGTTCTCAACCTGCTGATAAGAGGAGGGGACCATCACGCAGCTGAGCGTTCCGTCGAGTCTTAGGATATGTGCGCCTGATCATATCACAGGGGGTGGGGAGGCCTGGATCAATAGAGGGTCCTTTGAAGGAGAGCGACCTCATACAATAAAGGGCAGTAAAGGATATCTCCCGGCTTAGGCAATGGCCTCGGACCTGTGTGGACAGTCGGACACGGGGTGAGGGGCCATCAATGGAGTGGTATTCATGCCACGTGGACAATCCAGCGCAGGAGGGAGGTTTATCAACAGAGGGGCATTCATGGGAGGAGAGGAGGTGTTGGTCAGGCGCTGGCGTGACTCCCAAGGACAGGGTCATGCAGAAGGGTCATGCTCATAAGGAGGAGGAGGGAGGGGGAGCCAGGGTGCGCGGAGGATGCTTGCTGGGTCAGAGGGACGTGCTGGCGATCGATCGTGGACAGGGAGACCATGATATCTAAAAGAAAATGGCTGCCATGCACGTAGTACATAGGTGACAAGCTGGCGCAGATAATGTTCAGATCGCAAATTTTAAAATTCCAGAGTCCTCCCTTTTAACATATCTCGCCAACTTGTCAGTTTGGATTTATCCCCATAAGGCCACGTATTTCTACTTCATAGAGGGGACTCATGTGCTCATTTCGGAAGTCCAAAGTCTTTGGGCACATACAGTTAGAAACAAGGCCGCACAAAGGGGGCAGACATTGGATACCTAAACAACACCCACATAAGATCACAACAGGTATCAGCACGAAGGAAAACAACTTCCAACCCCAATTCTTCAAAGTGTCCCAAAACCAGTTCCCAAGCGACCATCCTTCTTGTTCTTGGTGAACCTCGGAGGAAAGTCTGTGGAGGTGTTCAATGGCTTTGTAGACTGAAGGCGAGTTGTCAGGCACGTATGTGCAGCAGCTGGATCCGATGATGCGGCATGCTCCTCCTCGGTCGGCTAGGACCACGTCTAGGACAAGTCTATTTTGGAGGGTCATGAGGCGGACCGCCTGAAGTTCCGCAGTGTTGTTGGCGAGGATACCAGCAGTGATGTTGATCGTTGTTTCTACTGCCTGGGTCAGGTGCCGGATAGCACGGCTGTTTGCCATTGGGCCCCACAGAGGAACAAGTCCCTTTGCTGCATCTAGGAACTGTGCTCCGGTGGAGTCGGCTTGTCCAAGGTCGTCTGCACGCCTCTGCCGGTGATGGTTGGCAGGGGCTACATATGTGGGTGGGAGAACGAAGGCAATGTAACAGGTACCCTTCCAACCCTTCGGGAGCCAGGTGTAAGCTTTGGTGCCACACACAAAGTACATGTTTGGAGAAGCAACAAAGGAAGGGGGGTCAGCTGAGTCCAATGTTCGGGTGATCTGGCAGGCGCTGTGACCCACCGGCTGCGTTCCATGGCCTTCGAGACACACGAGACCTGTGACATTGATGACAGACAGAGCCACAGTCAGTGTAGCGGTAGTTTGTTTTTGCAGATGAGAGAAGGTGGTCCTGGCTGGATTGTGGAGCACCTGTACTTCGACTCGTTCTTTGGCTGGAATGTCTTTGATGAAGGTGGCGCCTGCGAGCGCAGGACACAGGGCAGCAGGAGTCTTTCCGGTTCTGTTCAGCCAGAACCCAGAGTAGAAGTGTGACACTGTCCGGCCAGAGGTGGCGTTGTCCTTGTGGCTCTCTTGCATGAGGATCAGCCAGGCGAGGCAAGAGCCGTGAACTGAGAAGGGTGAAGGGATGAAGGGAATAGAGTGTCCAGTGGCATGCGGGAGCAACCCGCAGATCCAACAGTTCGTAGCATTTGCAGCAAGGTTGTGTTGGTGCAACAGTTGCACGAAGGAATTGTTCCAGAATTCCCTGCGCCTTTCTCGGAGCTGAGGCGACAGAGAGATTAGGTGATGCTCTTTCAGGGGGGTCGGCTGTGCTGTAGGTAGCAATGCCTCATGAGCCGGTGTGCTTTCCTCCAGAATCCAGAAGGAGGTCATGAGGAGGAGGCAGAAGAGGAAGACAATAAAGAGTGCGATTGTCTTTGATTTGTGCAAGTTGTCAGTCTTTGGATTTCTATACTGGGTATTTCCTGTTGCTTCCATCATCTTCTTATCTGGCGCTTCCATCATCTTCTTATCTGGCGCTTCCATCACCTTCAAGGGAGCTCGGTAGCGGGCAGAACCACAGACCTCGTTTAGCTTCTCTCCCGGCAACCCTTGATTGTGTTTAGGTCACCGTTCTGAGATTTAACTTAGTCCGTGGCCTACTTAGCCGAAACTCCCTCCTTTCGACGCAGGAAATACCCTTCTCTGGATGGCACAGTGGGATCGGAGAATTTTGCAAGTTCGAGTGCCTCAGTATCGGGATAACAGTCCAATATCGGTCGGTCTTTGATCAGGAGCTCTTCTTGGGTGCTGACGTTTTCTGTCGTGGCCAGGTTTGTAGAGACCTTTCGGCAATGATGCGCGTGCAGCCAGTGCTTCTTCCCCTCCACTCGGAGTGCCGTTCGGGTGGTGATCAGCACTTGCCAGGGGCCCGTCCACCGAGGTTCCAGACTCTTGGTTCGCTGGAAATTTCGTATCAGCACGAAATCTCCCGGTTGGATGTCATGGCCGGGGCCCCTGGAAGCATCGGGGATAGCCTGCTGCACCTGTTGATGAATGACAGACAACGTTTTAGTTAATTTGCACAAATAATCAGATAGTAGGACGTCTGGGACGTCATGAATGGAGGTCGGTTTGGGGGCGGTCCAGAGATTCATCGGACGCCCAAACACGACCTCGTAGGGGGTCAGATGGTGCTTGGTGGGAGTGGAGCGCATCGATAACAAGGCCAGTGGGAGGGCATCCGGCCAGTTAAGTCCAGTGGTGGCCACTATTTTTGCCAGTTTCAGCTTCAGCGTGGCATTATGGCGTTCCACTAGACCAGCGGATTGGGGGTGGAAGACCGCATGAAATCGTTGCTTCACCCCCAACCCTTTTAGGATTAATTGGATAACCTCAGCTATGAAGTGGGGGCCGTTGTCGCTCCATAAAATTCGACAAAGGCCATAGCGAGGGAAGAATTCCTTCAGTAGTACTTTGGCAGTAGTCATGGCAGTGTTGTCACGGGTTGGATAGGCTTCCACCCATTTGCTGAAGGCACACACAATGACTAGTACATACTTCAGGTTTTGGCATCTCTCTAGTTGGATGTAATCCATCTGAAGGACCTCAAAGGGGTGATTGGGGGTCCCGAACCCTCCCCGGGGTACTACAGTCCCTTTCCCGGGGTTGTGTTGCAGACAGATGAGGCACTGCTGAACTAGGCGTCTGGCTGAGTCAGGGATTTTGTCATTGTGCCAGACTTTGGAAATGAGTTCGATCATGGGTGCAGATCCTATGTGTGCGGGGGAATGTGCCATCGTCAGTATGGGAATCAGATATGAGTCGGGCAGCAACCATTTGTTCGCATCCTTTGTTCGCCAGCAACCCTCTTCGTCCTTCAAACCCACCCTTGCCCATTTAGTCAATTCGTGAGGGGTGCTGGCCGACTGTATGTCTCTGATCATTTCCCTTGTGTCACTCCATTTTTCTGCTTGTGACCTAGTCACGTATATGCGTGTCACTGTCCTATTCTCAGCTGTGGTTCGTGCAGTGATGTCGGCTAATGCATTCCCTTGTCCGACTAAGTCTGTAATAGGTACGGACAGGGGGTTAGTGGAGGGCGTCCCATCGAATCCTATCGACGTTATGTGTGAGCCAGACAAGGGTGCCCTTGGAATCAGTCGTTTTGATAACACACTACGTGTCGCCCCAGTGTCTACCAAGAATGGAGACTCTGTACCCAAGACCTTAGCGGTGACATAAGGGCCTTGCTGGTCAACACAGAGCTCGACTGGATCCCTCCCTTGCCCCTGGCAGTCCTATGCAAAATCGGGGGCATTTTCACCTTCGGATAGCTGATATTGATTCTGTCGGGGACGGTCAAATGTATTCAGTCTTCCTGATCTGTCATTGTTAGTGTCGTTGGAGTTCCCCCGACCCTGTACTCTATTCCTCGGACCACCTGCCACATCCCTGGAATCCCTATTTCTATTCATCTCTAGCAAAACCGGACACTGGAATTTCCAATGGCCGAGCCCTTTGCAGAAAGCGCATTGATCATTGCTAACGTCTCTCCGTCCAGGGTGAGATGTCGGGGTGTGATCCTTAGGAGGTAGATCTCTGGGGGTGTTTGATTGGTAGTTCCCCCTTTGATGTTCCCGTCCTAGCGCTATACCCTGTATCTGGGCTATCATTACCCTTTCCTTTAAATCTTTCTTCTTTTTCTCGGATGCCCTATCATTCTCATTCTTTTGGTGCTCGTAATACTGAGCCATCTGAAGGATGGCTGCGGGTTTGGAGGCCCCCCAACTACTCTCACTCGTCTGTAGTTTTTGGGAGACTTCTTGAGTTAGTCCCTTTACATAATTTTGCACAAACAGGTGCTGTCCGGTTGCGGTGGTCATGTCCTGGCCACTGTAGTCGGAGAACACTGTCTCAAATCGGGAGAAGTATTCTGACACATCTTCCTGGGGTTTCTGTCGACAGGCCGTGACTATCGACCAGTCTACTTTTCTTTCCGGGACCAGTGTTTTTAATTTCTGGACTATTTTATCTGGGAGTTCCAGTATGTCCTTCACTGGTTTACTCCCCGGCTCTCGCTGTCTGTCTAGTTTACCGAGTTGGTCCCAGGTATGTCCAAACAGATCCGTGTGGTCAGCCTTCCGGATTTGCTTCCACACGTCAGCTGGCAGACATAGCCCAAAGAACAAGTCAATATCTGCTAAAGTCATTATTGTCGAACCCAAGGCTGTGCCTAATTCGGTATAAAATGCTGTCGGGTTCTTTCTTAAGTCGGGCAGGGTTTGCTTAAAGGTTAGGATATCTTGTCGGTCCCATGGTTGGTAAACCCAATTGTACACAACCCTTCCCTTTGCATTTTCATTATTAATATCATCGCTCGTTCCCTGGCCCCGTGGCGGGATCCAGTAAGGAGCCGCTTCTCTGATAGGCATCATAGTATTGGCTACTTCTGCCGAGGTTGTTTCAGGGACCGTAACCTTGGCTTCTGGTTTCTGTTCTGTGAGGTGGCGGAAGACCTCAAGCATCTGCATGAAGAGCTCCGTCGCCTCACGTTCAGTCCCATCTCCAACATCAATTTTCCTATATAGTGTTGTTAGTTTAGCGGGACCCTTACTCTGATACCTATCTTCATACGCGTTCAGGGTATAGTAGCTGAATCGCAAGATGAAATGCCGTCTGTGACTGTCGGCATGTGAATTATATACGCTCATCGTATAATCTTCGCTCTCCCTTCGTTCTACTAATGTCTTTGCTATTTTGTCGATCCCATCCCGCTCGTCTTTGCTCAACCTATTTAGTCTGGCCGATGATTGTTTGCTACACTCGGGGTCGTCTGATGAGGTTGTTAATGTGGCTGGTGCAAAGGCCGTGAGGGCTGGTGCACTAGCCCTGAGATCGCTTTCGCTCATACTCGGAGCGTGAAAGCTTTGTCGGCAGGGGGCATATGGAGGGGGCATGTAGATGGTTGGGGGACCTAGTAGCAACTCATCGTTCGTCCGTTGTTTGGAGGGCAATTCAGGGTAGAGCGCAGAGGGGGTCCTAACAGGGCATTGGCCTGTCGACCCTGATTCTTGGTTTTGCATAGTATCTTTTCTTTCTTTTATTTCTTCTTCTAGTTGCTTCGCGGCTAGGTGGGCTGCCTTTCGTAATTCTTTCCCTATTTTTGCTTCTTCTCTTTTCTTTCGTTGTTCCGTTTCTTTGCGCCACATGCCGATACTGTCGAGCATAGTGGGCGTGGTCTTATTCTTCTGGAGCGCTATTTCTAATGTTTTGATTTTATTTTCGTCAAAGGAACCTATCAGTGGCCACTGACTTTCAGGGTTCTTTTTCGTATATTTATGCCATAGTTTAGTGTAAGCTATAGCGACTAGTCCATACTTAGTGAACATGTCCTTATTAGGGGTGCCCTCCAGTGGAGCTGGATGGTTCATCTCTAATAAGCGGTCCGGGCTAAACAGGCTACCAACCAGTGGGGAGAAGACAGGCATGACGGATTACAACGGGGACAAAAGTCTGCACTACCTATCTTATCACGGCGGACAAAGACTAGACAGAATATTTCTATTCTACGTTGTTTGGAGGCCGTGAATACCTCAAAAGAACCAATACCGAATAATCGGCCAATCAAACAATCCAGTGGGGAGAATAAGTGGGCACGAAAAATTATCGTTACCCACTCTTTCTCTACCTGCAAAGAGAGGCCTTGTTCTTCCCTGTTTGCAGACAAAGAATCTCCAGATAATAATCCACGAACGACAGTTCGGGAAACAGTGGGGGAGAAAGATAGGCACGACGGATTATAATGGGGACAAAAGTCTGCGTTACCTATCCTTCACTGCTTGCAAAGAGAGAGCCTGTTTGTTTTTCCCCGTTTGCAGACAGTGAATCTCCAGAGGTTTCAACAAAGCGTAATACTAGTATTATCCAAACAAAAACAATTTTCCTTAATTTGTCGTGTTTACACGACCTTACCCGGACCGCATGGACGGTTTCCTGTCCTCTGGATCCAGCGCCCGATCGTCCTCTCTCCTTCGTGTTGTTCGCGGCACTCCTGATGGTTCCCAGTCAGGACCGTAGATCACTCGAGAGAGGTCTGTTCAGAACTAGTGAAGGTCGGATGATCGGCTGTCAGACGAGGGTCTATCGGACACGAGCTCTTCCCGATCGTTGCAGTCGTTCACTCTGTCATCGGGACCTCTCCCACTGGATCCACGTGTCGCTGATGGGCCCCACGCTTTGGGACGCCAATTGGGGAAAAAGGTAGGGCTAGGACCTTTCTCAAGATTTGCCCGGCGCTAACCGCCCTTGTACCATTCAAGTTTACCAAGCAATGAGGCAGGCGCCGGAGACCAGAAGGCAGGAAACAGAAGTTTATTCCGACGGAGCAGAACACATCAGATCAGACAACAAGGTATCATGTCGAGGTGCTCTAACAGCCTCTCGGAGGCCTGGCCTCTTATACACTGGTTTATGGCATGTGACCTTCCTTTAATACAATCAAGTCTTTGTAAGGCAAGAGAAAAAGACATCCCCGTAATCCTGGTGTCAATCCCACCCCCATATACCTTCACAATAGAGGTTCTCAACCTGCTGATAAGAGGAGGGGACCATCACGCAGCTGAGCGTTCCGTCGAGTCTTAGGATGTGTGCGCCTGATCATATCACAGGGGGTGGGGAGGCCTGGATCAATAGAGGGTCCTTTGAAGGAGAGCGACCTCATACAATAAAGGGCAGTAAAGGATATCTCCCGGCTTAGGCAATGGCCTCGGACCTGTGTGGACAGTCGGACACGGGGTGAGGGGCCATCAATGGAGTGGTATTCATGCCACGTGGACAATCCAGCGCAGGAGGGAGGTTTATCAACAGAGGGGCATTCATGGGAGGAGAGGAGGTGTTGGTCAGGCGCTGGCGTGACTCCCAAGGACAGGGTCATGCAGAAGGGTCATGCTCATAAGGAGGAGGAGGGAGGGGGAGCCAGGGTGCGCGGAGGATGCTTGCTGGGTCAGAGGGACGTGCTGGCGATCGATCGTGGACAGGGAGACCATGATATCTGAAAGAAAATGGCTGCCATGCACGTAGTACATAGGTGACAAGCTGGCGCAGATAATGTTCAGATCGCAAATTTTAAAATTCCACAGGTGCTGCTGAGTGATGCTGTGGTAAAGGTGGCTGTTGTGGCCCTGAGTGATGCCATAGTGGTGCTGAGTGATGATGTGATGGTGCTGACTGATGCTGTGGTGCATTGAGTGATTCTGTGCTGGCCCTGAGTGATGCTGTGGTGGCCCTGAGTGATGCTGTGGTGGCAGTGAGTGACGCTGTGGTGGTGCTGATTGATGCTGTTTTGATGCTGTGACGCTGCTGAGTGATGCTGTGGTCTTTCTGAGTGATGTTGTGGTGTCCTGTGTGTGGAAAAGCCATACATCTTAACATAAAAGTGAACCTGTGGTGTTGTTGAGTGATGCAGTGTAGGTCCTGAGTGATAATGTGGTGTTGCTGAGTGATGCTGTGGTGGTGCTGAGTGATGCTGTGGTGGTCCTGAGTGATGCTGTTGTGGTGCTGAGTGACGCTGTGGTGGTGATGACTGATGCTGTGGTGCCGTTGAGTGATCCTGTACTGGCCCTGAGTGATGCTGTGGTAATGCTGACTGATGCTGCGGTTGTGCTGATTGATGCAGTGACACTTCAGAATAATGCTGTGGTGTTCCTGGGTGATACTGTGGTGGTGCTAAGTGATGGTATCTGTGGTGGTGCTGACTGCTGCTGTTGTGATGCTGATTGATTCTGTGGCGCTGCAGAGTGATGCTTTGGTGGTACTGAGTGATGCTGTGGATGTGGTTCAACTTCAAAGTGTGTTTTGAGTTAATATCTGATATTAGCTATTTTTTCTATAATATATTTAGCAGGATTATTGCCCAAAGTGTGTGTGTGTCTTTGATTGGTTGCATCTGTAAATGCCTAGCCAGTTCCTTAATGGACATAAACGGCTTATTGTCTAAATTAGGAGCATAGAAACGCACGATGAATAAAGTTCACATTTTGTTATGCATATTTTTTGCTTACATTTCTGCTTATTTTTAGCAGTGCCTGCAAACACAATGATGTATCGGTTGTATCTCATTTGGAACACCATTGTCTTTCTGTATGGCGAGGTTACAAATTTAAAACAGCTAATACAGCTTTGAACCAAGGAATTTGTCTGTGTTACCAATTATTAGAATAACATTGAAAAGTCATGAGTGAGTCAAAGGGAGGGCCCTCTGTGGCCCTCAGAGGCACGAGGAGGACGGGGCGGACCACCCCCCTTGGCATCTCAACAAGAGGAGGTAAAGAGACCTGTAAACCATATTATTGCACACTTACGGACCTCCCCAAATGGATACTGTCTTGTGAACCCCAAAATTATTAGAATTCCTGCTGTTCTGTTGTTCACTACATTTAAATGATCCGTAAGGGAGTTACCAACGTCATCCCCAAAAGGGGTTCTTCCAACGGGACACTCGACCACTACTTACATAGGACAACATCGCCCATTCCCCGTGAAACAGAGAGACCAGAACGATCTCCGCCCATAGAAAGTACACCTAACAAGCGATCTCCCTCACAGGCAGCCGACATAGCACAAAACTTAACATTACTGGAGGAACTAAACAGTTTATGTAAAACCAAGTACGCTCCACTGGAACCAAGTATTAAGCTAACCAGCGCCCCTAACTGCCCTACAGTCAGCACAATTCCGCAGATTAGTACACCGCTCCATCTAAATGAAAGTCTGTTAGGTACTCCCCACTTACTATCTGCAAAAGCATCTCCCAAAACATAGTGCTCCCTCAGGTCCCCCTAGTTAAAAGAAAGCAAATCGGGGTTGAACACCAGGGAAGTCAAGCAAAACAACCAAAACTGTGCCCGAGCCCCTCATTGACCGTTACCATCTCCCCCCCAGCCTCAGAGGTTACTGGGCAACCAGACTCTGCTGCTCCTTCTACCCAGGCAACCCTATTGGCCCAGATTGAACACCTGGTCAAATCTATAATAGCCCCGGTGATAGAAAAACTGAACAGTCTAGGGGATAGGCTTACAGGAATAGAGGAAACGATCAAGGCCAATTTGATACTCTCAAAAAACATCGCAAAACATAATCAAGTGCAGTCTCAGGCTGCCATAGAAGTGCCCAAATCAACTGCACAAAGTAATAATGTCCAAATCCAATCAGTAGCCTCACCCACGCCAGCTCCAAACATTCCCAGAGTATCCACCAACTCTACATTAGCACAGTGTACTGCCACCAGAGTAGGGTTGAGTAAAGAACCCACATTCCATAAGGGGACAGTTGCTAACCATGGCAACACGCCAAGAACTCTTAATCACTTACACCTACCACCGGAGGCCGCACCGTTTGTGTGCGTTCTCTCGGGAGTGCCAGCACTCACAAGCGGAAAAGTCGAAAGACATCAGGACCTAATAAATAAGGTTACATTCTGGCTAACAAATAATAGGCCCCTCCCCTCTAACATGAACGGAAGAATACTGAGTGTCAGAAGGGTGGGCTGGCTAGGATCCCTCTCAAAAGATATTGTTGGCGACCTAGTACTAGTAAAATTTAGGAACAAACACGTTGTCCCATATCTTCAAACTTGGCAGCCACAAAAAGGAGATGGCCCTATATCTACCTGGGATCTACATGACTTTTACCCCAGTATGTTATACCTATGCCCATTAAGACCATTAAGACCAAATGCAAAATGTAACCATCCGCTGGGCAGAAGTGTCTGCGCATTGAGTGGCTGTAATATCCCCACGTCCAATCAATTTGAAACACTGTATAACAGCTATCTTTGATTTACATATGGAAGTTTATTATTTTACCTGTTACTAATCGCTTTAATTAAGAGACAACTAGTTGTATTGGTATAGTCTCTAATGCTAATCCTGTAAAATGTACGTAAACTAAAAGGAAATCGCACCCAAAAGTTGGGCTCAGATTTTTTAACTTGTTGATCTTTCATGTTATTGTAAAGTATGTTTTTATGACTGTTATGCTTTTACTAAAAATGGCTACTCGATCCCGTTCCTTTATGAATTAGCATTAATTCAACCAGACCAAAGTGATTAATATGTACTTGGAAGAGGCCGATTTGCACCTTGCACTTTGCACAACCATATTTTAACCTACGTTGGTATTTGTAAATAGAAGAAACAAAATACTTAGAACTATAGCCTTTTTGGCCAAAATGTTTATTGGTATCCAAAGATGTTTTATTTGTAATAATCACCGGTTGACATTGTACTTTGCGCTTTACTAAGGTGGTCTACCAATCAGTATTTATGCACTATGCACTTTATAAAACCAGCACCTTAATTAATGCTGCTAAATGACCTAGCAAGTTCTTGCTTTATATGTCGCATGAAACATGTGTTAATGATACCTTGTACTTTTTTGTAGTTACCATCTCTAATAAGGAAATGTTCAGCAATACTACCTCATGTTAACGTGATTTTTCTTTTATCTTGACCACGTATGTAATTATGTGTGTACTTTTATGGATAAATGTATTATCCGAATAAAGTTTATTGACTTGACTTGACTTGACACACCACCAGCCCTCAGTGCACGCTTCCACCAGGCACACACACCACCAGCCGTCAGTGCACGCTTCCTCCAAGCACACTCACCACCAGCCGTCAGCACGCTTTCACCAGGCACACACCACCAGCCGTCAGTGCACACTTCCACCAAGCACACACACCACCAGCCGTCAGTGCACGCTTCCACCAAGCACACACACTACCAGCCATCTGTGCATGCTTTCACCAGGCATACACACCACCAGCCGTCAGTGCACGCTTCCACCATGCACACATTAACAGCCGTCAGTACATGCTTCTACCAGGCACACACCACCAGCCGTCAGTGCACGCTTCTACCAGGCACACACACCACCAGCCATCAGTGCATGCTTCCACTAGGCATACAGACCACCAGCCATCAGTGCACGCTTCCACCAGGCACACACACCACCAGCCGTCAGTACATGCTTCCATCAGGCACACACAGCACCAGCCGTCAGTGCACGCTTCCACTGGGCACACACACCACCAGCCGTCAGTGCACACTTTCGCCGGGCACACACTTCACCAGCCATCAAAGATGTTTTCACCAGGGACACACACCATCAGCCATCAGTGCACGCTTCCACCAGGCACACAAAACACGAGCCGTCTGGGCACGCTTTCACCGGGCACACACACCACCAGCCCTCCGTGCACCCTTTCACGGGCACACACCACCAGCCGTCAGTGCACGGATCCACCGGGCACACACACCACCAACCGTCAGTGCACGCTTTCACCGGACACACACACCACCAGCCCTCCGTGCACCCTTTCACCGGGCACACACCACCAGCCGTCAGTGCACGGATCCACCGGGCACACACACCACTAGCCGTCAGTGCACGCTTTCACTGGGCACACACACCTCCAGCCGTCAGTGCACACTTCCACCAGGCACAGACACCACCAGCCGTCAGTGCACGCTTCCACCAGGCACACTCGCCACCAGCCATCAGTGCATGCTTTCACAAGGCACACACACCACCAGCCCTCTGTGCATGCTTTCACTGGCACACCCACCACCAGCTATCAGTGCATGCTTCCACTAGGCACACACATCACCAGCCATCAGTGTACGCTTCCACCAGGCACACACACCACCAGCCATCAGTGCACACTTTCACGAGGCACACAGACTACCAGCCATCACACACTACCAGCCGTTGGTGCATGCTTTCACCAGACACACACCACCAGCGCATGCTTTCACCAGGCACACGAACACCACCAGCAGTTGGTGCATGCTTTCACCGGGCACAGGCACCACCAGCCGTCAGTGCATGCTTTCACCAGGCACACACATCACCAGCCATCAGTGCACGCTTTCACCAGGCACACACACACCACCAGCCGTCAGTGCACGCTTTCACCGGGCACACACACCCACAGCTGTCAGTGCATACTTCCACCGGGCAAAAACACCACCAGCCATCAGTGCACGCTTCCACCAGGCACACACACCACCAACTGTCAGTGCACACTTTTACCCGGCACACACACTACCAGCCATCACACACTACCAGCCGTCGGTGCATACTTCCACCAGGCACACTCCACCAGTGCACTTGTTCACCAGGCACACGCACACCACCAGCCGTCGGTGCACGCTTTCACTGGGCACACACACCACCAGCCGTCAGTGCATGCTTTCACCAGGCACACACAGCACCAGCCATCAGTGCACGCTTCCACCAGGCACACACACCACAAGCCATCAGTGCACACTGCCTCCAGGCACACACACTACCAGCCATCACGCACTACCAGCCATCGGTGCATGCTTCCACCAGGCACACACCACCAGCCGTCAGTGCACGCTTTCACCAGGCACACTCACACCACCAGTGGGACACCGCCACTTGGCTTTCTGACACCACTCACTACAAAACACAGTATTGCAGACTGCACGCTGCATGTGATTTCCACTTTTCACATCACCAAGGTGTATGTCAACATTACGGATTCTCCCCTAGTTGGCTAACCATAGGCTCCCCTCTCTGTTTTTGCATTACAGGTGATCGCTACGGCGGCACCCCCCAGAGGCTCCCCAGTTTTTACAGTGCAGGTGATTGCTACGGTGACACCACCCAGATGTACACACCAGCTGGTGTTTGGGATAGAGCATTATATAGCAATAAGGTATGGACCCCAACCACAGTTAATGAGGTGTATAATGAGTACCTGACTTCTACAGTAGAGGCCTAATTTGTGCTTTGATTGTTTTTATAGAATCCACCTCTCCAAGAATACCTACGAGTCTATCGGCTGACATTCTCACCCCATCCTTGAAGGACCCACTGTCGAAAGTGCATACATTCATTAAGGTGAGCCCCTATGGGTCTCTTCTTTTTACCATTTACTGCTGGCACACTCACGGTTCTGACTCCTCCTCCCCTTGGCTTACATTCACAGGCTGTCCTACCTTCCTCCTTTTGAGTCCTGATGGAGACCCAACACAGATGCATTCAAGTCTGCACTAACATATAAGGTTGAAATGTTGACGTTCTTTACATGTATCCGTCCACACAAAGTCTCAACTAAAACAAGGGAATAATTCATCCAGTTGTGACAATTGTATTCTAAAGTGGACACTCATGACCTAATGTTTTGTCTATTTGTATGATTATGTGTTATCTTTTCCAGTTTTGTATAGCACCCTGTCACCAGTCACGACTTGATAACTAAATGTAATGTGTTTCTTCGTTTTGGACAGCTATCTAAAAAACTTGTGGATTTATCTCCAACCAAGGTTTATACTAAAAAGATTGACCTTTTGAACCATATCCTGCAGTGTGTGTCTCCTTATATCCTTCACGGAATATACTTTTTGAATGTGTATTAATTACAGGTTGTTCAAATTATCTGTGATCCCCGACAGAACCATTGTTGTTGTTTCGCTTACATACCTAGGTTCTGAGGGTTACTGGGTTACCCCATTATTCCTAATTGCATAACAGAGAGAGAGGCGTGGACACAGGGCCATGGTGGGGGGGTCAGAAATGGAAAAGGATAGGAGACTGGACAGCATGACAGGGAGAAAGGCAGGAAGAGGTAGGAGGCGGAGGTTGAGGGGAAGAACAGGTGAAAAGCGTGCGTGGGCAACGGATTAACGAGAGAAGTGCAGAGAGCGGCGAAGTGAAGAAAGGAATCAAGGCATGGGCGGTAGGAGATCAGAGGGGGTAGATATGCAACAAGGCCACGAGTGGTGCCGCGCACGCACCACAGCGAGCGATCTGTTTTCAATTATCACGCCCGTGTCTGGGCATGATAATTGAAAACAGATGTGGTGTGAGATAACGTATATTTTATGTGCCAGACCAACTGGAAAGGCACTCTGGTAATGCTATTAAGTACGGGGCTTCAGGACCTTCTCAAGAAAGCATCGCCTTGGAACATACATTGCAGATATCCAAAACAACATTAACTTGAAAATCAAACAAACAAAAACACGCTGTGAGACGCGCTCTGTGATGGGGGAGGGAGAGGAGCGTTAAAGCGTGAAGCAAGCAAGACGGGGAGGCAGAGTGAGGCAAGCTTGCTTGTGCGTGTAACCGCCTGCTTTGTGCATCACAAAAAACTGTGGTCGGCTTTTTGAAGTCCACTAACTAAAAGACACGCCAGAGCAGTGCAGGCGCTGGCTCAGGCAAAACCTAAAAAGGAGGGTTTGGACCTGACAAAAGGTTTATTCTGTAAGATCAAAATAGTAGTTTACAATAACACACACAGACTGCAACGGCAGGCCAGAGACATATTTAAAGGGCTACTTCAGTGGGTGACACAATATGTGCTGCAGGCCCACCAGAAGCATTTAATTTACAGGCCCTGAGTAGTAACACTTTAACAGGAGCTTACAACTAAATTACCACTAAATTAAATGTGCCAATTGGGTATTAGCCAATTTCACCATGTTTAGAGGAGAGAGCACATGCATGTTAGCACTGGTTAGCATTGGTAAAGTACACAGAGTCCTAAGGCCAGCTACAAATATGGAGGAGGAAAGCAAAACCTTTGCGGGAAGACCACCCTGAGACTCGCAGGTCTAACAGTCTGGTTTACCGCCCCCTTGTACTCCTCAAAGTAGAGGTATGATCTAGTGTATCGTTGTTCAGCATAGCTCCAGCAGTGCCAGGCAAATGCCATATCGCCAGATAACCACTGGCTATGAAAATGGAAATATTTATGTTCACTGCAAGTACAGGTATGTATGTCCTAGAAATCTGGCAATGACTCAGCGCTCATCGACCTCTGTTTGACACCTCTGATACAAAGATTCAATTTTATTTTTCATGCTTCCTAATCTTATCTCCCCACATTATCAAACTGTTTCATCATAAACAAATAAACACATTTTCCTACACCTCAGTCCCCTTACCTGATATCACGGGGTTGGTTAGCTTTCTCCTTAACCTAGAGAGAACCATATCTACATATGAAATTAATTTCAGAGACTATGTTGGAGCATCACAGTATCAAATAGTTCTGCAAACCTGTTAATGGTATTGCACTGTTAGGTAATAATATGAGGTAACAGGTATTATCTCTGCCATTATTCTTAATGTTAAGCTAACCTTTGACATGCACTTCTGCATGTTTCATATGGATGCATAAATATTGATTGCTGATCAGTCCACAGGGCTCTTCTATCTAGCTTTCTCTCCATCTTATATAATACTAGTAGCGGCTGGCAGGGAATGAGGGGGGGAGGCAGGGGAAGATTCGGTGGGGGGGGGTGACATAATAATAAAATAACACTTACCTCTTCTGCTGGCCATCTCTCCTCACTTCTCCGGCGAGTCCTGGAACCAGGAGGCACCCAGGCTCCCCATTGCCAATCACAAAGCTGCAATGCCCTATTTAAAGTTGCCTGTTTATAAGAGTTTTTTTCAGACACTTCCAGTGAGCGCAATATGATAGAAGGTCTTGAAACCTTTTTATTTTACAGAAATGATCAGTCAGAAGGGACATTGTTTTTCAAGTTAAATTACAAAATCGTCCATAATGTGTTGGGAGTTGTCATCCAATGCATGGGGACATTTTACAATTTTTAATGCCTGTGAGCACCACCGTATGCATGGTTGTCTCGGGCTGTCAAAAAGCTGAAGGCAATGACATGAGAGAGTCCACACTAAATATGGAGGCCCCTCTAAAAGCATAATAGCCAAAAAGTTGCTAGTAGAGATGGCAGCTGCTCTGCAGTCAGGAACACTACAATATCCACACTCTGAGAATCATAACCAACAAGAAAGATTGGCAGAAGGGATATCTGTCATCAAATGAGACTCATAGGACCATATTTACAGAGGTTGTGCGTCTGGTTTGCGTTACTTTTTTAATGCAGATGCGACACAAATTCTTTTTTTTTAATTTACAGACCAACACAGGGCTTCATTTGTGAGGTTTTGAAGTAGGCAGCTCCGCAAGGAATCTTGTTGCACTGCCCTACGTCAAAACAAAAAAGAGGGAATGCACCATGTCTATGTGATACAGCACATTCTTTCCATTTCCCCAGTACCGGCACACAATTGGCTGCCATGTGCCAACGCAGGCACCCTTGTGACACAGTGCAAATGTGCCTGCGTTACGGGCTGATTGATTTTGTACCAGAAGTGACACCTTCCTGCACTAAATCAATCAATTCAGGCGATTTCCTTTTCTATGTTAATGCAGCACACAGATAAAGGAAAGCACAAGGAGAAATTAAAAATACATCTCCGCATTGCACATACCCCTGAGGTGGTGTTAGGTTATGACGCACTCTCAGGTTTACGATTTCTTGTAAATCTGAGAATGTGCAAGGTTCCTTGGGTGTATCGTGGGAACATCCACAGTAACACCCATGGAACACCCCTTTCGAGCAGTTGTCTGCGTGAAAGGGGCACATATTTATAAGGCTATGAAAAGACACATATAGTGGCTTTACATGGCCTTATAAATATGCTGTGGTATATTGCGCCACCGGAACGTCAAAAAAGTGACGTTCCAGTGGCGCAAAATTGCTGGTAGGGCCTCATAAATGAGGCCCAGTATTTGGAATTTGCTTTGATGTGCAAGAAAAAATAATACAAACCAGGGCTAAGTACTGCTTTGCATTACTCTGTGTCAAGGGGGCATTTCATGGGTGGTACATGGGCATTTCGATGCTACCAACCATGGTTTTTGACACAAAAGCCTATCTACTAACAATAGTCGACAGAGTTCTGCTCCAACAATTAATGCCATTTGAAAACAGGCATTAAAGAAAAAATGCTTTTATTTCTCCTTTCTTATCTTACTTTGAACATTTACTGCACAGCACACATAAAATAAGAAAAGTTTTAAAGTCAGTACAAGCATAGAGTACCCTTCCGGTACAAAACCTATGCTAGACTCACAAAACACCTTTGCGCTATGGCGGAAAGATGTGTGTGTAGCACTCATCAGCATAATTCTGAGCCAGCGGTAGGCAGACAGGAGTATAGTGCCATATCCCTGTAGATATGGCACTGTCCTCCTCTCTCCCTTTCAAGCATCGCAGCGTAGCAGCTTTTGGTTAACAGTTTTTTAAATTTGTGCCAAAGTCGGTGTTCTAGTTGTGGAGCAGTTGTGTGGAGAAGTTGTGTCTAGTATGGAGAAGTGTGGCTCAATGGTTAGAGGAGGCAGACCATGAAGCAGAGGTCAGACCCGGGACCAGGGTTCAATTCCCGACGCGGCAGGGTCTTGAGCCCAAAAATGTTTATGGACTCGATAATTCTCACTTCTGTGCCTGCTCGAATCATGGGTTCACACTCTGCAACTCCGGGCAATAGCTTGCTTAATCTCCACTATGGCCCCCGTGGCGGGATGCCTGGCTTTCACCTTGGGGGTGCCCAGTGCGGGTTATCTCACAGGGAAAAACCAGGACTGGTTCCCAAAGCAAGCGCTTAGAGACCGTTGGTGATAATGCGCTATATAAATATAAATTACATTTACATGCTCATGCAGTGATTTCTCCCCTCTATTTACCAAGGCCTTTTTAAGTCAAGGCTGTAGGGATCACGCATGCGCTAGCGCAATGATCTATTGTGACAAGATTCTAGGTACTTGGGCATTAGGGAACCCCACACTGGAGTGAGATGATACTACTATAGTGGACTCAACCTAAAATGGGAGTCCTTAAATGTTCTTTTTTTTCTGGACAAATACAGAGCTCCATATTTTTAAATAAAAATACCTAAGCATATACCTAAAGAATCTTTTTCTATTGATAGCTTTCTTTGGAATGTATTAATCCCTTGCGTGCGGCCGCGATTCTGCGCCTGTGCTGCACTTCTAAAGAGTGGGCGGGTTCATGACGGCCCCCAGCCATCATCAGCACACGCCCACCGTGCTGCATGACGTACAGGGGCCGTCATCAGCATACAAGAGGTTAAAAACCAAAGATGTGTGGGGGCGAAAATAATGCTGTACCTAACCACAAAAGATTGCCAACATGTTTTGACCAAACCTATTGCTGAAAAAAGGTCAACGGTCTTCTTCAGGGCTCAAAGAACTCGGTTTATCAGTAGTACATACATTGCATGCGAAAATATGAGGCATGCAGCTCTGCCACCTGTCTGCTGTCACTCAGTATTGAACCCCGACAATGGGATATATCTGAAATTTATGATTCAGAGCTGGGGGCATCTCCCCTGTAGTCACACCTTCATCAAGAGGAAGACGCAGACTATTGTTTACCTATTTACCCCCAGTCTGCAGCTTGATGGTTAGTCCGATAGTCAAGCTTCAATACTGAGTGTCAACAGACTGGTATGAGAACCGTGTTCATGCCTCCCTTAGAAAGGTTAAGACAAAGATAATTTATTGAGGTTTTCACTTGTTTGAAGCCTTCCTAGCGAGGGTTCTTTGTGACTTCACTGTCTCCCACCTTACACTCCCACCAGGGCTTTAAGTGGGAAGAAAAAACTGAGGGGTATCTCAAAGCGGTGTGACCGATGTAATTGAGGGCGTGGTTTAAAACACCTAAGCTAAAAATCTGTGTTGAGCATAGTGTGCCGCCTGACTTGTATTTTGCTGTTTCTGACATTGTATACAGATAGATGAAATAACAAGTAACATCATACCTACAATAAGCCATGACTTAGGATAAATCAGATGCAACTATGGCTTTGTTGTATGTAACACTGAAAATGCTTCAGTTCTGAAATGAGACTGTGAAAGAACTAAATCGAGTCTCTTAGAAGTTGCATCACATCAAAGGCTTTAAGCAGTGTTACTGCTGCACAGTTGAGATTTTCTTTTCACCCTGAGACTGAGGGTAAATATAGAGCCTGAAAGGGACTTGTCTCCGCACCTGTTTTTAAGAACAGCCAGCACTGGCAGGACCCGGTCCTGCCGGTGCTGGCTGAGTGACACCACAACGATATTGCTGCTCCTTCGGTTCAAAAAGATAAGGGATATCCAGAGATAAAATGACTCTCTTTAAAGGATTTCCCGTCCACTGCAACGCTCACCTGGCATGATGTCATGTCGAAACGTCTCACCTAGTGAGCAAAATGAGCACGCACACATCAATAGGGAAAAAACAGACATAAAACAGACCCCGACAGTTACCAGTTTCCATTAGGGTGGAGGAGTGCCGCCCCACTGCTTTCTCGCAGTGCAAGAAGCAGAAAATAAAAAGGCATTTTAAGTACCATTTTATTTTCTGCTTCTCGCGCTGCCTGATTGGGGGCGCAGAGGAAGGATATGCCTGCTTGGGAGCTGACGGGTCAGGGAGGCGTGGCTTGCACCACTCTGAGTTCCTGACTGTTTGGTCGGTGCTCTTGGGGCCGACCAAAGCAGTCTTGCGCACTCTACATTTTCTCCATAAACGCTGCGTGCAGCCTACATAGAGAAAATGGCTTCCCTACCGGTGCCCGGCTGGGCGGTTATATGATTATACCACGCTAACCAGTACCACGCATGGCATTACCACGCAAATTTTACTTCGCAAGTGAATTTAGCACGCAGCATTTTTTAACGCAGGATTATTCTACGGTAAAAAAACATCTTCGAAACATCTTATGTACATAATGATAGTGATAGGCTAAAAAATGTGTGCATATTATTATTAGCGTTAGTAGGCTATATCCAGGGAAATGAGGCATGGAGAGGGGTCAGTCTACAGAAGGAAAGGAGAGAAACACTTCATACTTTTTAGTCAGGGTAATTTTTAAGAACGTAGATTTGTTTTCTTACCTGACACCTGCACGCCTTTCATCTGCAGCCCTTACTTCCACCAACCACAGAAACAAGCGTCCAAACACGTCTAAGAAAATTAAAAAAGGACTTCTATAATGACGGACACGCTACGATACAACGTTGTGGAGGCGCTTTCATTGATGACAGGGGCACTGAAGACCGTTTTTATGTAAGTTTTCTTCTTTTTTTATTTCCGCTCGTTTTGGGGTTTTTTTGGGGGGGGGGAGACCCCCCCAGGCCCCACAAGCCCCCTCTTTATTATTTGACCTTTAACTCACATTCCTTTACTACGTATTTCGTAGTAAAGGAATGCGTGGTAAAGGTTATAGTGGTAACCACGCATGCGTTGTAAAGCATGCGTGGTTACTGCATTCGTGGAAACGGCTTCGTTGTAGTGGCTGTTTCCCGGCTGGGCGCTGTCCGGGATTCCGCACCAATCACAACCCTGCGATTGGCTTACAGGAGTGGAGGGAGCATGCCTGTTCCTTCTCAGTAGCAGGAAAACGCGGGACCCGGCCCAGGAGCAGGGGCGGTGCGCGACCGGTCAGGTAAGTTTTATTTATATTTTTATTTTACACCGACCTCCACTCCCCTTTTGCGATAACGCCCGCACGACCTACCCCTAGCTGCCCCACCTTCGATAATTGCGAGTCACAACTGGTTTCGAGGCCCCCTTTTAAAAAACTGCTGGTGGTGAGACCCGGCCAACTTAAATCCCTGATTCCCACTGATGGTTTCTACCCTTTTGTTTTCCTACATCGTGTTCTTTTTGCAAAAGCCTGCTTTTTACTTCTCCTTCAGGCCAATAAAAATCTTCGCCATTGACAGTAAGTTGTAAAGCATTCCTTCCTGCTATCCTTCGAATCCTTAGCATGAGCGATGAGTTATGATGGTGCGGGCCGGATGGCACTCAGCATTCGCACACGTTCTGCCGCCCTGCCTTCCGGTTCTGTCTCTGCACAGACACCAAGGGGTGACTCACGCTTTCATGCACGTTTCATGCAGTGTCATAGCCTCTATCGCTCCACAAGGAGTCATTGTACACATTTTATCCGTGACTGGGCAGCAGTTTTATGTCCTACAATAGAGAAATAATGGTGAAACTTACAGGAAACTAAAACCGGATTCAGCCGCTTCTCTCTGGAGATGTCTGCTCTGCAGAGTGTGCCACAGAAAATATGAGTACAATTATTGGCAATAAACTGTGCCAAGATTTCCCAACTCTGGCCCATGCAACAACATCCCCCACACCCCTCTGTTTCTGACTCATGGGCTTCTCCTTTTGCACTTCATGATGCAATGTCTTGAAATCTTCCAGGTCATCAGAGAATGGTCTCTGCTAGCCACTCTGCCACATATTCAGATGAATGCTGTATGCATTTATTATTATGACGTAGCATCGCAGAGCGTGCCGTAATATAACATAATCATAAACATGAACATAAAATACTATCGTTAACTGATTCGCTGTAAAAGATGGCATTACACTTGGGTTGGCATCGCTGTACGAAAACTTAAAAATATATAAATAACATAATTCAAAGTCTACAACATAACATGTCATGGAGCATAACATGTTCCATATGGCCTAATCTCTTGAGATATTCTGTGAAATGAGCTAAGGTAAAGATGTGTGGCGGGGGTGTGGTGTAGATGGAGGTAAGTAACTAAACATAAAATAAATATGTGCTTACCTGCTGCTGCTGGCCGCCGTCTCAGTGTTCCGCTGCTCCGATCCCCACTCCAGATTCCCTACGGGCTGGTGCACATCACACCAGCTCCCAGACGCTAAGCAAGATGCTGCTCTCATCTTTACCTGCATGAGAGCAGCACCATGATTGGCCTGAGCGTGTTCGGTGGAGAGATCTAAGTGTTGGTTTGGCCATCCTTAGACAGTCGGCCAAACTGACATGTGCACTTTCAGCAAGTGGGTTACGCTCCTCCAACATAACAGAGGAGCCTCAGCTCCTCAACACCCAATGGCAGAAGTAGGCCTGGGCAAAAATGAAATATGCTGTGTCATTTGTGTAATTTGGGGAACATAGCGTTACGCTTGTTACTCAAAATTACCAATATTACACCACTTTGCATATTAAACACCATTTGAGGTAAAAAAAAAAAAAGCTGTGAAAAATTAATATATAAAACGCAGGGACAACAGAACACAAATTGCTTTTGATCACAGTGCTTTGTTTAGATGCATCCTTGAGCCAAAAATTGACACAAGGATTCATTTTTTGCTAAAATGTAATGCAAAAATAACGGATGTGTGTAGGAAGCTTGCTCTGTATATACTACACCAAAGTAAGGTATAGTGTGTACAGAGTCCAGTGGATCCCCAAAGGTAGGCAGAGGTATAAGTAGATAATACCTTACTCTCTATTTGTGGTAGTGTGGGCGAGCAGTAAGGCTTTATCAGAGGGTAGTGTTAAGCATTTATTGTACACACTCAGACAAGAAAGGATTTTACACACTCAAAGACTGTGCTCTGACCTATTATTTTGTATACAAATATTTCTTTGTTGTATTTTATTTTTAGAACCGAGCCAAACTTGTTGCAGGTAAGTCAAAATAGTACTTGTCTGATAATACATTTGAATGTAGATACAGGTAGGTCAAATGTTCAGAAACAGTTGGAATTACGTTTTAGTTACTTTGCAATTACTTTTAAAGTTACTTTTCGGATTCCTTTCTCTACTCGGTGTGATTTCCTGGATAAAAAGTGAGTAAAACAATTTTTGTCAAAACACGGGGATATTCTCAAAAACGTGTGATCATTAACACAAAATAAGCTTAACGTACCTCATCACATCGCAGTCTATCGCGTGAAAATAACGCTCTGTTAACGTTGTATTCTCAACATGGTGGTATCGTGCGATAGGCTCACGATAACACATCAAATCATCACATGTCTGTGATAAAGTCAACGTGACGCCGCAAAAATGCGAAACACGAACGAAAAAAAGTTGTGATGAAGCAAATTGCGATACAAAAATCTGCGAAAACCAGCAACAGGCCTGCAATGCACACACATCAGGCAGGAAAAATCACTATAAAAGTAGAAAAAAACATACAAACAAAAGCCAAACAACAGCAAAGCACAATGGATGTTGCCGGAGCAAGTACTTAGGACAACCAGAACCCCACAAGCCTCCGGAGTACCAACCTGGAACCTCGGGGTCAGGGAAGGTCAAGGGCAAGAAGAGTAGGAAGAAGCAGTTCAGTCTGCAGGGAAACAGGATCCTGATAATGGAGGTGGTAAAACACCATCAACTACTGTTCATTACCTCCACTGTGTCATTGGCAACCAAAAATATAATATGGCAGTCCATCGTGGACAAGGTGAATGCAGTTGGAGTGCTGAAGAGGACAATGGAAGAGGTCAAGAGGCGCTGGAATGATGTGGCGCGCAAAACCAGGCAGAACCTCGCAAACAACCGGAAGGCAGCAATGCAGACTGGAGGTGGGAGTCCTGCGCCACAGGAGGAGCTGGACGATATGGAGAAAATGGTGTCCACATACATAAGTGGGGAGACAGTGGCAGGAGTTGTGGGACTGGACACTGCTCAACATGACCTGACCCAACAGCACCAGGGTGAGTACGGGGGGTGATGGGCATAGTGGCACACATGCACAAATAAGTTGAGCATATCTGCAGACAGACCATGCTCCAGACCCCCAACTCCCACCAAGAGACCAATGTACCCAAGTATGCAACATCTCAGCAAGGTATAAGCACAGAACTCAAAGGCACACCGCATGAAAGGAAGAATGAGCAGCAAAATCAGAACTGCAGGGGCAACTTTCCCAAAATGCAGCACACACACATAACATCCAGAGCACATCAACATTGACAACAATGTGGTACAAGCTGCAACACGTCCAGAACAGGACAGAGGACACAACTGATGCTGCTTGTGTGCAGGAACTGGCCAATCATGTTTGGCATTGCAGGTAAATGTAAGTTGATAATGTGCAAGTACAAACACACATCTGTGATGTTGTCAAAATGTCCACTATCCCCATCAAATAGGCAGCTCCTCCCAAAGAGCCACAATGTACATTGTCATGCAGTCTATATGTAAACATGTACAATGTGACAACATACATGTGAATACAATGTGAAACTGCATCTCCCCTTCACATTGCAGAGGGAAAACCAACATATCCTGCGGAGAAGGCCAAACCTCTCTTCTCTGATGACGAAGAGGACCACCACACGTATGACACCAACGCCGTCCAAGAAGTTCATACAGCCTACGCACCCCACCTCCAGGAGCTGGGCAGCCCAGCTGCATCAATGAGACCCCAACCCCTGCACAGACCACACAGCAGGCAGCACCCACCACCACGGCTGCCTGCCTCCCAGGACCCCCACGAAGAACACATAACCTTCCAACATCATGTGTTGGGGTGCCAGGCGAGAAGCAGGCTGAACAGGTGAGGGTGGGGCTCGACCGCATGGCAGCCAAACTAGATACCATACATGGGTGTCTAAGTCCCATCAGGGACCACTCACAGTCCCTAACAGACACCCACAATCCGCTCCAAGCTCTCCAACGGACCATTGCTGACATCGCTGGAGTCCTGACTCAGAGACAAAAACAACTATCCAGTCAGAGTGGCTCTAGCGATGTCATCCGGGATTTGGGACACATGCGGAGGATAATGGAGACCATGGAGCGGACGCAGACAGAAAGAGTGGCTGCCACGGCTGCACACCAGCGAGAGGTAGCTGGTTTCCTCAATGACCTGAAGACCATCCTCATGGCATTGCTGCCACAAGGCCTGGCACTGATGCATGCTGCTTCTACCACTCCATCCACATCTCTGTCCCCTGAAGTGTCAGTGCCCCACAGTGCGGCAGACATTCCACCACCGAACCCTGAGGTGTCACTGCCACACAGTGCTAGAGACAGAACACCACCACCCACATGGGAGGCAAATGAAACAGCAGTGGATAAAGATGCAGATAAACCTGCTTTTGTGGTAAGAAGGACGCAGTAGCATTCATCTCCACCATATGGACGGTTTCTGCTTGGTTCTGCCCTCTGCATCATCACCTTCTACCGTCCCCCGATACACTCTGCGACACTCACCTTGGAGCTCGAAATGGACTGCCATATTCTGTTTGATCGCTAATGACACATCATTCAGATTGCGGACTGAACTCTTCCTCTTATTTTAGACTTCTCATTCCCTGAGGGACTCTGTCTGGCCCTCAATGGGCCAACATTGGAAAGAAGGATTTGCATGGCCCTGTACTGCTCCAGCTGCAACACTCCACTGAATGTGCACTAACCATTCATTTTCACACAGAAGTGTGGTAGTGTTGATGAATGTAGGGTCAGTGATTATCCCTTACGTCCATGTTGCTCATGTCATTGGATTTGGGTCACACATTGCTAATTGCAGGCCAGGTGGTGCCTACACTTGCCCTAGCAAACACACCATGGTTTGGAGCAGTTCGACTATCTACTTGCCCAACGCATCTTGCTACAGCAAGTGCCGAAGGAAGCCGACCCTCCAACTGACGCACTGACAGAGAGGCTGCCTTTCTCTCGCTGAGAATCCAGCTCCAGTGTTTCCAAGCTCCCCTCGGGGGGTGTTGGGAAATCGAGTCCGGAGACAGAGATACCAGACCTCCTTCATTCTAAACCAAGGTACGGAGCTGATTAGACCCTAAGAGAAATCTTGGATAGATTCCTGGCAAAGAAACTAAACACATACTTACTTCTTCCCTCGTACTAGACTAAGGTTAGGTACATCAGGGTAGGTGTATTTTAGAAACACCAGTTGAATAATTTTAGTCTTTTTTATTTATGTATGTATTTTGTGGCTTAGAAACCATACAAATGCTTTTTCAGGATTATTTCATAATACTCTTCTTGCTGTACGCATTATACTTTACAGCCAGTATTACGATTGTAGCAGTTCATTTCTTCTGTATGAAAAAAAGACTGTTCAATAAATACTTTTATTGAAAACGCCTGTCTCTCTATTTCTCTGCACCTCTGGTGAAATGAAGCATGCACGATTGACTGTGTAAAATATCTATCTATTGTTTCTACGACTCTGAAGATCAGTTTTATTCTTGGGTAAACAAAGTTGTCATGTTTATGCGGTTGTCAGAATCTAATCCCTTCTTGTGTATTCGAGAAAGTTTCTAGTGACCTCTGAGCTAGCTGGCAGTCACAATTAAGTCTAATATATTCAATAGAGACCTAGTCGACTTAAGTCCTACGTCACATCTATAGGATATATTATTCCAGTGCGCAGAGCCTATTGGGACTATAGGAACTACACTACATGGCGCCCAACGTTTGGTAAGGCACTAATTTAACGCTAGATACTAGAATAACTCAGTCGTGCTTTTCACAGAGACCCCTTTTTCCCAATAGATGTCTGGAGTGGGTAAAAGGATAAAATATCTGCCATAACTGAGTAGGACGAAAATCCTATGTATTAGTTTTTGGTTTGATTCAACATTGGAGGATACAGTGTTCCAAAATATTGTGCACCTTATCTTTGTTTCTTGAAACTTGCTCTGCAAACTTTCAGTCAACAAAATGACTGAAAACGAGACCGGTGGAGCTGCAGCTGCAGCCAGACCGGGTTTAGACGTTACAGGTTTCCAACAAAATGACCCGGATGCTATAATGCTCCCGGAAAAATTAAGGAAAACCATCACTATAAAGCTAAGAACAAATGGCCTATCATCAAGAGGTGGTAGGGTAATTTTGTCATAGAGGCACATGAATATCGGCAGACAGAGGTATTCTATTCATGGATTGTCTTCCTTGAAGCAAATCCAGTAACACATGTGTTCCACTTCTACAAAGTAGAGGAACCTCCAACGGAATGCGTTCCTTTTGAGGACATTGAAATTCCACTAACTTACCAATAGCATCAGCTACTGTTTAAAGGTGCCCTACAACATCAAAATCACATTACCTGGCTCGGTACACTAGGTAGACCAGGAGCAACATGGCCGGTACTAGCCATCTATACACCACATCCTGACATTGAAGAAATGTCAAGTGAAGAACTATTAGTTCAACTAAAACAATTAATCATAATACATAGACAATTGGTTCAATATGTAATGCGGACTCTAACAGTCCAACCTGCTATCAGGATTCCACAGCAAACCCCTCATCAGGGGAACACAAATAAAATTACACCACAGACCATACAATCAGTCATTGGTAAATTACCCGCAAAACGGGAACAAATTCCATTCTGGTTAGCTCAAAATTTCACTCAAATCAAGGCAGTATTTCCTGACAGTACACCTCATGAGAAACACAGAATTTTAACAATCTGTTTACCAATGGGGATCGCACCACATCTGGAGGACTGCAACACTTGGGGTACAGTCTTTGCTGCATCCTACACAAAAACTCATGGTGTTCCATCTATGGCGGTAATACCAGACGTCCTGAAACAGATTCAAAATAAATACGGGCCAGAGCCTGCTTTGAATCTAGGTATGAAATTACTTAAAGATTTCAAACAGGTCTGAGCTGTATATTAGCTAATATTAAAGGTGAAGCAGCATCCATGGCGATCCACCAAAAATTAAAAGAACCTGATTAACTGAGCAACCACATGAACTAGAAAGAATAATTGAAAAATCCTATGAAGAACTAGGTAGAGATAGTTTGGGTGGAAAACCAGTAAAGCCCAAACTAACAGAAAATCCTGAAAATGTTTTTATTAAAAACACTCTCACTACTCCTAAAAAGAAGTGGGAGAATACTAGGCAGACACTTCCTAAAGAGAAGCGTTCTCAATCCAGAGGTAGGTCTCCTCAAAGCGAGCCCTCTGAAAAGAGGTATAACCTCAGGAATAGGGATAATTTGAGAAAACCTGATAGATAACAAGATACTGATACACGTTCCTCTCGTACCTTACAGAGTTCCTCACAGAAATCAGAAAGAAGAGGATGGTCAGAACACAAGGAAGAACATGTGAAGTCCAAAAACGATCAACACGTTCCAAAAAATAAGAGAATCCAATTCACCAAAAAGAAGGTAGCAGGTCTAAAAATCAGACATGCCCAGGATCTTGGGAGTGGGCCCAGACAATGCTGGACAGCACAGCAGAAGTCGCCATAGCTCGCAAGATCCTGAAGGATCATCTGGAGACAGTGGACTTGAATGAGTATATGCAAGTTGAAACTGCCGACACCAGGGTTAGTGTACCCCATAAGTTATATGAAGTAACACTCCGGATGGAGGGGGACATAACTAGGAAAAGAAGAGCACTCTTTTGGGAGAAGCTCTCTAAGGGTTATGACATTCTTCTAGCTGAAAAAGACTGGCCACCAAAATTTGTCGGGTAGTGCCCACATGGCGAAGTGATCATTATGCCAGCCTTCTCCAATCATATTCCGAAAAAAATATATACATATTCCAGAAAATGGGCTGTAGCCCAGGCTTCAGCATTATATAAAAATCATGTAGGATGGGATGAGGATTCTCCTCACCCTAAAATCCAGTTAAAAAATCAACCAACTGCTCAGAGGTAGTATCTAGTTAAGCAAAAAGCTTAAAGGCAGGGCAGGGAGATCTTAGATCAACTTGAATACCAAGGGGTGATTGAAACATGCACCCTATCCATGAACAATCCTTTGTTTCCTGTGTCCAAACCAGACAATACATATCGTCTAGTTTTGGACTACAAAGATTTAAACTCTTGTTGCAAAACATTTGCAGTACAAAATGCACACAATGCATTACTGATGAATAACATCCTGCGCAAAAAGTATAAAACTACATTAGATATTTCAAACTGTTTCTTCTGTCAAAATATCGCACCTGAAAGCAGGTACTTGACCGCTTTCTCAATTATGGGGACACAGCGTCACTTCTTTCAACTCCCCCAGGGATTCAAGAATAGACCAGGGTTGTTTTCAGCCAGAGTAACAGAGTTACTACAAAAGTATGATGATGAGGCATTATCTTATGTCGATGACATCTATCTTACAGACGATGACTTGGACAGGCACTTGAACAGGGTGAACACCATAATACTTGGTTTTGCATCTGAAGGGTACGAATTCAACTTTAAAAAATCAAGAATTGCCTACCTCAACGTCCTATTCTTAGGATACTAACTTTCAAGTGAAGGCAAAAGCCTGGCAGCAAACTTTTTAGAGAAATGTGCGCAGCTCCAACCTCCAAGAACGCTGACAAACTTACAGTCAATTCTAGGTTTCCTGAATTTCGGGAGAACTTACATTCTAAACTACGCAGAAAGGGTTATACCTCTCTACGAATTAATCAAACCTGATTTTAAAACAACAAATTGGACTCAAAAACACTGAAATTTTGCATTCAGTGAAAACAGACATGTTAGCAACAACACATTTACAGACACGCGTAAACGTACGCAACCTTGTAATCTGAATCATCCCAGGAAGATGCGGATTCACGTACTTAACCTTTAAAGAAGGGTAAAAAGTACCAATTGCTTATAAATCACACTTGTACACACAAGCTGAAATGAAATTCACTTCAACGGAAAAAATTCTGACAGCGGTTCAAACTGCAGTAGCAAAAGACAGAGCTCTCACACAGGGAAAACGCATAAAAGTCGTTACTCCTATACCTACCTGCCTTAGAGGCAATGACAAAAGCAAGCATTCCGAATGCAAAGGCTTTACATCCAAGATGGATACAATGGGTTAACTCACTTGCTGCAACAGACGTTGAATACGTTTTTGACCCCTACTTGAAAACTCAAGAATTTTTATAATATGAACAAGAATGTCCTCTCTTACTGAAATTTTCCCTCTAGAACAGTACCAATGTATAATTCATACAGACGGATCAGTACAGCCCGCTATTGGGGGTAAACAAGCTTATAGTGCTGCGTGCAGAATTGTTGAAGGTCGCTGGTGAGATGGTAAATTCAGACCTATGGTCACAAAAACTCAATCCCTAGGAGACTGTGCAGCTCAGCGAGCTGAACTACAGGCTTTCAAGATGGTGCTGGAAAATAACGATCGCAAATTCCCCACACTCATAGTGTGCGATTCGTATTACTGCGTCCAATCTTATAATGAATACTTGCAGAACTGGGTTCAAAATGGTTTCAAAGATGCAAAAGGTGGCACAATCAAGCATAAGTTGCTCTGGAAACAAGTAGTTCAGTTACAGAAAGAACTACAAAAGACTCATGTGATCCATACACTGAGTCATCAGCGTGATGGCGTTCACGTTGAAGGGAATTCATTGGCTGATGAAGCCGCAGATCACTCGTTCAAAAACCAAAATAGACTGCGAAATAATGCAGGCTGTCCCCACTTCCAATGAAGACAGCGGTAAAACGCTACCAAAGGGCTTTCCACTCAAGTACTCCTATATAACTGATGCACATAATGTTCCTTTTGCTTGAATCCCTGGAGTGGGGGATAGATTAATTCCAAACATGGAACACAGATTAGAACTAATCTTAGCAGCACATGAAGGGCTTGCCTCTGCACACGCAGGTGTTTCTGCCACAGTGTCGTTATTAAAACAAAGATACTGGTGGCCGCGCATGAGGAAAGAGACAAGAAACTATGTTTTGGAATGTGAAATCTGTCAAAAAATGAAGGTTTCGACTGTGAAACGCCTGGCACAGATGCCCCTTCTAATTTCAGATAAACCAATAGCATGTGTTTATCTGGACCAGTGTGGTCCCTTACAGAGGGATGGCAACTATAAATATATCATAGTCGCAGTGGATTCATGCTCAAAATTCCTTTGGATGTGGCCTCACCGCTCGGCTGACACCCAAACTGTTATAAAAGATTTGGAAGTCTTTATCGGCACATACGCAATCGGCACGCTACATTCTGACCAGGGTCCTGCGTTTAGCTCTCAAGCTTACAAGGAGGCCATGGCCAGCTTGGGCGTTGCAATGTAGTACTCAAGTCCATTCCATCCTAAGGGAAATTCGGTTGTGGAAAGAAAAAACCGTGACATAAAGCAATCTATAACGGCTTGGGTACTAGGCTCAGGAGACGGGTGGGTCAAACATCTAACAAGTGTCCAACGTAGTCTTAACAATCTGCCAAGAAATTCTCTGGGTGGAATCACTCCATATGAAATCCTTTTTCATCCTAGAATGATTGTCGAAGACCTCAATCGTCATACTTGAGTGGTAGAACAAAAACCCTTTGATATCAAAGACCGTTTGGCTGTTTTGCAGGACTTAAATAAAACAAAACGTTGTCTATGAAACACATTACTGAAGCCAATAGCCACTGAAGAAAAACCACCTATCCCAGCAAGGCCTGTCTGGATTCCAAAGATTGGGGATCTAGTCAGAGAAAAGATCACAGACAAGAAGGAATTTGGGCCTTCATACAGAAAACCAGTACCTGTGCTAGCAATCTACGGATCATGAACAGTGTTACTGCCGCCCCTTGTTGGAAGAAAGGAGAACCGGTACGTATCAATTGACCTGGTAAAATCACACCATGTGGCCGATAATAAGTAGTAGGCCCAGTGGACTCCAAAGATGTAGCAGAAGACCAAATCTGGCTACTATCCAAGAGGTTCAAACTGAGAGACTCATCACCTTTGAAGAATCTGCAGTATGAAAAGAAGGACTATGCAACAAAGCAATGGAACTTGTGCCTCTAGAAACACAAATAACAGTTCGTCAAGATACTCTTTTTTACAATGATGTTGCCTCGGACTATACTAATATGGCAAGAGATCAAGTAGCTCCAGCGATTTCAAGTAATCCGTGTGCAATACCAACAATTGAAAGAAGTGCCTCTGGCAATTTCATCAACTTTGATACATTTTCTGAGGATCCCAGTGAGCCCGAAACAATGCGAGCAAACAAAACATTTAAAGACAAAATAACAAAATTTTTTCAGCAACTAGAAAATACTTACCTGGTTTCACCATGAGTTGAATTTTGGATTGTTAGGTGTACTTTTTCTCCTACTTTGGGTCATTCTTGTTTTAAGTTTGGGAAAGCTGATAGATGAAAAATATAGTAAAATGGACACAGCAAGTAAGAATATCAACTTGCACCTAAAACCACACAAATCATCTCATCGTGAACAAAGAGACATGTCATCAGTGAACATCACAGCCCTTCCTATACCAGGTGGTATAGCATGGGACAGAACTGATTATGACATTTATGGCCCGGCCGATCTGCTGAAGATTTCACATCAAGGTTTCCCTGATTGACTTTGTTTCACCCAGAACATTTTCTGATGATTGGGACTTTGAGACTGTTAATAACATGATGTCAGATTTAGAAATGTCTGCAAAATTTACAAAACATGAATTCTTAGAAGGTTCATCAGATTATGCACAAATGTATTGATATAATCATTTTGGTCATCATTACTTGCACAAATCTGCAAGCCCTAGAAATGTTTATACTTTCAATCAATGGGAACATTGTCCACGCCACCAAAAGGTAGCTCAAAAACATTCTATAACAAATTTCCATACTTCTCAGGTTTTAATACCACAAATCCGGAAACATTTTACTTTAAAAATGCTAATAAGACAGGAATGAAAAGTATGTTGACAAAAAAAAGCAATTTTTCTCTGCAGCCTTTTATGCCCAGTTGTCCTCATTAGGATTCGACTTTTGGAATGACAACATAGAAACGAAAACTGTCTGGGGTTCAAAAGACTAGCAAGTGTAGGGAATAGAAGCCTTATTCTGAGCCTGCATTATTCCTGAGCAAATAATGTTTTTGAATGACACTGTTCAACAAACATCCTGTCTTGGACTAGCCAAGATAAAATATTTAAACAAACCGTCCATACCTGTACCTACAGCTGATTGTAAAAACACTTCAGAGGGAGGGGTCGACGTAAAAACTATTTTACTAAAAAAACAGAACTGATCCTGATTGGAAAAAATTGATAATTTGGCCCACGGACACGAATAACTGTCAAGATAGATTCTTGAACAAGACACAAGGGTTTACAGTAACTAGGCCAGACCCAAGATATGTCCAGAGACAACATCCAGGGATAGTAACAACTTACAGTGTAGGAAAACTGTGCCTCGAGTGGCTACATAAATCTACACTTACAGAGGTTAAACAACACTTAACTTTACTTAAAGATGGTGTTGATTTGAGGTACTTCTTATTAGGGCCTCATAAACCGCGTCATAAATGTTTCATATACGCCAGTATTTATGCTGCTTATAATGAAGCATGGAAAGTCACGCAAATGGAAACTGCAGAATGAATACGAGAAATTGATCGTATTAATTTAGAGAAAGCTCTCTCTGTAGTTGATAATGGGTTAAGAACTCTTTCATACAGAATTTATTCTTTGGGCAGCATTGTATCGTCTGCCATAGATATAATGGAACAGGACTTGCTCATGTTACAACATGGCCAGTCTTAATTGCGTTCTATAATGCTGCTCAGCTGGACGTTACAAAATCTTCGTTCTGGCTATGTACCTTGGCGTCTAATCAACACCACATCATTGCTTACTGGATTTAACCTTACCGATAAGCAAATCTCTTTAGCACAAAAGGGAGCAGACTATACGGTGCTGAGCATAGGAAAACTGGAAAGATTACTATTAACTGTTTCTGAGAAACCAGCCATAGAATGGGTAATACATGGCACCATTATGTTGCCAGTGACGATTTTCCAGTTTCAGTATTGCTTGAAACACATACCAGCAGGCCTGTATGAAAGGTTTGGTAAAGAATACATTAAGTCAACCTGGGATTTACTATACACACACAAATGTTGGAGTGGGGGAAAAGAAGTATTTCAAACAATGTAACAGCGCACTAAGCGGTACACTTTTATGTCAGGGTATTAATTTACATGGAGCCTGTGATGGTTCTTCGACCAACTTATCCTGCCACCTGCAAGGTTCTCTGGTAGCAGTGATAGACCCAATTTTTAGGCAGCTTTCCAATGGGAGCTACATAATGTTGAATGATCACAGCTGTTGTGGAATGATGCCAGGAATTGCCTATCTCGTAAGTGTGTCAGCCAGGGTCACTTGTTGTATGCAAGTATTGTTTCCTAAAAGCAAGACAGACGGGGAGTCACCGTTATGTCCTTCACTGAACATCTCTTCTATTCGAATTGATACTTTAAGCAGAATGAAAGCCATTCTTTTACAAAAAACTGTGCCACTGACCTATTCTAAAGAGATGTATGATCTGCAAGTTGCAAGGTCCTCTGCAGAGATACATGCCTTATTATCTTATTATCAACAAACTGCCCCATACATTTCGCAGAAATGTTAGGTCATATCTTAAACATGTCTAATACCAGTGGTATTGTACATGTATTTAAGACAATTTTTTTGGGACTGTTAGCACCTTTTGAAGCAGTCCTCGGCGTATTTCCAAACTTCGTGTACTCGGTGTTTGGCGGACTGCCTCTCGTTTTGGGGCTCGCAGCAGGGATTTTATTTTTGTTACTTCTGCTTCGATATGGCAAGCCTATCCACCAACGATACCCAGATTACCACCAAGAATACTCTCCTGGCAATGAAGTGTCGTGAGTGCATAATCCAATTTTGGGCTTGGCTCGTTTAAGAGATCTGACGAGCTGGATGTCGTTGGCGTAGTTGAAAATAGCTACGTCCCTCCTCCGTAGATCTGATATTAGTGGCCAGATGTAGAGGTTGAATAGGAGCATGGAAAGGGAAGAACCCTGGGGGACCCGGCAGGTGAGTTCCTTTTTTTCCGAAGTGAGATCGGATAAGCGAACAGCTTAGTGGCGATTGCTGTGGAAAGAGGTGATCCTTTTCAGGGGGATGCCCTGGCTGCCGGCGCCCTCGACGCGTTCGACCAGAAGTTTATGGTCGACGGTGTTGAAGGCAGCCGGCAAATCCAGGAGGACTAGAGCCTGTGAGATGTTATGGTCCGCACCTCTTCTTAGCTCGTCATGGACTGCCAACATGATGGATTCAGTGGAGTGTTCGGGTCTAAAGCCCGCCTGGTGTGGGTCCAGGTAGTGCGAGTGCTCCACAAATGTACTAAGGCAGCTTGTGGCATAAGCTTCCAGGATTTTCCCCAGGAAGGGTAGAAGTGAGATAGGTCGGAAATTGCTGGGTACGGTGGGGTCGGCACCTGGTTTTTACAGAATAGGTCTTACTTCTGCCATTTTGAAGCAGTTAGGGACAATGCCTGTGGAAAGGGAGTTGTTAAGAAGGGACAATGGAATTTCGGGAAGCTGGAGAAAGATCTCACGGGCAATGTGAGGGGGGCAGCTGTCTGTGGGGGAACCAGAGCAGATTTTTTTGAGGAGGGAGAAAAAAGTCTCTTGTGTAATGGGTGGGAAGAAGTCAAATGAGAGGATGCACTCAAAAATCACCGTCAGCCACACTAGGACGGCCGGATGTAGAATGCTGATGCCCAATGTTATCTAATGGGTGATAGCGGGGCTCTGGTTGGTGGCTGTTTATGAGCAGGCCACAAGGCTGAGGGAGAAAAACTCCTAGGGTTGATCTCAGGGCATAGGGGGGTTCAAGTTAGCACACAAAGTGCACCCACAGTGGCACAGGGGCGGCCAGGTGTAGGGTCTAAAACCGATCTATATGGTACTGTGAACCAGCTCCTCTCACTGTGCTGGATTTCACTGACTTCGTTGTAAAGAGGCGAAAGTCCCGTGATCAAGACTGCCCGCTCTCTCTCCCTCTAAAAGATAGTAACATAGGTCTTTCAACACCTCGAGATATTTTGCTGCCTTCGTTGTTAAGAGGCGAAAGACCCATGTTCGTGACTGCCCGGTCTCCCTTCATTAATCTCACAACTAAACATTACTCCACAAAGTCGTGCTCCTCACGCTGCGGCATGTCTCTACTTTCTTTGTATCCAAAATATAAACGTACATGAAGAAAGGCTACGCCCTTTGCGTTATCATTTGCTTTTAAGTGGCAAACTGCAGTGAAAAACTACGGGCACTAACCTGTCCGTCGGTTCTCCTTGGCGCCCCTCCGAGCTGACTTGGGAGTTGACCGGCATTACTGGAGCGCCATTTTTGTTTACCGCGGCCAGAAGGTAGGACGCATGTCACGTGGATGCTCAGCTCAAGTAGGAGCTTGGGAGATGCAGTTTTAAGTTGGTCCGACTGTATTTACACAAATGACCAATAAAGTTCATATTCAAGAACAATGTTTTGCTAACAGGAATGTCTCAGAAAACGTATTGTTAACAAAAATTCCTTAAAAATCACGGGTCTCATTATGCGACCGGATTCTTTTAAGAAATGTAGTCCACGAGACACTGTTGTCAATAAAGCTGGTGCAGTTGTCAATGAAAAAACTCTTATTCAGAAACAATATTATTTGGGAAATATTATAATTTATACAACCTACTTGCAAAACGCAGGTTATATTGTGCATCCGGGTTCTTGTGGAAACACTAGTCCACAAGGTACTGATTACCTACGTTTGTTGCGCTCTAGCTGTTAGTAAAGTTTGTTGTTCACGAACAGTGTGGGCTAGTAGGAAAGGCTTTGATGATCCCCTTATCATAGTATGCAATTAACATATAGTATCCGAACTGGTCTAACTTGGAGACAATTAGAGAAGATATGTGTAAAACATTATCAAAAGGAGATAAGGAGCCTCTTTTGGTATTTCATTTAAGTGCACATGGCAATGTTTGAAATTGACTTCAGAAATGCAGGTATTGTTTTAGGAACTATATAGTCTGGGGCACCTATATTCGCGCTGGATGGTCCAGCGCGAACATAGGCGGCCCAGACCATATGGTTCCAAAAACAATACCTGCATTTCCGAAGTCAATTTCAAACAAATGAGGAACCATTATGCTGTCTTTTACTCACTGTATATATTTATCATCAGTCACCTGCGCCACCGTCGCTGATTATTGTCACTGAAAAAACTCTTATTCAGAAACAATATTATTTGGGAAATATTATAATTAATACAACCTACTTGCAAAACGCAGGTTATATTGTGCATCCGGGTTCTTGTGGAAACACTAGTCCACAAGGTACTGATTACCTATGTTTGTTGCGCTCTAGCTGTTAGTAAAGTTTGTTGTTCACGAACAGTGTGGGCTAGCAGGAAAGGCTTTGATGATCCCCTTATCATAGTATGCAATTAACATATAGTATCCCAACTGGTCTAACTTGGAGACAATTAGAGAAGATATGTGTAAAACATTATCAAAAGGAGATAAGGAGCCTCTTTTGGTATTTCATTTAAGTGCACATGGCACTGTTTGAAATTGACTTCGGAAATGCAGGTATTGTTTTAGGAACCATATAGTCTGGGGCACCTATGTTCGCGCTGGACGGTCCAGCGCGAACATAGGCGCCCCAGACCATATGGTTCCTAAAACAATACCTGCATTTCTGAAGTCAATTTCAAACAAATGAGGAACCATTATGCTGTCTTTTACTCACTGTATATATTTATCACCAGTCACCTGCGCCACCGTCGCTGATTATTGTCACTTGTGTTGCTACTGTGCCGTTCACTCACTCGCACTGAGCACCAAGTACAATTTGGGTTCTTCTTGATTGTGTTACATTGCCCTTTGCAGTGCTGCAATAACTGCAAAATTATTTCTTTTTAGTTGTGTTTCTTTCTTTCTTACTCCTACAATAAATATGATGCCATGTGCACTTAAATGAAATACCAAAAGAGGCTCCTTATCTCCTTTTGATAATGTTTTACACATATATTCTCTAATTGTTTCCAAGTTAGACCAGTTGGGATACTATATGTTAATTGCATACTCTCTACCCCAATCCCAACGTGGTTGAAGGGTTTACTCCTGTTGTTTTCACAAAACCCCTTATCATAGAGCACTAACTTTAGTTACCACAATTATTCGTATAGAGCACCCATCTAAAACCTCAGTAGTGCACATCAATAGTTGACTGCTTTGTGACGTGGCACCTCACCAAAACTATTGTCGCATTCACATTTACTGCGACGAACGCTAGGAGAGGCTGGAGCAATGATATTATTGATGTTATTCCTTGCCTACTGCATTGTAATTGATTTAGGAAACTGAACCTTTGTAACCACTCTCTGACTCCTAGTCCTTATTACCGAGTTTTCAGAAAAAGAATAGTGCTAAGAATACCAAATACCATATCATGCTATTGGTTGTTTATAAAACGCTTTGTTCACACCTAGGAGTCTTTTGGTACTTACACTTGACTACTCCATATAGACAGCTTGATTTCTTTATTGAGTTAAAAGCAAAGTCTGCAAGAATTTCTGAAACTTCAGATGATGGTGGAGGTAGTGGCAGAAAGTTCCATCAAAGGTTGAGTGGGGGAACGTGAAAATACGCTGTGACTTCTATCTCAATGCACAGTGACAATGATATACCTTACATTTTCCTGAAACGTGAAAATACTTTGTGGCTTAATGCATAGTGAAAATGATATATGTTACATGTTCCTAAGACATAAATAACTTTATGTTTGACACAAAGGGATTCAGTGTTGTAAAATGGCCTAAGAAACTGAACGTTGGTGTACAAGCAGCTATAAATGAGCCTGGCCCTTTTTCGGAGCCTGCATTGTATGGCTCTAGACAGCTCCATGCCCACAGCTGAATATCTTCAGTGGCACACCAGCTTTTCCTGCTTTTCAGTGAAAGCTACAAAAGATGTACTTGGCATGCTAAGCGGAAAATGTCACATGTCCTGGTCCAAACTCTCTGTGCTCACAGTGCTTCTTCCATCTTTCCATCATGCTTGTGGAGAATGTTCTGACTATAAACACTGGCCGTCTTTCCCCACTAGGTCTCACTGAAACCTGCCCCATCTGCCATTGGGATTGACCCTTCCGGTTGTAAAATGTCAGAAAGAGAAATGCAAATTATTAGGCGTCCAAAATCATCAGCTGGGCTCACATTGCATAAGAACACCTGAAGAGTGTCACAGAGAGTAAACGGATTGGTTAAGGGGTTTTTGTTTAACAACATGAATTGGTAAGGCTAAGGCTCTTGTTTAAAAAGCGCCCAAAAGCTAAGTTGAACCTATTATGGTGAACTCTTGGGTCATACACAAAAGTATCTAAAACATATGGGGGCAGATGTATCAAGATTCCATTTTGCGATTCCTAAATAGCGATTTTTAAGGAATCGCTATTTAGAATTCGCAAAATGGAATGTATAAAAAAATCGCAATTTTTTTGCGATTCCTTAATCTTCCTTATTTGCGAATTCGCATTTTGCGAATTCGCAAATAAGGAATAATTTCCCATGCATTCCTATGGGCCAGGAGGCCCATAGGAATGATTGTGAAGTAATTCTCAAATTGCGAATTCGCAATTTGCTAATCGCAATTTGAGAATTATTTCAAGGGTGCAGGGGTGTCTCATGGACACCCTGCTACACCCCTGAAAACTTACATGTGTGTGCATATGGCGCACATACATGCCCTATGGGTATGTATGTGTGTCACATGCCACCTTCAAAATTGCCAAATTGTGAATTTTGAAAGGATTTTGCAAATTAACACCAACCTCAAGTTGGTGTTAATTTGTGATTTCTTAACCTGAATTCGCAATTTTAAAAAGCTTCATACATGGCATTAAGGAATCGCAAAATTGCGATTCCTTAAATGCTTAAGCAAAATAAGGAATCGCAATTTTTTGCGATTCCTTATTTTGCTAATTTTACATACATGCCAAAAGATGCAAAATGTCCGTTTGCGATTCGTTAAGGCCGAAATTCTGCGAATTTCGGCCTTAACGAATCGCAAAAGGCTTGATACATCTAGGCCCTGGTCTATGTTCTTGGAATTATCTGTGACATTAAATCAAGAATCAACCAAAAATATTGTAAAAAAACACACATTTGCAAAAATACTGAAAGCAAAACTCACTTTCCTGCTGCTGGGTATTTTAAGCATTGAAGAAAATAATACTTATATGCATCTCGCCAACTCAATTAGTTGACTTTACTTGTTACATTGAGTAAAATAAATGTACTACTAAATACAATTAAACCTAACCGAATCACTAAAACTAAATCAAAGAAAAAAGGCACAGTTTATCAATGACTTATTGCAGTTGCGCAAACTAATTTAATCGAGTACCTAAACCAGGAACCCAGGCTACCTAAATTATATCACCAGCATGATGCACAGCTACAACAAATACAATGCTGCGAAAATTTAGTTGGCATTAATGCGCTACACAAATCAATGATGGAAAATGGAAATGCAGTATCATTGAGATTAGTTGTAAGTGCTGTGAATGGGAATGTCTATATTTAGAAATGCCTTTTGAGGGGGGCATTCCATTTTTCTTGCATTACACCAAATGTAGACTACGTGACAAGTGATTTTAAAAGTTAAAAAAGGACAATCAAAGAGGGAAGAGTAGAGCACCAGGACGCTCACACTTCCTAAGTGCTCCAGCCAGGGCTAAAAACAAACCACTCTCAGCCCTAGCAAGACGTTCAAGCCAGTACTGCACTGCAGGAGGCCATAACTAGAACGAGGGAATCACGGCTTTCATGTTTCTGTCATGGTAGCCCACCCAGCTGAGAAAGCAACTGCCTACCCCTTAGCCCAGTGGGAAAATGTCAGTGTGTCAGAATAGCCACGGCGACCTTCTCAGACTGAGCTGGAGAGATGCGACTGGAGGCGGTGGAGGTTGGAGCCCACCCAGGATGAGATCCCTGAGCTTTGGGATCCTGCATTGAACTTGGAGATATGATGAGGGAGAGCCTCTCTCTCTGGAACTTCAGAGGGCTGTAAAATGATGGCATCTTCAAGTGGCGGCCTGCGCTTATCAGTGTCATGACTTCCCTGTCCCTGGGTCTGTAGTAACTAGAACATGTATAAACGACTGCCTGTCATTAGACAAAGCCTATCAGATTGCTTGGTTATCCTACATAAACAACACACTTAATATAGTAAACTTCACGGATCTGTATATTAACCCTTCCATAATTAGGCGAAATCATAAATTACGCATCAAACAGTGTTACTTGAACTATTGTCGAAATATTCGCCTACAATGTGCCCAGGTGAAGGTTTCCATTGTTAGGCAGGCTGCTATCTCTACATCACATAGGATGGAACCGTACGTGGAGTGAATTTAGAATCCTACCCTCTGGCATTTGCTAATAACCTCTGGATTGGAAATTCTGCATTTTAAATTTGCTTGCCCCACAGCTGGGCCTGGATTAGGGACCTTCCGCCGTGCAGGTGTCATTTTATTTTATTCTGTGTTCTGTATTAGGAGCCAAGACGTTCCTCTTAGCCCCACTTCTACGCAAATCGAATCTGAGACTGCATAGATAAGAGTTAATATATTTGCAATCTTTAGGCTTGTAGGAGGTGTGTTATTCCACATTAAATTTTATAACTACTCCCCTCAATATTCGTAAAAGATATGGTACGTAATGTATTATTCGCTGATTTTGATTCATGTATTTTATGTGCCCTTTACATGCACAAGGTACTTTTAAGTTATCAGGATTTTGGATGCTTTAAATAAATTATGTGTTTTTAACTTTGTATAAAGGCTTTATTCAGGGGCGGCTGGTGACATTTGAAAGTGGTGTGGGCGTAAACTAGTTTGCATATTACACCGCAGCGAGCGAGCGCAGCGTGCGAGCCTGAACCACCTTGCATCCATCCATACATCATTCATGTATCCACCCATCCATCCACCCACCCATCATCCATACATCATTCATTCATGCATCCACCCATTCATCCATCATGCATCCACCCATCATGCATGCATCCATGCATCCATCCATCATCCATGCATCCACCCATCCATGCAGCATCCATACATCATTCATTCATGCATCCACCCACCCTGCATCCATCATTCCTGCATCCACCCATCATGCATCCACCCATCATGCATGCATCCACCCATCCAACAATCATTAATGCACCCACCCTGCAGCACCATCCAGCACCAATGATACATGATTACTATTAATAGTTTTTAAAACATGTATTTATTCGACACCAATTTCATACCTTAGAGGCCGCGCTAACCGTCAGACCACCCTCTGGTGTGGCTCTGCAGTTTTGATGGTACATATTCACACCAAAGTCATGTATACAGTTTTACAACTTCACACCAAAATCGGAACATACATATTGAGCCCAAAGTCATGTATAAATTTCTACAACTTCACACCAAAATCGGAACATACGTATTGAGCCCAAAGTCATGTATACATTTCTACAACTTCACACCAAAATCGGAATCCTCGCTTTCTCCCATGTGAGCTCGGTTTGTAATGCGCTGATAGTCACTGAAGAGGGCAGCGTCTGATGCTGCTTGGGAGGCTGAAGCGAACCCCCCTCCCCACACACACAGTGTGACATATGTACTTAATGTATGTTACGGTAGCGGATGGCGCGAAGGAGGGAATATAGAAATCCATGGCATTCATTATAAATTATACTTGAATTAAAATGAGAGCAGGGAGAAATGGTAAAATGAGAGAAAGAAAGGAAAACGATTGAGATCGGGAGAAAGAGTAAGTGGAAGACAGGACGAATGGGAAAGAGATACAGAGAGATAAAGTGAGAAAGAACAGCAGAGAGAGGGAGGGGGTGAAAGAGTGACAGACGAGGCGATTTAATAATTGAGGAGAAAGACAGCGTAAGAATAAAGTGAGAGAAAGAGGCAGGTATAAGACTGAGAATGAAAGAGTGCAAGAAGTCGTGATTCATGTAGTAAAAGGCATGCTGTCCTGTATGTAATGAATCTACGAGATCCGGATTGTGCTGTGATTTTGTGTTCTCTTGATATGTTCACGTGTTGTAAGCGAACACTCATACAGGCGGAGTGATGCGCCAAATAGCCAATCATATGAGGTGATATGGTCCTGTGGAACCAAACCCACTCTGTGTAGTTTGAAGAATGGACACGAATGGTGTTTCGGACAGCTGCTCTGTCGGACCCAGACCTAAAAAGAAGAGCTAAAAAGAAGAGCTTGAGGGAGATATATAGAGAGAGATGTAAAAAGTGCTGGGAATAAGAAAGACAGGGAGGGGAGGGAAAGAGGGTCCGGGGACGGGGAGAGTGTAGAGAACGTAACTCACTTCCAGGGTTGGATTGGGATTGAAAATCGGCCCGGGCACGCGCAAAAAAAATCGGCCCACATTTGCCTAATCACTCCTCAAATCGCT